>NC_142517.1:60996000-61324000 GCF_057876585.1 Rhinolophus sinicus | reverse complement strand
ATAACGGCTGAAACAATTCCAGATTCACTGGGCTATACTGAAGACTAACCCTAAGAAAATCTTACTCTCACAGTAGTCTATTTAGAATTCCACCTTCTGCTCTCCCAGTTCAGGACACAGAATGGTGATGGTTACTGTGTGTATGTGTGTGCTCACGAGCATGCGTGTGTGCGTGTATGTCTCAGTGTGTTGGGGGAGGGTGGGGGTGTGTGGGTACCACTGCGCCCACCTTCCTGTAAGAAGATGGGCTCTCTTTCTTTCCAGGGAGGAGAAGACTTGGAGGCTGAGAGCAACCGGAAATGCTCAGTCTGGGACAAGTTTCCTTCTCAGATTCTTTGAAAACCGGAGGTGTGGTTGTGGTTACTGGCAACGTGCAGCACCCAGCTTCTTGGTGTTCTCACCCTACGTCATTGTTTCTTAGCCTTTTTGGACCCCCACTCTAGCACCAATTTTCACCAATGTGGGGAGGGAAAATATAAACAGGGCTTCGATGTCCTGCAGACACCGCAGATACTGCCACTACAGCAGAGCATGAGAGGGGCACCTTGCAAGGGACGCCAAAGCACCCCAACACGAGCACTCCCCTGGAACCACGGCTCATGGGCCACAGTTTGGGCTACACGTACATCAATGCAATAGGTCAAGATCATAAAGCAGGTCGTAATATGTGCATAGAATCAACTTCCAGTTAAAGAAGATTAAAAGAAACTTATGTTGTAGAAAGAAAACCAAATTAGGTAAAGGAGAATTCTTCTTATAAATACAAAGTTGTAGAAAGATGGAAATGTGCAGTTGGCTGGGAATGAACTGTACAAATTGGTCTCAACATTAACAACCTAAACTACTGAAAACATCCAGGGCAACTGGGCCGGCCAGCAGCACAGTGAGTGCCAGCAGACACAGATGATTTGCAGCGGGCTGCCATCCTGAGCTGGGTGGGGAGTCAGGGATTTGGAGGGAATCTTTTAATCTTTATTTGAAATGAACCTTTTTTCTTTGTCTAGAAGAGTTAAGCTGTCTTAAAAAAGGAAGACTATAGACTTCACCCAAGCCAAGTTCTCTTACCAAAGGAGGCTGGAAAGGGAAGGGGTAAGGAAACGAGGTACAGAAAGCAGACTTTTGCTGAGAGAAGTCTGCCCTACTCTTTAAGAGAGTAAGTTTGTGTTTTCTCCTCATCTTTTAAAGCCAAGAAAGAAACCCCCACAGCGCTGGGTTTGTTTTCCTTTAGGGTTAGTATCAGGGAGGGTGGCATGGGCTTGACCAGACCCCTTCTCTGTATCACGAGGTCAGCAGGCAGCGGCGAAGGCTGGCCCTGGTTGGCCACCAGAACAGAGAGTCTGGGGGTGCACAGACTCAGGTGGCCCTGGAGGGCCGTTTTGAGAATGAAGTCCCTGCTTCTTCGACAGACTAGAAATCTTACAGCAACTCTGAAGCAGGGGCCCCAAATTTCTGTCAGTGTGGTAGGGCCTGGTGATCGGTTTGATTTTGTGTGACACCCTCCTTGCCCCTTTCCCAGTTATCCCAAACGGAATCTATCGCCTATTCATTCAGAAACTTGTGAATTTAAATAAATCCTGGGGCGTTCACTGGGATAACCTGTGTTGCTCTGGGTGTGGCAAAACAGCAACTAAGAATTGTTGTTCTAGACACTGGAAATTGAAACACTAAGGGAACAATATGAGAAAGGTGAAAAGCTGTAGTTAATTTTTATGACTTAAAATTTTAGACTCTTCCATATTTAGCTTTTGTTTGATAATCAACTACCTTTTACATTTGAGAGAGATGGCCTTTAAGCCACCATGGTTTCAGCACCAAAGAGGAGGACTTGATAATTACTGAAGAGTGGGAAATGAATCATGGAGCAGTACTGCGTCCAAGAATTTCTCCAAGATAAGTGTTCACATGAAATCTGGATGCAGTTTTTTCCTCAAAATGCATGAAATACAGTTTTCCACACAGGGACACAAACATGCTGCTTATGATTGTTAGGATGACTCATGCAGTGAATGCTGTGGGCTGATGAAAAGCCCAACCCTCCTGTCTGAATTTAACCTGAGGTCCAGAGGGAGAATATAGCACCTTATAGACTAAAATAAGATTCAGAGTCACAGTGGCTACAGAAATAGCCAAAGGAGTACAAACATGATACGTCCTTGGGTAGAACAAGATCCTTTTGGATATGTGGAAATCGATCCCAGGGTTTCAACTGAACATCAGAATTCAAGAAAAGGACTAACAAACTCTTCCTCAGCAAACAGGACTCACTTCACAGAAGCCTCAAACATGGCATTTTTTCTGTTACCAAATACGCTGATCGGCACATTTGATTATCCAATATAGCCCGTTAGCAGGACTATCAAAATACTGGAAACCATCCCGAAGAGAACACTATGTTCTGTTCAGATGGTTTTAGTGCTTTTTTCCAAACAAGAAAATAAGATGGAAAAAAATAAATTAATCTATTTTTATTTTGTTATTTGTTTCTAGTTAACTTATTCCTTAAAAATAAAGTTAACTGTCTATTTTGATACAGTAAAAATGCAAAAATCTCTTTACAGTGTTTTTCAAATACCATAATAGGCAGTTCTTGAGAAACAGAAAAAGTCAAGGTAAGGCTTTAATGGCCTTTTTTGTTTTCCACTCAGTACTTCCCCCCGACAGTCCACACACTGAGAAGGGCTGATTTTTGACAGCTGTATTGAGAACGGTTCATTTTCATTCAACTACCAACAGAGAAAATTCTTTCTGGCAGTTGGCCTTCAATAAAAACCAAAGCGTTCCCAATAAATTAGATTTATGTTTACCTGGATACGGTGTAAAAACAAACAAAGGCATTTGATTCTAGATATTGTACAGCCAATTTTAAAAAACATAAGTAAATACATGCATAACTGTTTACTTACGTGGAATGTAGGAGATCATTATTAGAATTAGGAATGCATAATAGTCAAAGGAGAAATTGTATTTGTTAGGCAAACTGATGGAGTACAGGCCAGCCTGTCTGACAAAGGGCAAGGCAGCATATATTGTGAGCAGTTCTCCTGACACTCCCATTGGGTACAGCACAATGAAAAGTGTGTACCTGAAACAAAACAAAATATTCATTACTGAGGCTCGAAGCCAGCGTTAGTACAAAGATGCACTCCCACTCTTCAAATCAGTACTGGTCTTTTAGAAAGCTACTATTTATACATTTTCTGTTTTACCCACTGCTTAAATTCAGGTTTTACAAGCCAGTTTTTGAAAAGGGCTTATAGCAGGTATGTTTCTGCATGTTTTAAAATAAAATAAATGCGTTCAGTCAGCCTCAATTTTTGGCCTGACTAAATAAACTCTTCAAAGCAACTCCCTAAAATAACTAAGGTGATGCCCAATATTGATAAGGAGGAACAATGAGTCACGGTTTATATTGAAGGGTCCTGCCCAATGGGGTGGGGGTGCGGCTTTGCAGGGAGTTGAGGGGAAAGGTGTTGGAGCATGTGTCTAGGAATCCTTAGTGTACACCACGTCTGGTCTGTGGACTGAACAAAAATAGCACATCCAATGTGTGTATACTGCTACAATTACTCAAATGTATGAGGTCTGATAATTAAGTTCACGAACTAGTCCTAGAAAAAGTGCTACTGTGTTTCCCGGAAAAGAAGACCTAGCCGGACAATCAGCTCTAATGCGTCTTTTGGAGCAAAAATTAATATAAGACCCGGTCTTATTTTACTGTACCACCGGGTCTTACATTGATTTTTGCTCCAAAAGACGCATTAGAGCTGATTGTCCAGCTAGGTCTTATTTTCTGGGAAACACAGTACATACCTCATTGCTGAATATCACTACGGTCACGTTCAAAGTACTATACCCTTGGGAAACTATGCACCGACGGCAGTGCCTAATCCACCCTTCAAAGCAATTTTGGAACTCGTTTTCTGGAATGGCTATCAGAGCTGTGGTCTTATTACCCTTGATGTCCTGAATGTCATCAAAATGTCTTCCTTTCAGTATTCCCTTTATCTTCGGGTAAAGAAAGAAGTCACTGGGGGCCAGATCAGGTGAGTAGGGAGGGTGTGCCAATACAGCTATTTTTTTTACTAGCTAAAAACTCCCTCACAGACAGTGCCGTGTGAGCTGGTGCATTGTCGTGATGCAAGAGCCATGAATTGTTGGTGAAAAGTTCAGGTCGTCTAACTTTTTCATGCAGATATTTCAGCACTTCCAAATAATAAACTTGGTTAACTGTTTGTCCATTTGGCACAAATTCATGGTATCAAAAACGGTTAGCAACAGAGTTGCAACAAGTTCATGAACTTAATTGTCACACCTCGTACATGCTATTGTGAAAAGAAAATATGTGCTAATTTAAAAAAACATTAAAAAATTCATAATAGCTTTTGGTCACTATGTAACTTTTCAATCAAAAAATCTACAATTACTATCACATAGGAGAATAGACAATTTTTGTCACTTTAAAAGGACTTTTGTTTGAAAAAGAATTCAGAGAGAGGTTCATCCTATGGCACCACCTGGAAGGCATTTCGAGGTGCTAAAGAAATGCTAAAGAAATCATCAGCTCAGATTTTAAAAAGCCTTTGGCTGCAGCATTATTTACAATAGTCAAAATATGGAAGCAACCTAAATGTACGATAGGTGAACAGATAAAGAAGATATATATATATATATCTCAAACATAAAAAATTAAAATCTTGCCATTTGCAATGGATGGATCTAGAGAGTATTATGCTAAGTGATTATGTCAGATAGAGAAGGACAAATATCATATGATTTCACTTATATGTAAAATCTAAAACACAGTACAAAACAGAAATAGACTCAAGACCCAGAGAACAAATTGATGGTTGCCAGAGGGGAAGGAAATAGGGAGGTGGGTAAAAAAGGTGAAGGGGAATAAGAGGTACAAACTTCCAGGAGCAAATAACTAGGTCACAGGGATGTAATGTACTGCACAGAGTATACTCAATAGCATGGTAATAACTTCATACGGTGACACATGATTACTCGGTTTATCGCAGTGATCCTTTGTAAGGTATATAAATGTTTGCCAACTATGTTGCACACCTGAAACTCACATAATATTGTACGTCAACTATATTTTAACTATAAACAAAATAAAAACATAAAAAATCTTTGGTTGTTTGTGGCTGACAGTAAGCGCTAGGCTCCAAAATTCCAGGTATAGGAATTGTGCTGAGAAAGCTCTGATGATAAAAGGAAGGCATGTTCTCCATTGCCAACTTTAGCCATTCAAAGGAAGATGGTACAAAAGGAAGAACCTTCCATTTTGCCCATGGAAAACAATGGACAAAAGAATCATTCTCCAATAGTAAAATCAGGGCTTGGTCAATAAAATGTCCCTATAATCAGGTAAACAGCTTTCACAATGCCTGCCCACGTTGGTCAGGAGTTGCTATGTTTTTCCCATTCTTCCCTTTTCCTAATAAAAATGTTTAGTGAAAAAAAAAAATTCACATACTTTAAGCGTGGAAACAATTGTTCTATGTCTCTAATTTAATCACAGAACTCGTCTAGAAACGCCTGTTTTCTTTCTATGAAATGAAGCATTTGTGCCCCAAGGACAATTTTGCTCCTTTTGCTTTGACAATTGTTTTCATACTCTTTTCCAACTCAGAAAACTGCTTATAACTGTCTCATGGATGAGTTCAGACAGAAAGATGAACTGTCAACCTTTTATCCAATTCATATGAGTATTACCAGTAAAAACAATGAAAGCAAAATAAAACTGATAAGATAAACTGCCATCTCATGTTTGTTATTAATTAAAAATTAATTTAAGAGTAATAGCTTGTTGACAAAATTGAGAATAGAATTGGACTTGGTCCAAAAACTATCATAATGGCAGAAGCACATCAGTAAAATTTGATATGGACAAAAAAGGGATGCTATATCAAGTCTCCATTGAATAATTTAACTGAAAAGAATTGAGCCAATAAAAATAACTTAAGTATAAAAAATGTAAAACAGTGTTTCTATTAATCAAAATTAAGTAGATTCCGAATCCTGATGACATCTACAGACCAGATTTCTACCCAACCCCTGTCTCCGGCAATTTTATTTTAGGAACTTGGAGGCAGGCGGTATTTAGGCAATACCACAGTGATGGATTTCAAGTTAGTCTTCATTCCCTGTGCTTCTTTACCTGGCCCATTTGATGAGGTAAGGCAGATGGTTTAACAGACTGAATGTATAAAAGGAGTAACGGATAATTTCTGTGATTGTCCAGGCGATGACAAACAGGAGGACGCTGTCTTCACTCTGCACCTGAAGGAAGAGGAAAACAGAAGCAAAAGCCAAACCACTGTAACAGAAAGCACTCACAGTGTGCAGCCCAGCCCGCCCCTTACTGAGCTGGGGGGTTGACGCGGACACAGCCCCCGGTCTATCCTCAGTGCTTGCCACATAAAGGAACACGTGCCTATGACAACAAGTGTACAGAGCCAAGCGGGAAGAGGCAAGGGAGAAAGAACTCAGCTTGCTGATGAGTGAGAGAGGCAGGGACTGGGAATTATATGAGTGTTATCTCCCAAAAAGAAATAAACATAAAACTGAAAACAACAAAAGAACAAGATAAACAAATGAAGGAATAAAAACTCATAGACACAGACAACAGCTTAGGGGTTTAGGGCTTTAGAAGAGGGTAAATGGGGTCTAATATATGGTGATGGAAGGAGAACTGACTCTGGGTGGTGAGCACACAATGTGAGATATAGATGATGTAATACAGAATTGTACACCTGAATCTATGTAACTTTACTAACCATTGTCACCCCAATAAACTTTAAAAAAAAAAAAAAGAAAGAAACATGAGTGAGTGTCACTGGCTAGCCTGATTCAGAGAATGTGAACTGATGTTAGTGGGAACCAGAGCAGTTAGACAAGAAGGGCAGAAGGGCAAATTGGTGAAGAGCTTGGGATTCATTAATAAGAATTTTAATTTGATTTGCAAGACAACTTGGAACCTGAGGAAATTTAAAGGAAGGGGAATGTAATGGTTAAAACACAACTGAAGATGAGGCTAATTCACTGGGCAGGATGAACTCAAGTGAGGGAAGAGCTGGAGACCATGTATAATAAGAGGTAAGGCCTATTTATTCTCTTCCACTGGTGACTTCTTCCCCCAGACCAGGTCCGGTTTAACTCAAGGATTATAGAAGCTTCCATGCTAATCACAAGAGGTAGCTAAAGCCAGAGAGCTTTGGAATTCCTAGCCTCCTCTGAAGTTGTTTTCATGCTGAAAAAACAATAAGAGAGCCCCCTAGGTATTTTTTTAGGATGTTCTCACTAGATGCCTTAGACTGCAAATCTTGCACGAAAACCTTTACTGTGGTTTTTAACTTTCAGTACCTCCCCCAACCCACCCTAGCTAGGTTTATCACGATCCTTGATGCTTGAAAATCAATAATATGAAACAACCTTGCACTGCAATTCACTTAAGTTTTGTTGCATTCAAAAACGGTGGTTGGAGAGTTGGATGTAAATAAGAAAGTCCACTGAGTAAACTGAACAAACATCAATTGTAAGATGGATCTTTCCTATCTTACTCTTAACATCTAATACAGCCAAGGTATATGGCATTCTAACCTTAACTTTTGCTTCTTGTATTTGCAATGTTAATAGTTTTTAGCACTTACATTCTTCCTCAGAAAGTGTACATGGAGCGATCCACCTACACAATGAAATAAGCAGTCATTTACATACCTATTAACTAAATTGCTCTGACAAAGAATTTCATAAATGCAAAGTTACTATTCTCTAAAAATACTAAGAACTTTATACTGTCAAGAGCAAGAGTACTTTTTGTTTTCCTGGTGCTCTCATATTAGTCAAAGTGAAGCAAACGCTAACACCTCTAAAGCTTTCCTGTTTCATTTTTCAGTCTGTCCCCAAATCCTGGCTTAAAACCCATCTATAATAAAATATAATTTCAGAGCACATTTTGCTTTCTGATATATTTTGTAATCCTCCTCCTCTTGAGGAGAGATGTTTTTGTAGCTGAAGCCTTGCTTCAAGATCTTTGGGTACAACAGTAAGTTCTTCTAATATTTTACACTGTAATCGCCTTGAACGCAGGGAGTGTGTTTTAGTCATCTTTTGATTCCCCAAAGCCACTGTATGCTTTTTATAAATAGGAGCTCAATAAATATTTGTGAAGCAAATGAATTCAATCCTAATCAGGTCATTCCAAGACTCAGTTCCCTGCTTTTTGAAACCTGATATTAGTTTCTGTGTAGTCTTAATGACCTTCAAGTAGACAGGTAACAAACAAAAATCCCCAAACCTCCCACTCTGACCCAGCCTAGATTTGATTCACCCCTACTCCAACCCCAGTTAGACCTGAACCAAAAGAACTGTAACAAACTCAGACTCAGGCTAAACGTGAAAGCAGTCTGCTCCCAGAGTCCAGCTGTAAAGACCACGTCATCATTTCAAAGAGACGGAGGACAGGGGAAATGACTATGTTGTACAAATGATATATTCAGATCAATAGGAAGTGCAACATTATTAAGAAGGGACTTGGGCAGAGTCAGAAATCAAGCTTATCTGATTTGCAGATAATTACCTAATAACACAAAACAGAGGCAGAATGTAATGAGTTAAAACCGGTAAGATCAATGAGACTGGAACACATATTTAGACACCCACATTCAAGCAGCATTATTCACAATAGCCAAAAGGTAGAAATAACACCTATGTCCATCAACAGTTGAATTAATAAACTCAATATGACACATACATATAATGGAATATTATTCATTCTTAAAAAGGAAGGTAATTCTAACTAACATGCTACAACACGTATGAACCTTGAACACATTATGCTAACTGAAATAAGCCATTCACAAAAGGACAAATATTGTATGGATTCCACTCATGTAATACTCCGAGTTAGTCCAATTCAGACAGAGTGGAGACAGAAGATTACCAAGGGCTGGGGGTGGGAGGAAATAGCAAATAATCATTTAATAGGAATGGAGTTTCAGTTGGGCAAGATGGAAAAAGTTCTAGAGGTGGAGGGTGGTGATAGTTGTACAAAATGGGAATGTACTTAATGCAACTGAACCATACACTTAAAAATGGATAAATGTAAATTTTATGTTATGCATATTTTACCACAATAAAAAAAATGTGAAAACCCAGTGAGATCAAATTTAACAAGGCTAAATGCAAAGTAACATGATTCAGCAATAACAAAATGACTCCAGTACATAATATAGAAGACCCAACTTCATGAATCCAAGAGAGATGGAGTTTTTGGGTGAACCACAAGCTTCATGAGCCAAGAGGGTACACGTGGCTGTTCAAACCAACCAACCAACCACCCACCCATCCAACCACTATTTGGCTACACTAAGCGTCTCCTCTCCATAACTCTATTCTAAATAGATTAGACCCCACTTAGAGATCAGAGTCAGTTATAAGAAACCCTGAACTAGCAAAGCTTACTTTGGAAAAGAGGGTTAACTACTTCAAAATATCATGTGCATGAGGCATATGGACAAGAAACTAATGGAAAAATTAACAGGGAGTAAAACGCCTGATTAAAAATAAGAAAACTAGGCCGGCCCAGTGGCTCAGGCGGTTAGAGCTCCATGCTCCTAACATGGGCCACTGGGCTTTCAACCACAAGGCTGCAGGTTCAAATCCTCGAGTCCCGCAAGGGATTGTGGGCTCCGCCCCCTGCAACTAAGATTGAACACGGCACCTTGAGCTGAGCTGCCTCCCAGATGGCTCAGTTGGAGCGCATCCTCTCAACCACAAGGTTGCCAGTTCGACTCCCGCAAGGGATGGTGGGCTGCGCCCCCTGCAACTGAAATTGAACACAGCACCTTGAGCTGAGCTGCCGCTGAGCTCCCGGATGGCTCAGTTGGTTGGAGCGCATCCTCTCAACCACAAGGTTGCCAGTTCGACTCCTGCAAGGGATGGTGGCCTGTGCCCCCTGCAACTAGAAAACAGCAACTGGAGCTGGAGCTGAGCTGCGCCCTCCACAACTAAGACTGAAAGGACAACAACTTGACTTGGAAAAAAGGCCTGGAAGTACACACCGTTCCCCAATAAAGTCCTGTACCCCTTCCCCAATAAAATCTTTAAAAAAAAAAAAAAAAGAAAGAAAACTATGTAACATACCAGTTGACTAATAAAACAGGCCACTTCCCCACGCTGTGTGCTCCTAGACCCTGAACATACTCAAACCGAGACTGCTCAGAGAGTCTTAGGTGGTAGCCAATGAGGCTTCCAGCTGCTTTTCTTTGGGAAGGGGTATGCATATAACCCGTGTATGGAAAAGGCATCAAACTCTGGCTAACCCTAACTTCCTTGCACGAGCTGAAATTTTTTCAGTTGGGAAGAAAAATGGAAGTACTTCTTATAATTTTCCTTCATCAAAGCAGGCAGGAGAGAATGACTTAAAAGACCTCTTTCATTACTGATTGCTCAGTGTGTAGAATGGGAATAGTTCCCAGGTTCCCCCTCCACCCCCCCCAGCCCTAGAGAGTAAGGTCTCAGGTCTTTGGAGAGTTCAGGTCTCATCTCAGTGGCTTCCTCAGCCCCCAACACAGGTCTGGACACAAGGAATGTGTGGAATCAATACCCCCGAACTTTAATGGTATCTTGTTTTTCTTTTTTGAAAGCAGGAGTTGCGAAAATTTTTCTACCAATTGGGAATCACCTTTGTATCAAGGGCCAGTGACTCAGAAAAAGAATCAACTGATAGCATCACTAAAATAAAACCAAAGCCAGCTTAGCTTTGGAGTGGTTTTTTGAGGGGCCAAGGACTAGGATTATAAAAAGTCGATTCAGCTGCTTTTTGAATTAAGAACTAGAAACATATAATTTTATTAATTATCAAGAATGAGGGTTTTAATTTATTCTCACACAGATTTGCACTCAAATATCCATAGCAGCATTACTCATAATAGCTAAATGTAAAACCCAAACGTCCTGCAACTCATGAATGACTAGACAAAATGTGATCCACACCCACACGATGGAGTACGATTCAGCAACACACGCAAGTACTGACACAGGCTACAACATAGATGAACCCAAAAATATGCTGAAAGAAGCCAAATGCAAGGTGGGAGGGCTCAGATGGTTAGAGCGCCAGCTCTGAACAACAAGGCTGCCGGTTCAATTCCCCCGTGGAATGGTGTGCTTGCTCCCCCTGCAACTAAAGATTGAAAAGGCGACTGGACTTGGAGCTGATGGGCCCTGGAGAAACACACTGTTCCCCAATATTCCCCAATAAAATTTATGAAAAAATTTTAAAAAATGATTAGCTTTATATTAAACAAAAAAAGAAAAAAAAAAGCCAAATACAAACAACCATGCTTTGTGTGATTTCATGCATATAAAGTGTCCAGAAAAGGCAAATCTAGAGACAAAGTAGATGAATGGCTGGGTGGGAATGGGAGTGAACTATTAAAAGTGCATGAAGGGTCATAGTGTGGTGATGAGAATGTTCTAAACTGGATTATGGTGATGGTTTAAGCTTGGTAAATTTACTGAAAGGCATTACATTGTATGCTTAAAATGGTATATAAATTTTATGGTACATAAATTATACCTCCATTAAGTTGCTTTTATAAAAGAAAATGGTGTTTATTTTAAATGCATATTATTGCCTTTTAAAGGAAAAGGGGGCGTTTAGGGCAAAGGGGTTCGAGAAGGGAGGTAAGGGGAATTTATCAACGTTTACAAAGGAAAAGAGGGAGACAAAAGGCAGGTTTAGGGCCATGTTTTAAAGTTGCATATCCAGTCATGGCACAAATGGGGGAGTGGGTGCAGGATAGTCCTGCCTCCCAGGAAATGTCCCTCTGCCGGGTACACTAAGCTGCATGTTGGACCCTCCAGGCTGGTTTCCATCCCCTGCTCTTCAGAGGGGAAGGAGGTGCTGGGTGTGGGTGGCTTGTGTAATTTAGCCAACGGAGTTTACATAGAAATTCAAGCTGGAGAAATGAGTACAAGAGAAAAACCTTTACACACAAATAGCACCACGTTTGACTTTAAAAGGCTCAGGGAGTATCAGTACATGAAAAGCTGTCATTTTTATTATATTCAAAGAAAAACAGATGGTGCCACGTAAGAAAGTCACTATTGTAGAAACTCTATTCTTAGTAGTTTGGAACCAGCAGCTTACCACTGTGGTCGTTAAAAAAAAAATACCCTGATCATGTTTTATGTGTTTTTTCCTCTTTTTAATACCTCTTTCATTTGTGAAGTGAAGAGATTTTTGTAAAATCTACGAGGTGAGGACTAGTCTGTTCTTGGCAGTACTGTGACGAGTATGTTTATCTTAGTCTGTTCTGGCTGCCATGATCCAATACCATAGACCGGGCGGTTTAAATAACAGAAATGTATTTTCTCTCCGTTCTAGAGGCTGGAAGTCTGAGATTAGGGTGCCAGTGCATTTGGTTCTTGGCGAGGACCCTCTTCCTGACTTGCAGCTGGCTGCCGTATCACTGTGTTCTCACGTGGTGGGGAGAGACAGAGTTCCTACAGTCTCTTCTTATAAAGGGCACTAATCTCATCGTGAGGGCCCCACCCTCATGACCTCATCTAAACCTAATCACCTCCCAAAGGCCCCACTTCCAAATGCCATCATTTTGGGGCTTAGATATGAATTTAGGGTGACACATTCAGTCCATAGCAATATTCCAGATCAGGTGTTGGCGAACTTTTTCTGTAAGGGTTTATAGCAAATATTTTAGACTTAATGCCATATGCGGCCTTTGCCATGCATCTGTCTTCGTTGCTTTCTTATACCCTTTAAAAATGTAAAAACCATTACAAACTGCATGCTAGATTTGGCCTCAAGGCCGGCTCCTGTTCTAGATCCATTTGACGCCCCAACTTTCCCTTCCTGTTAACTCCAACAAATATTCTTCATCCTTCCTTTGCCAGTCTCTGTGTGTGTGTTGCCGGGGGTAGGGTGGGGGATGAGGTATACTGCGGGGAGGACAATATATCTATAACCAGTGGACATTAATTATGTAAAGAGGAAGTACTCTTATAAGAACATGCGTATGTGAGTTTTTCATGCTACGTCATCTTAGCATCTCAGTAATTTTTTTAATGTTTGTGGTAAAACATACCTTAACAGAAAATGTACCATTTTAACCATATTAAATGTATAATTGGGTGGCATTAAGTACATTCACCGTGTTGTACAATCACCACCATTATCCATTTCTAGAACTTTTTCATCATGCTAAACAGAAACTCCGTACCCATTCAACAATAACTCCCCATTCTTCTCTCCCCCTGGCCTCTGAACCACTATTCTACTTTCTGCCTTTAAGAACTTGCTTATTCTAGGTACCTCATTTAAGTGGAATCATACAGTATGTGTTTCTGTGTCTGGCTTATTTCATTTAGCATAATGCTGTCAAGGTTCATCCATGTTGTAGCCTGTCAGAATTTCTTTCCCATTAAAGGCTGAATAATATTACCTTGTACATAAATACCACATTTTACAAACTGATGCAACTGTTGATGGACATGTGAGTTGTTTCCATCTTTTGGCTGTTGTGAATAATGCTGCTATGAACATGGGCGTAAAATACCTGCTTGAATCCCTGCTTTTGATTCTTTTGGGTATATATCTAGGAGTGGAACTGCTAGATTCTATGGTAACTCTATGTTTAACTTTTTGAGGAACCGGCAAACTGTTTTCCACAGTGGCTGCACCATTTTACATTCCTACCAACAGGGCACAAGGGCTCCAATCTCTCCACATCTTCACCAACACTTGTTATCATTA
Organism: Rhinolophus sinicus; assembly: GCF_057876585.1. Taxonomy (NCBI): domain Eukaryota; kingdom Metazoa; phylum Chordata; class Mammalia; order Chiroptera; family Rhinolophidae; genus Rhinolophus; species Rhinolophus sinicus. The sequence continues at coordinate 61,310,214 of NC_142517.1, read as the reverse complement.
CTATTTGTCAAAGTAGCCACCATTTCATAATGGTTCTCATTGTGGTTTTGATATGTACTTCCCTAATGATGAGTGAGACTGAACATTTTTTTCATGTGTTTATTGGTCATCGGTGTATCTCCTTTGGAGAAATGTCTCCAAGTCCTGTGCCCATTTTTGTTTTTTAAATCATCTTTTAAATAATTATGGTGACACCAGCAGTAAAAATAATTGTACCTAACAGTTACTGAACTCTTACTACATGCCAAGGACTTTACTCATAATATTTCATTGAATCCCCATTTTACAGATGAGGAAAGCAAAGCTTACAGAAGTTTGAACCCAGGTCTGTGCCCTGAAACTCATTTCTGACTTGTCTTCTTGGCCTTCAGGCCGTAAACAGATGCAACCACACACGCACACACGCACGCACCCCTTGCAGTAATGGGGAGATCCCATGCAAAATCAAAAGAAACTTTGAAGGAACTCATATGCAAGAAGAGCCTGGAGAACAGATATAATAAAAGTGACCATTTCATAGCATCAGGAAAGCCACCAGTTCTCTGAAAACGTGGCCGACCTCTGAGGAGGGCTCCCTCACTGGATAGGATGTGGGATACCAGAGGGACTGAGTGGAACAGGCTCACTGAAAGGACTAAGTATAAAATAGTACAGGTCACTGCTGTCCAGAGGCATTTTTAATATGTCCATGAAATGACTTTTAGTTGTGGATCAACTGACCCAAGACAGAATCCAACATAAGAACTTGGAACAAGCCCTAAAGAATTCCCAACAGTTAGTGTGAATCTTCTTCCCTGAACCCTGCTTGGCTAATAATCTTCACTGCTTTGTTTAGCCCTGTTTTCCTTCCTGGGTTTAACTTACTGCCAAGACCCCTAAAAATCTATCTGAGAGTTTGTTTCTCTTTTCTATCTCTGCTACGCAGAAATGAAAATAATGAAAATACAAAATATGATTTTAATTAAAACTAAAAACAAACTCATAAACACAAAGTTAAAAAATGAGAAAAAAAGACAGAATGGAATACCTTACAAGGCAAGCCTCTGGTTTTCCAGAGAAGTGACTCTGGTTTTCCAGAGAAGTGACTTATCTTAATCATCTCATATTTGCCTTTGGGTAAGATTCATTCACCTAAGCGCCTCTTTCCCTTCCCCTTACGGAGGAGTCAGCATGGAGGCTGAAAGCTCAAGGTGGTGAGCAGGGTTGGGAAGCTGTGTGGAGATGTAGGTCAGTGGACCTGGAGGCCAAAGACATGGACAGATGAGGGAAGGTTGGGGGCTACACACAGGTATGAACCAGAGGCCTGGCAATTTAGGATAGGGAGGTGAGGGAAAGACACAGAGGTGGAAGAGATGGTTAGTGTGGCTGAGAAATCAGTTATGGGGAGTAAATAAGTAAACCAAGCAAATGAACCAATATAGTAAAAGAAATGGACTTCTGTTGGAGAAGGTATTTTTACAAACATGGAAGGAAAAGCGCTAGAAAGAACGCTGAGGTGTTGGATTGTAATTGGAGGAATCAGTATGAACTCATGATCACACACACACACAGTTACATACTTTTAGATGTAATGAGTAGACATGTATGTATAAGATGTATGTATGTATGTACTTGTATATGTACATATATGTAGATACGAGTACGTGTATGTATATCCTAGCCCAGATCTTGCTTCCTAAACACCATCTTTCATGAAAAGGAACCAGGTTCCTTGGCAAAATGGCTCATTCCAGGCCTGGGGCAGGGGAGCTACAAGGTGAGTCTGGAAATCTTTTTTGTCTGAAAGTCAGGAAATGCTCAACAAATGATAGAGACAAGTTAAAAGGACAAGGAGAAAGGGCTCCCACTGGCCAGATCACTGAGAATTTTAGCATCAAAGTAAACAAAAAAATCACAAACACTAGATTATATAAAAATTCCTGAGTCCAAATTGATATAAATAAAATAAATGAATAAACAAATGGGAGAAAGGGAAAGCTATTCCTTATAGCAGGACGCCAATTAATACATGTAAAACAAATGACAGAAACAGAGCATCACCACTTGGTAACCACCATAGAGGTGACTGATACAGGTAGGAGTCATTCCCACAAAACACAAATTAACAAAAAGAGGAAAGGGTGACCTGCAAATGGAGAAAGCTGGCAGACACGAATAGGAGCAGATGACTGGGGTCGTCACCAGGGGTAGGATGGGTGGTCAGGCACTACCACTGCATGTATTGCCCTGAGAAGAGCATGACACTATTTCTGTAGCATTCCTGCCAAGGATGCATGGCTTGAACTGGTTACGCGGGAACACTGGATGGATCTAGACTGAGCGTCACCCTATAGAACCTAATGCCTGTACTCTTTAAGATGATCAAGGGCATGAGAGACAGAGCACGGATAAGAAGCTCTTCCAGACTGATGGCTCTAAAGAGACTTGACAACTACTGTGTTTCCCCAAAAATAGGACCTAGCCGGACGGTCAGCTCTAATGCGTCTTTTGGAGCAAACATTAATATAAGACCTAGTCTTATTTTACTTTAAGACCGGGTATAATATAACACTGGGTCATATATTAATGTTTGCTCCAAAAGATGTATTAGAGCTGACTGTCCGGCTAGGTCCTATTTTCAGGGAAACATGGTAAATGTAACAGGCATGTGGCAGGAACCACAGCACCATGTTCCTCCTCTCCCGCTGATTACCCTAGTGCTTAACATAATACCTGGAGCATAGAAGACACTTAGTAAACTATCTGCCATTCCAAAACAGGGGAGAAACAGAGACATTGTTTGGCCAGTTAGTGAAATCTGAATGGGGCCTGTGGACAAGACTATCCTTTTGCACCAGTGTTGGTTTCCTGATTGGAGGGTTGTATGCAGGTGATACAGGAGAGTATTTGACACATGTACTTAAATATGTAGGGGTGACAGGACATCAAGTACAGCTTGCTCTCAAGGTTCAGAACAAGACCAATGATAATAGGTGTATAAATACAGAAGAGTGGGTGAAAGAACAAATGCAGAAAAATGCCAATAGCTGGGGAATCTGAGGGAAGGGAATGTGAGTTTTTTGTACTGTTCTGGCAACTTTTCTGTAAATTTCAAATTATTTCAAAATAAATTTAAAAAACTCATCGACAAGCTAAGCAATCATTCTAGGGGCACAATTACAAAGAAGCAAATACAACAATCATCTGATTTCTAGATACATTGTTATTAATATGAAGCCTCCGAATCTGCTGGAAGAGGCATGCTACAGACCACAGAAAAGACATTAGAATATTTACAACAAAACATATAAATAAGAGCACATTAAGAGGGGGTAACTCGAGAAGGAATAATAGATTTAATGAGGACCCACAATTTGTATCAACGTTACTATTGTCTTAGACTGTACATACTTCGAGGGCAGGTCCATAAAATTACTTTGAAGAGGGGTTAGCCTAGTTATATAAGGCAAAGTAAAATTTTTAATAAATGCTTTAGAATAGGATAACGATGATTAAGATAATAACTCCCATTAGCAGGGCTAATTATTCCTTAAGTATTATAAAAGTAATTATGTGTAAATTTTCACCAGCCAACTGAAACTATTTTAATAAGCACAAAAACCATTCATTTCTATGTGAAAAGTCAATTAATATATTTGTTTTAAATCTCAGGACCTAGAAAAGAATTCAAAGTAGTTATACAGAAATTTGTCATTAAAAATTTTTGAAAAGATTAGGTTACATCATAGCTAACATGTAGCTAACATTAATTGAGCACTTACTAGGGGCCAGGTACTCTTTTAAGTGCTTTACATGTATTAATTAACTCCCAAGACCACTCCATGAGGGGAAACAACTGGGAGACTGGACCAGTTCCTCGGAGCCCCCTCAACTGGGGCAGCTGAAGTGTGGCAGGTGGTCCCAGCATCCCATTCGTCCTCTGCCTTATCAGTTATCCTACTGTATGGTATTGCTGTCTGCTCGATTCTGCTCCTGTACTATGCTGGAAGCCCTGTGAGGACAGCACCCATCAATTTCCTTTTTCATGTATGCCTGTGCTTAGTGCAATACCCAGAGCATAGACAACACTGACTAAATATTTGCTGAATGCATAAGAATGAATCAATAAATAGGTGGTGACCATGTGCAGTCTGAGCCTGCATGTTCTGCCTCGGATGGAACAGCCTTGGGTGAGGAGGGCAACTGCCCAGTGAGTGAGGCTGAGGCCCCTGAGGCTGATGCCTGGTTGTGACGGCAGCCGAGGGCCTGGACTGGAGAACAGGACAATTCTGACAACACTCCTTGTCCTTTCTATAATTTTGTTAAGCTTTTTGAACAAAAACTGTAACTCATTTAGTTATCTACTTAAAAGGAATTTCATCCTTGACAAGAAAGAAATTGAAATGTAATAAATATTGACATGTGGTGGCTTTTTTTGTTTTTAAAGATGTTTGGATTACTATTAGTCTTTTCGCATGATTCATGATTTAATATTTATTAAAAATCCATGATAGGGTACATAGTGAACAAACCAAAAAATACTGTTTTTTTTTCTTTATGGAAAAATTTGAGTTATATTATAAAGAAATGTTGATAGGAGAGAAAAATGTGCATCTATATAGATTTTTTAAAACTCTGCAATGACAAAGGAAACTGGTTAAAAAACTCTTTCCATTAAAACACAATAACTAAAAACTATTTTTTGATGTGGTGATGGCCTAGTTAAACGTTTGACCTACCAAAACAACTCTTGGTCATGAAATAAACTTTTCTGAACATGCAATTAGAAAAATGTATAAGCATGCAGTCAACAAACAATGCTCAATCAATTCTGCATTTTTGACAAAGTCAAACATGCAGGTCTGAATGCTAAATGTTACCATTAGTGCAATTTAATGCTACCATGTATTCAGCCCATGTCCTGGGAAACATGAAGGAATGGTGGTAGGTTCCTCATCAAGCCTTGCTAGTTACTACAACTCGCCTCTCCTCCAATCAGTACAACTTTGGAATCAAGCAGACCTCCTCACTTCTAAGCTGCATGCTCCAAGGCAAGTTACTTATCATCTGAGTCTCATCTGAGGCTCGGCATCCTCATATGGAAATTGGAGATAGCATTTGCCTGTACATGGTTGTTGTACAATTAGAAAAATGTGATTAGTAAAGTGCCAGCTATTTAATAAATGGCAATTGAAACGAAAAATTGAATTCAACTAATATTTATGATCTGTGCTAGCCATTGCTATAACTCAGGCTGGTGGCTGTCTCTTTGGTTCAAATACCAAGATAATGTTTTGTTTTGCTTTTGATTGCTTTGTTTAAGAGATGCCATTTCTCCATCTATTTGATATAGTTCTACCAACTTTGGGATGTCTACGGACCTCACTAGCTGCTAGCCTTTCACAATATTCTTCCTGAATTCTGTTTGGTTATCTCACTTCCAAAGAGCATGTTACTGACTAAAAAGTTTTCATGCAACTATTTCCTTCAACCAACTCAAGCACGGAGATCACATCAGAAGGGGGTCATATTTAGTCCCAACCTTGATTATACTATCCAATCCAGTCTAGGATCACAGCAGTCGGTCACTGTGGCCCCATGGGGAGGGCTAGGCATACTCACCCCACAATCTTCCCCCAAATGCCCAAATGCAGTATCCCAATGTGCCCGCCCAACACTCTAGAGGATGGCTCACTGTCAGAAATGTAACTGACACGTCTAAAGAACATGAAATTGGCTACATATTGTGAAACGTTAAGGTTAGTTTTGTTCTATGACAGTTTAATAATTGCAATAATTTCAATATGACAGAAAATAACAGTAAAGCATATGTATACCAACTCCTGGAGCAGAAATATTAAAACAGTGGCCCATGGTCCTGGTCCACAGATTTCTGTTTGGGCTTGTACAGTGCTTTAAAAATATTTGAGCCAGTTTTTAAAATTGGGAGATTCCATATTTAAAAAAAAATCATCTGGCTTTCTGCCTTTACTTTAAGTATTCAGGCTGCATACACCTGGGTTCGGTCAGCAGTCACCAGCGAAGGAAGCACTGCCACTCTTGTGAAACGGCACTTGCACCTGCCAATCACTATGTTTTTCTTGAGCTTTCATTTAAAACCCACCTGCTAGGTGATAACCTCTGCTACAGATGCCAAGTGCTACACAATTGAAAGGTTTTGGAAAACTAAAGTTTGAAAAACTATGAAAAATTTTTTTTTTAATGTGGTTAGTTTGATTAGTTTTTACAACACTTGAGGCTCTGAACATACTTTGCTTTGAAGCAATAACCTCAGCAAAAGATTTTTTTAAACTTGACCTAACAAGACAGCACCAATGCAGATGGCAAAAGAGATGCACAATTTTCAAATTTGGTTATTCTGGCAATTTTTTTGCCAGAGCAAAATAAAGTAAAAAGGAGAATATGCCAAAACTCATCCTGTTAAAAACAAACGTTTATGGTGGCAATCTGAAGAAAACAAAAGTTAAATCTTTAACGCATCAAGCCCAATAATTAGTTCCCGTCCCCTCTAAAATGCAAAGCTTACTCTGGGCATGCATCCACACATGTATATCAAGTCATGTCTTACAAATTCCCGAAGTGCACCAAGGTTTCAATTCAGACTTGAAAAGGCTCCTGTCTCTGGAAAAGGCAGACAACTTAGTAATATGCTTTATTTTATCCACTGCATCACAGCTTGTAATGAATGCTTCCTGACTTCTAGGGCTTCTTGATATAGGTAAGTAAAAAAGGTTATTGTATCCTCTTGCTCAAAGAAATGGAAATATATTTTATATATTTAATAGGCACGGGGGGGTGGGGGATGATTCCTTCAAGATTCCCAAGGAGACCAGTTACCTGCTGTATTCACTGTGTAGGCCAACTGTCAGGAGGGTGAATGTACTGGTATTCTTGACAATTTGTGTGTTTTTAATTAAACTATCTGATACTCCATATTTGTGCTTTAAAACAAAGTTATATTGAAAACGCTACAGTATATAAAAGACCAATTTAAGAGAGTTTCTCCTCCCACGTATCAGAAGTTTCCAAATGAATATTAATGATGCTTTAAAAGTGCCACTCCTTGCCCTGTGGAGCACCCGTTTAAAAGCAGTTTACACTTTCTAACTTTCCCTGACTGTGCTGACATATTTTCGCAATGCTCACGATGCATGCCAATCACCTCACTTCTACAGTGTGAAATGAGACTCTGAGCTCACTGGGGTAATAATGCTGACTATTCTTCGATGGCATCTTTTAACTCAAATAGGAGAGAAAAGTCCTGTGAAATGGTTTTCAACAAGGGCGCACATGGGACATGTTATCCTGGGGAATCTACTGCAGAAGCCCAGCTGTGGGCCTCTGAAAGGTGGTGCCTGGCGACCAGCCTCACCAGCTAATCAGCAGCTACTACTGCAGCAGCTGAGCACACCACCCACACTGCTGCCCACACCTGCACTTAGGATTTGTATAACGATTTAATCTACAGAGCACTAAAAAAAAAGTCCCCGGATTTAAAGAACACAGCACATCAAGTGTACCATATAAATATGCTTTGACTATTTGGTTTAAAAAAAATCACACAGTCATGTACATGAAATAAAACATATGAACACCTAATTGAAGTCAAGAGAATAGTAAATATTACACTGAACACTGAACATCTATAGCTGTACTGTCCGATATGGTAACCTCCAGTCACATGTGGCTATTTAAAATAAAATGGAAATAAATTAAGTTCCTCAATCACACTAACCTCATTTCAGGGGTCCAATATGTGTTTACATATAGCTTGCAGCTACTGTTCTGAAAAGCACAGACATAGAACATTTCCACCATTGCAGGAAGTTCAGGACAGTGCTGGGAGAGGAAATACCCAGAAGAAAAATGTAGATAACCAACATATCTCTTCACTACACAGTACCAAAACGTTACTGGGTTTTTTTGGCCTGAAATAAGCAGTCTAAATAAGCATCGTAATTCATTTCACTTTCAAAGCATAGATAAAAACTGGTGTGGATGCCAGAATTCACATATTGGTAACGCCCCACTGACAATACAACTTGACAGCATAGATCTGTGACACAGTGCTTTGTTTCCCCATGTTATTCTTTATTTCAAGCTGATGACATATAACCAAAGCTGAAATCACTTAGGCTCCCAGCCTGTAAATCTCATGGGCTTATTTGGGAAACTACTATTTCATACTCAAGGTAACAATTTTTTTCTTCCTTCACTGTCATTCCTTTCCCATGACAGTTTCCTAGTGTCAAAAGTCAAGCACTTTTATTAGTCTCAGGACTGCAAGCAGATTTGGCTCTGAACAGGCTTCCTTCTACTTGTAAGTAGCAGCAGTACATAGATTAAGATGCTACCTAATAGTATAAAACATCTTATATTTGAAGAGGATATGTTCCAGTAATAAATTTGTCAGAAATTTCATTATAAAAAATAGGAGCACTGTAGGAGACCTCACTGATGCATCCAGACCATCAATTAAACGGGAGAGGGGGGTTAGCATCATATTTAGAAAGACTAACTGAAGTGTAAAATGTACTGGAAAACCTAAGATCTGAAAGTTCTGGGGCAGAGGGAAAAGAAGCCAAGTGCTCAAGCCTGAAGGGACCGGGCGTCTGTCAGGATGGTCTAGAATCGGGGAGGCTGGGGCAGGGCTGGCCCTGCGCTGCTCTACCCCAGTGAGATTCCCCAAAATAAACATAACTGTGCCGCCTTCCGGGGAGTTTGCTGGGTGTAACTGCTCCCTTTCACGCCAGAACCAACAATCAGGAATGGTGGATGTCAGACTTGGCCCTTGGGGTAAGAGAGCAAAAGAAAAAGTCCTAAGACGCTTCAATGAGGGGTACATGAGGGGAAAGGTCACCAGAGGGAGGAGAGCCCAGACAAGAAAAAGATTAGCAGGAAAAGACAGATGAAACCAATTTCCTGATTTTGTAGAGCTTGGAACCTAGTCGACTAGTAATTGACAAAGGGGGCTATGTTCTGTAGGAAGTGGTGGTAACGTTGGTTTAAGACATTTATCGTTTTCAACATAGCTGATTTTATTATCAAAGAACAGTAATGAGTTCCAGTGGAGTTTTTCAAGGACGACAAAAGAACTAAGACAATGGGAGCAAGACACAACATGGGATGTCAGAAGTAAACCTGCACTGAACCTGAAAGGATCTAAATGTTTTTTCGATATTTTGAAATCAAATCTTTATACACAGCTCAAGAAAATGTTGCAAAGGGAAAGACAGGAAAACACAGAGAAAAACAGATAGTCTGATTTTGCCAACATCACCTATGCTAAATATAGGTACTGGCAAAATGAATCATCATGCTACGAGAAAAGTAACACTACCTTTAAGTGTCCATTATTAACAGGTGTGGAAGTGACACTGAAGTACGGTGGCATTTGTCTAGGAGCTGTCTAAAGTTTGACAGTGTCTGATTAACAATCAAATGATGAGGTTTTCTACCTTTAGGAGACGTGCTAATTTTAAAAGTGAAGGTGATGCAAATCCACCTACAGAACTATTTAAAATAGAAAGTAAGGGAATAGATGGAATAGGGAGGGGAATTTTAGACATTTTAGCATTCGAGGGGGCCAAACGATACTGAATGCATCCCAATGGACTCTGCTAACTGAGATGGAATTCACTGTGGAAAGGGCAATGAGCTTGAAGACAGAGTGGCATGACTTCTGGTCCAAGATGGCACCTGAGGGATGATGTACCCCACACAAAGAACTTCAGCTCTTCATCTGATTGATGGGGATAAGACACCCTTCCTGCCTCACTGAAAAGCCATGTTCACGGATAATCATTAGGGACAAAGAAGCGTGTGCAGCCACAGGAAAGAGGCTAACTAACAAGAGAAGCACCTCACGAGGTGGCAAGAGCATGGGCATACAGTGAGCCCAGTTGGAGTACCTGGCCAAGAAAAACCTGCTTTGGTTGCATTGCACTGGAGTGTGGGAGATAGCATATTACTTCGTATTTTAGCTTCCACAAGAGTGAAAAAGAAGAGGAAAAGAAGAAACAAAATTGTGTTCCATCTATGAAGGAAGTAGCATTCCTTCTGAACTGAAACTGCTTTGTAAGGGATTTCAGAAGCTGCTCGGCCAAAAAATTACATGCTAAAGACCTTGATTTCTAAATACTGTTTTCAGATAGTCCTTTCACCTAATCTTCACAAAAGCTCTGACATAAGCAGGGCAGATATTAGTATTACCATTTTACAGATGAGAAAAACAAGGCTCAGAAAGTTGAAGTGCTCTGTCCTAAGCCACAGGGTAGGTGTCAAAGCCAACACTTATCAATCCCTTGCATAAGGGGTTGGTCATGGGAGGATGGTCAGCCTCCATGTTCTAGAATACTGCGTTCGCATTACCTAGAAAAGAATAAAACTATCCAAGGAAGGTAACACTTCTTGAGAAATCCCAGAAAGAGAGATGTTTGCACAGCATTTCCTCAGGTGGAAATGACCTCCTACATCTGCCGGGGGTGCTGGCCGGGCAGCGTGAAGCACATGCCCAGGACGGAGTCTTTCCCAGCAGCCCCCTCCCAAAGCGAAGCAGCTGGATTCCTTACAACTCTCTCTCAAATTGAACAAATGAAAGTTAGTTTTGCTTCTTCAGTGCTGTGATTTCTGATCTTCCGCTGCTTTCGGAACGGGCCTCTCAAGCTTCCTCTTAGGTGCACATGAGCCTCAGCTCAGCAGACACTGGATTTTGGAGAAGGCACCAGATGACACATAGTACCTTTACTTAGCAGCATAAGGTAACTCTAAGGCTTTCATTCTTCATGAATGAAATTATAGCTCTTGGCTTGGAAAGGAGATGGTGAGATGTGATTAGGATTCAAGTAAATTCAGTAGAAATGTGAAGTAAAATCAAGAAAAAAGTCAAATAAAAGTTAGAGCACAACATCTTAGAGTACTTCTCAAACCTTAGAATTCATGAAACTACCTGAGAAGCTTAATCACGATGGTGATTCTCTGGCTCTGCTCCCAAGTGTGGGGTGGGACCTGGAATGTGCACTTTTAATAAGCTTTCTGGGTAATTATGTTCCAAATAGTCCATACACCCCAATATGAAAAACAGGTTTGGAACTTTCATGGTCAAAGGCCAGTTGGTTGGAGGGGTTCATCACAGAGCTACCTGAGCACTGAAACAATAGAAGCAAATGGGCAAAGTGTTGCAGACAAGCCTCCAGGGCCCACACCTGATGTGAACACTTCATGTGCAAATGACGTCACTAGAGAATCATGTCTTGATATGCACGTGGCATGACAGAACTGTTGAAGAGGAAAAGTGCTTCTGGGTCTGAGACAGAGGTTTCCAACTCCATGCGAGATAGAGAAAGCATGGTTAGCGCGTGAAAATAAGGTTGTGTTCACATGACGTTTCTAAAGGGTGAGAAGGAAACTGACGCGGTGGGATAGTCAACTCTGCCATTCGTTGGACGTATGACAGTCACTTTGCCTCTCTAGTTTCCAAACTCTAAATGGAAGAGGCTCCAACCTACCTCAAGGGATGGTTGTCAAGAGTGAATGATCATGATATATTTTAACAAAGCCCTCTGCAAACGACAAGGTAGCAAGCAAGCAAAAACCAGTATAATGATAACAAAGTGGAGGTTACTGACTTTTTAAAATACTGATTACAGGCTTTTTGTAAGCATCTTGCTGAGAAGTTGGCAAGAATGGCAGATTAAGTGTTACAAAGCCCAGCAGCACGCCAAAAAAGAGGTGGGAGGTGGCTGACCAGTGAAATCAGAACTCACAGAACATTCCAGAGGAATGCGGGAAAACATCCCTTTCTCTAATGGTGGCAAAGGGTGAGAAAGAAAGCAGGCTCAGCATTCCAGGTACAGTTCTATTTACGCAAATTTCCCCTAGTGAAGTGTAGGCAGTTTCACTGCACTTGGGCTAAAGCCACAGGGAGAGCTTAGCAACTTCTTTCTCAACTACTGCCCATGGAGGTGACCGGGGACATCTGATCTTACACTAAGAACTCAGGAGAGGATTTGGGGTGGCTTCTTTCAAAGAGGGCTGGGCCACGAAAAGAGACAGTGGCCTATTCGTGTGTCCAGGAATCTGGGCTCAGCGTAGCTACTTTTGCACAAGGAAGAGTATGTGCCCAGTAAACTTGTCTGTTTTTGAAGCGGGGATTGTAGTGAGGGATGGAAGGTGGCATTTCCCACTGCAGTTTACTCTGAAAAATGCCAATCTTGTTTCACTTTAAAGTGAAGAGAAAGAACAGACCCAACAGAGGGTGAGAAGAACAAATGACCGGGGCGGCTCGATGTGGTGGCAGCAGTGGCCAGCCAGTGTAAGGGATGGGAAGGAGCCAGGTCAGGTCTGAGAGACAGGTGGGAAAACTGGAAAGGAAAGAGGTCAGCTAGAATTGCTGATTCCTTTCTGTATCCCCCAGGCCCTACCTCCCACCTGACCTTGCTGTTTTTGTCAGATTTACTTTGGTCACATATATGGTCACTTTTTAAAAGGAAAAAAGTGGGGAGGCTATTTGCTATGTTAGGTCAAGAAAAACCTTATGAACATGGAGACCACAATTTTTTTCTTTGATATCTTGCCAATCAAGGTATCACAATAGCTGATGGGTGGTTCTTTATATGTCATAAAAGAAAATCATCTAATTACCTTTTAGTTCTACAATGTACATGGCAACATTTATGGGAGTAGCATTCAGTGGGGTAGAGAATTAGCTTGACAAGTGTGGGGGGGCCTCTTAAAAGGAAATACACCTCAAATATAAAAAAAGTAGTATCTAGTACTAAAAGGTACATAGGCTACACCTTAGCACACAATGTACAATTACAGGAAAACAAAGGAATAAGCATGGAAAGGATGAGCTGCCCCGAGAGGGCAGAGCAAGAGTCCAAATCCAAATGCAATGCTGTGAACACGAGGCGCTCTTGTCCACTTTACAGGGAACTACGATGTCAAAGAAACTGAAACTGAGAGCAGACTCTGGGAAAAGAATTTGAACATTACTGTGAGACAGTGAGAATATAAGGAAAATAAAGACATTTTAAAGCTGTTTTAGGAAAAAACAAAAGAATGGAAGTTTGGCAGGGAAGTCATGTGTAATTTTGAAGAGAACAAACTGAATTATAGCTAGTATGAAACTCCAAGGCAGGAAAACAGCATTTGGCCAAGAGAAGGGACTGAGGAATAGGTGACAGGCAGCTGTTGCGAGAAGCCACAGCAACAGGCTTTTCAGTGCGATCAAAGACTTGGGGCGGGCTGCCATAAACGAAGTGATGAATGAGTTCTGTTCAAAGACAAGGGAAATGAGAAAAGAACTGTGATCCTGGAACAGCGGAAACACTGAATCCTACTCACGTGAGAAAGGAGTAAGTCAACTCATCCGTAGGGTATATGTAAAAGTGTCAGCCAGAGGTGGCAAAAAGACAGTAACACTTACTGTACCACATTCTTAAGAAAATGATATGTTAATGATAGTAGAAACTGTTAAGTTTGGTCACAGAAGAACAGTTTTGAATATGCAAATGTAGTAAGTATATAACTTAAATTACTATAAAGCTCAAATATGACACTGTATCTGAAACCACTTGCTAAATGTCAAGTCCATCTGTATGTCTGGCAGGGCAGTTACTGAGGACAATGACGGTCCATGTCCCTGTAATACACAGACATTCAATTGCTTTTAAAGCCAACATTCTTAATGGTCTCCCAGGAAATCCTGGCAAATGTCGCTAACAGTAATGTGGCTAACAGAATTGCTTGACCTGCACTGTGAGTATTTTTTATTTACTTGCTACCCTGTTTGCCAGAAGGGCCAATAAGCAGAGGAGTGGTCCTGAAGCAGAAGAGAAAAGGAGACGCAGGGGCCATGAATAATCTATCAGCTGGTGTGTCAGCACCTGGACAGTGTCGGCAAAGCGATCACACCCTCCACAGTTGACAGTACTGTCTTCACTTACCTAACATTTAATTATTCAAAGTACATAATTACCTAGTTAAGAATGTAAATGAGCTACTATTAGAAAGAAATAGGTCATTTGAGACTATTGGGAAGTTAAAACTATGAGTTGTTTTAAAAAGGAAAAGGAAATACTGTATACATGAAAGTAAGGAAGGAAGAAATACAGGTTAAAATGATGACTTGTAGAAAGAACCTTGAAATGAATGAAGAGGTCACATGGTATAAGAAAAGTAACTTTTCCTTACTCCATAAACAAAAGCGAGAACAAAGGGCAATATGGTACACTAGGATTTACTTGCCTGTTTTTTTTAAACTTTTTCTTTTTTTAAGAAATGTGATCACTCTAAAAGAAGTATGTGATTATTTTACATTCTTCCTGCATAGAAAGTTCAGACATCTTCAAGGAAAGAGCTTAAAAAAAAACACCTGTGTATCTGCAACTTCCATATGAATGTAACAAAAATAATAGCTTAATCAACTTTGGTTAAAAACTCATCAGCTATGTGCATTTTTCTGTATACATATCATGACAATAGAAAGTTTAAAAACTTCATTAATTGAAATACAAATGAAACGGTCAACATAAATCCCAAAAAACAGAATGTTTTGACAGATTTTGAAAGAACAGAAGACAAAACACCAGAAAAATGCCAATGGATAAGTGCATTTCATGAGCCCGAAAGAATCCAATAATGATGGTGATAGGTTACTGGGACGGGAAAACTGAAAAATGAATCCTTGTGGTGGCTACAGATATCTTACCTCAAGGTGACATTAGCCAGAAATAAATGACTTTTAAAAAGCAAAAAACATACAGGAAAAGAACCCCCTTCTCCAATCAGAAAATGAAAGCTTAGTTGTGAATTCACACTCATGGTAATGATGCCTTTCTTCCCTTAGTTCTTATAAGGAGTATCCCTGTGTATGAACTGTGTATGGACCACCCAGGCTCCCAGATCCTCCAGACTCAGCACATTTGGGAATTCCATTAATCCTGCTGGGCTAGGTAGAAACAAGTTTGTTTCTCCTGGTCCTCTAAAAATTGGACTGTTCTGGGAATTAATTAATGTCCCCCATTCGCAAAATGGTCCCCCTATAAGGATGCAGTTGTCCAGTTTAGTGTGGGATACAAACAAGATACCAGAAAAAAATAACTGAGTTGCAGACCACATCCACGCCATCCGAATCTCCATGGGAACTGACAGCGCAGGACTCCTCATTTACTCGGTCCTGTCTTCAACAGCACTACCAGGTTTGGGATGTGTTTACCCCAATAACCCAACTCCTACGGTAAATATAAATTTTATCGGCTATATTAATGTGACATGGAGTTCCATCTTTAGCTGTAACACATGAGAAAGAAAAGTTGACTAGCATTTGTTAGTGCTGATATTATTTTATTTTAGTCTATACAAACACTTACCTCTTTGACGCTATGTGTTACTGCCCATATTAGAAAAACTCTTGACATCACCTGGAAAGAAGTCAGGACAACAGAAGACGGAACAATTCCTGAAAGAAATTTTAGGATGGATAAATGAATCTAATGTACTGTTTCAGCATGAAATACATTTTCTAACATGCAATATTTAATGTTTAGGCACAAAACCATCTTGAGCAACTGAGAGTTATCTATATTGCTATAGAGACTACGTTTTTTGATACAGTAAATATTAAAAACTTCTTCCTCCCTCAAAACAATAATATTGTTAATGGCAATAACGAACCATGGAATCTAGTACACTTCTTAACTAAACCTTTCAAAAATCACTGACCAAGTAAAATGTTTTTTATACTTTTCATACAGGTAGAGAAAACAAAACCACTGCTTAACCTTTACAATTCGACACTGAAGTTCATTTTATAATATGGGTTTTCAAAAATGAATAGGCGCCTATAGAAGGGAAATCAACTGGATTTATGTCTAATGAATGTTGGAAGCTCCTGTATACCAGACTTGATATACTATCTAATGGTTAAGTTGATATCTTAGAATCCACATGAAGATTTTTGCCAATAAGCATAGCAAAATCAAAGTTTGTTATCTTTGTAAACCATTTCTTCTTACCTTGTTCATCACAGAAAGCATTGGTACAATTATCCTCCCAATGTCCTCAAGTTACAACACTGGAAGCATCTCTAATTATTTCATATAATCATCAAGTTCTGCTAAGTTTACATTTCTTTGGCCTTTCCCTTCAGTTCCTACAACTACAATCTCTACCTAGAGACCAGATGCCACCACCATTATATAAAATTCTTGCCTCCTTTAGGTCATCCTACACCCAGCAATAAGCCATGATCTGTAAACATCATCTTCTCTTTGTAACTTTACACCGGCAGACTGTTACTAAAACCTGAAAGCAGAATTATGGGTATTCAATCCAGCAGCCCCCCTCCCCCGCCATTTCTCTCTGGCCTTACTGCTACCAGCAACTAGACTTACCAACTTCCTGGACCTCTCAAGTTGCACGTGGACCCCTGCACATCTGCCAGGAACCTCTCACCATAGTCGAAGATCCTTCTTCCACTTTAAAACTAATACCATTTTCAATACACTCACTGGACTATCCCAGACCAATTTTTATTCTTCCAAGCCCTCAAAAATGCACTCACGGGGGTGGCCAGTTACTCAGTTGGTTGGAGCGTGGTGCTAATAACACCAAGCTTGCTGGTTCGTTCCCCGCATGGGCCACTGTGAGCTGTGCCCTCCTTAAAAAAAAAAAAGTACTTTTGGGGGTTACCGGTTAGCTCAGTTGGTTAGAGCGTGGTGCTAATAACACCAAGGTTGCTGGTGTTAGCAAGAAAAAAAAAGAATTGCACTCAGACTTCTAAACATTTATAGCTGGACAAACTACAACTTGCCAAAAGACCATGTACAAATCAGACAGAGATAAATTGTCTCTACAGGTTTGGCTATAAAAGGTAATCACTTTGTATCTCATTAAGAAAAAGAGATGCTCTATCCTGTTAGAATGAGTTTCTTAAAGAAGATCTGAGCTTCAAGAGGGGATGGTTTCATTCCCAAAAGCAAGTAATGTGGGCGTGTCAAGCAATGCTTAGCATATAAAGATGCTCAGTAAATCTGTGTAGAATGAATGAAAGACAAATATAAATGGACATACAGGATAATGAAATAGAGCTGCAAGCCAGAATACACTCTCACGTTTATAGTTACATGATTTTCAACAAGGGTGCTAAGACAATTCAATGGAAAAATCACTGTCTTTTCAACAAATGGTGCTGAGACAATTGGATAGCCACATGCAAAAGAATGGAGTTAGAACACTTCCTCACACCATATACAAAAATTAACTCAAAATAGATGAAAGTCCTAAATGTAAAAGTTAAAACTATAAAATTCTTGGAAGAAAACATAGATGTAAATCTTTGTGACCTTGGATTAGGCAATGGTTTATTAGATGTGATACTAAAAGCACAAGAAAATATAAATAAGTTGGACTTCATCAAAATTAAACTTATGTGCTTCAAAGGACACCATCAAGAAAGTGAAAAGACAACCAACACATAGAAAATATCTGCTAATCATATACAATAAAGAACTTATATCTAAAATATATAAAGAATGCTTACAAGTTAACAAGCAAAAGACAAATAACCCAATTTAAAAATGGGCAAAGGATTTGAATAGAGATTTCAAAGAATCCAGAAAAGATAGGCAAATGGCCAATAAGCACATGAAAAGATGCTCAACATCAATGAGTCACCAGGGAAATGCAAATCAAAACCTTAACAATACATCCTTCACAACCATTGGATGGCTATAATCAAAATCAATAACAACTGCTAATGAGGATGTGATGATATTGGAACCCTCATACACTGCTGATGGGATTTGAAACGGCGCAGCCACTCTGGAAAAATCTGGCAGTGCCTCAAAATGTTAAGTACAGAATTACCATATGACCCAATAATTCTACTCCTAGATATATACAGCGGGTGCCAAAAAAATGTATACACATTTTAAGAAAGGAAAACTGTATTAAAATTGTAATACTCAATATATACCGATAACAGACGAATACAAGTTCGTTTGACTTCTGCATTTACAAGAGGTGCTCAAAGTGATTACCATCAGCATCCATACACTGCTGATGACGGCGAACTACTGCTTGAGCAACGTTGACCAAAGTGTCTACTTGTGTACATTTTTTTGGCACTCCCGGTATATATCTACCGTGTTTCCCCGAAAATAAGACCTGGCCGGACAATCAGCTCCAATGCATCTTTTGGAGCAAAAATTAATATAAGACCCAGTTATATTATGTTAGATAAGACCCGGTCTTATATTAATTTTTGCTCCAAAAGACGCATTAGAGCTGATTGTCCAGCCAGGTCTTATTTTCGGGGAAACACAGTATATCTATCTCCAAGAGAAATGAAAACATATGTCACACAAAAACTTGTACGTGAACGTTCATAGTGGTATTCATATTACCCAAAAGAGAAATGCAAAATGTCCAACAACAGACTGGATAAATAAAATGTGGTGTTATCGACACAATGGAACACTAGAAATAAAGTAAAAAGTAATGAAAAATAAATAAAAAGAAATGAAGTACTGATACATACTACTGTATTGATGAACCCTGAAAATATTATGCTGAGTAAAGAAGCCAGTGGACAAAAGACCACAAGCTGCATGATTCAATTTAAAAGTCCAGACCAGGCAAACTATAGAGACAGAAAGTAATTACCTGGGGCTGGGAGGTTAGAAGGGAAGCTAAGACTGACTGCTGATGGGTATGGAGTTTCTCGTAATAGAGGCAGAGCCTTTATAATAACTGAATATTGGGGATTTTAGACACCCTCATCCAGGAGTACTTTTTTCTGCTGCCCGCATCAGAATGCTTGGAAGTATGACTTTAAACAGAAGGGTGTGGGAGGATCTGAGGAATGAAGATCGCAATTTGGCTGAACACAGGTTTCTTCTCTAACCATAAAGCTCCTTTTTCTAGGGAGATTTATGTACCTCTAATTTTCAAAAGTGCTAAACAAAAATAAGATTGTTTTTCTTAAAAATAAGTTTTAGTAACCAAAAACAAAGATTTACTCTTTTGGTTGGTATATTTCTCACGAGTCTTTTCTATGTACATTTTTATTTTTTACCCATCCTCTCACCCCCCTCCTCTCTGGCAACTATTAGTTTGTTGTTTCTATGAGTCTGTGTTTGTTTGTTCTTTTTTTTTTAATTCCACCTACAAGTGAAATCATGTGGTATTTGTCTTTCTCTGACTTACTTTGCTTAGCATAATAGCCTCTAGGTCTATCCATGTCACAAATGGCAAGATTTCACTCGTTTTTACTGATGAGTCATATTCCATTATATACATGTACTACATCTTCTTTATCCATTCATCTATCGATGAACTCCTAGGTTGCTTCCATATCTTGGCCATTGTAAATAATGCCACAATCTTTTTGAATTAGTATTTTCATTTTCTTTGGATAAATACCCAGAAGTGGAATTACTGGGTTGTATGGTAGTTCTATTTTTAATTTTTCAAAGAATCTCCATACTGTTTTCCTTACTGGCTGCACCAATTTACAATCCTACCAACGGTACACAAGGGTTCTTTTCTCCACACCCTTTATTTATTGACTTTTTGACAACAGTCATTCTGACAGGTGTGAAGTAGTATCTCATTGTGGTTTTGATTTGCATTTCCCTGATTATTAGTGATATTGAGCATCTTTTCATGTCTATTGGCCGTCTGTATGTCTTCTCTGCAGAAATATTTATGTCCTCTGCCCATTTTTTAACTGGACTGTTTGTTTTTCTGACGTTGAGTTGTATGAGTTCCTTAGTTTGGATATTAACCCCTTAAAGGATGTATCGTTTGCAAATATCTTCTCCCACGTAGTAGGTTTTTTTGTTGGTTTCTTTTGCTTTGCAGAGCTTTTTAGTTTGATGTAGTCCCATTTGTTTATTTTTGCTTTTGTTTCCCTTGCCCAAAGAGACGTATCCAGAAAGATATTATTAAAACTGATATCAGAGTTTACTACCTGTATTTTCTTCTACAACTTATTATGGTGTGAGGTCTTATACTTAAGTCTTTAATCCATTTGAGTTTATTTTTGTATATGGTATAAGAGAGTGATCCAGTTTCTTTTTTTTTGCATGTATTTGTCCAGTTTTTCCAGTACCACTTATTGAAGACACTGTCATTTTCCCATTGTATATTCTTGCTTCCTTTGTCATAGATTAATTGAACATACAAGTGCGGGTTTATTTCTGGGCTCTCTGTTCTGTTCCATTGATCTATGTGTCTGTTTCTGTGCCAGTACCACACTGTGTTACTTATTATAGCCTTGTAGTATAGTTTGAAATCTTTGTTTTTTCTCAAGATTGCTTTGTATATTCAGGGTCTTCCGTGGTTCCATATAATTTTTAGGATTATTCTAGTTCTGAGAAGAACACCATTGGTATTTTGATAAGGATTGCTCTGAATCTGTAGATTGCTCTGGGCAGTATGGACATTTTAATGATATTAATCCTTAAGTACATTTTTAAATACAGTTTAACTTCTATTGTTTAAACTCTTTGTATTTTGCTTTTCTTACTTAACATTTTAAAGAAATTTTCTATCTTAAAAAATAGTCTTCAAAATATTTTAACTTGAGCCACAATATTCCTTTGAGTGGAAAATAGTATTTACCTAGTCTCCTTCTGAGAGGCATTTAATTTGCTCCAATTTCTGGATACTATAAATGAAGTAATAAAGTATTAGAAATAACACATTTTTTTGAGGCTTAGGTTTTTTTTTAAAAGGATTATTTTGTTGGGACAGTTCCAAGAAGTAGATACCAGGATAAATGATATGAAGACCTTGAAGGCTCCTGATATACTCATATATTGCCAAACTGCTTTCCAAACAGTTTGTATCAATATACACTCCTACCAGCAGTATAGAAGCGTGCCTGCTTTAGTACATCCTCCACGGTAAATTTAAATCTTAATAAGTTAGGGAATAAAAAGCCAGTAAATTTACATTTTAATAATTAGAGAATAAAAAGCTGATGAAAGCTTTCTAATTTGATGCAGATGCAGAGATGCTGCTGGCTGTGCTGCAGGAGCTCCTGTGCTCCCCATCCAGGGAACCTACCTAGTTAGGCCACTGAGTTTTCCTGAAATGATGTCATTCATATCAACTCTCACTTAGTTTCTATGGCATATGAACCTACCACAACCAGTCACCCAGTAACCAGCAGCTCAGACCCTAACCAGACAGTCCAATCTCAAATTGCTTGCTCTCCTGGACCAATCAAAAGGCCAGCAGGAAGAACGGACCCTTATATAAGCAAGACCATCTGAAGGCCAGGAACTCCAAGTTTATCCTGGGAGTCAAGCCAGACAGCAAAAGAAGGCCACCTAGATGGACCATGTTATCTTAGCTCCGAGCAGAACTGACGTCACTGACTTTGGTTTATTGTTATTATCAGGTAGATTTCATTTACTGTTA
Organism: Rhinolophus sinicus; assembly: GCF_057876585.1. Lineage (NCBI taxonomy): Eukaryota > Metazoa > Chordata > Mammalia > Chiroptera > Rhinolophidae > Rhinolophus > Rhinolophus sinicus. The sequence continues at coordinate 61,288,779 of NC_142517.1, read as the reverse complement.
AAAAAAATTATTACCTTATTTGCTGTAGAAATGGTATGCAGTATAATATCCAACCTATCATTCAATGCTCGTTATATAAAGCCCCAAGTGGGAAATTTGTTTTAGAATTTAATGCTAAGAAATATTTATTCTTTTCCAATGAAAGGAATTATGTAACTCAGTTGTCCTTTTCCACTTGGTAGTCAGAAATTTTCACTCCAAATGTGAACCATACTAAATTGTTATATTTTGTGTATGTTACCACAAATCCTTGTGAAATGAAGAGTATAGATAGATGAGACACATCAGATCCTCTTTCTTCTCTAGACTTCTTGCAGTCTATTCTACTGTTTGCACTTATTATGCCAGTTTACCCGTTATTTGAACACAATGACACTGCATGTTAAAACTACATAAACTGCAGATTTTTTGTTGTTATTACTTAAATAGGTTATTTTCAGATGACAGAAAGAGATTCTGCAATCTTATCAGTAAGCTATCACTAGGTCAAAATTCATTAAAAAAAGATTCACTAGGCATCTATTATTTAGTAATTTAATTCAAAAATATGTTTGAAGTACCTGCTTTGTGCCAGGTATTATTCTCCATCCTGGGGATACAACAGGGTCCCTGCCCTCATGAACTTACTCTCAGAGTGTAAATGATTCGCTTTAGGATAGTTCTTATTTTCAGGACTTTGTACACAGGGAATGGCATGATTGCTTCTTGGTTTCAGAAAGACATCTGCCAGCATTGTAAATCTTTGGCAAAGGAAGGTTATAACTTTAGAAATAATTATGAGAATTTATGTTGAAAGGGCAATGAACTTTTGAAGTAAAACATTAGCAGATAAAAGAAATATAGGCATGTGTGGGTGAGGGAAGCTGTACAAAGGGGATCTGGCAATCAGTTTCTCCTTTCCCCAGAAGCAGGGTGTTCTGAGCACTCCCAAAACAGCTGAGCTCTGCAAAGCTGGGCAGCATTGGAAATCCAGTCTGCCCAGTGCAGCCCTCAGATGGGCCAGGTTAGTGGGGTTGGGGGATCGGCTACCTATGACAAAGACCAGGTTGAAAGTTACGCATGGGAAAGGCAACACAGGTTGGAAGCAGAGTAGGACAGTGTTCTGATGGAGCCCATAACTAGGGAAGGAGCCAACCATTAAGGCGTACATGGGTAATGGAGACTTGACCAAAGCAAGGCAGGAGACACAAAACTGGTGCTAGAAATTAAGCTAAATGATGGCAAGTGAAATCAGAATCTCCCTACCCAAATACAAGATGCACTGAAATAAAAGTGACAACATTCAATAACAGCAAAAATCACTAGCAGCAGCCAAACAGGAATGGGGCACAACTTTATGCCATGCATTTCTTTAAAGTGTTAACTGAGAAAGGAAAGACGATCGCATACCTCCTACTCTGTCCCTACCCTCCAAAAGTGATATAGGTGAATCAATAAAATCCTGAGAATTTTCACTAACAGGCTCAGATTTGGAGAGAAACATACATTTCTGACTGCAGTGGGTCAGGCATGGAGGCTGGAAAATGATGGGGATGTGGGGGGAAGTGACTACCTGGGAGCCACCTCATCGATGCCAAGCCTTTCAGGACCCACACTGAGTTGCAGTGCTGGTACCAAGTTCCCTATAGGAATGGGATATTATTTCTATAGGGTTGAGGAATCCAGGATGGAGCAATTAAATCTCAGAAAAGAAGGAAGAGTGCCTGTGTTTTAAATAAGTAATTCATTCACATTGTTTAACATTTAAAAAGTATAAAAACGGTATTCAGAGAAGTCTCCCTCCCAATCCCATCCTACTACCACTCAGGTGCCTTTCCCACAGGTAACCAATTATTAATTCCTGTCTATCATTCCAGAGATATATTTTAGGTATGTAATAACAAATATATAAGTGAATGTATATATATTTATACATTTTTAAAAAAACTTTTTTACATAGTGGGAGCATTTTATGCACCTTGATCCATAGCCTGCTTTTCTTCCCTTAAAAAAATACCCTGAAGATCCTTCTGTATCAACACATATATTAATTGTTTTAATTACTGAGGCTTTATGTTTTGATATCTATACACTCTCTTAAGCCCTACACTCCCACCGCCAGTGTACAGAAAAATATATAAAACAGCAAACTCCAATCCTAAAACTGTAGCTCAGAGAGGAAAACAATTAAATCTTAAATATTGTGGAAATGCAGTCAGGAAGAATTCAGTAACATCTATACCAGAACAAATAAAATGGCTCGACAAAGCTGCTCACACTTTAGCAAGATGAAAAGGAATGGTAACCATACAAACATTATGCAAGACAAAAAAACAAAAATAAAGCATGCACTGCATCTAAGGGAAAAGTCAAAGACTAAAGCAACTGGAAGGAAGATAATAATTATGGAAAACAAAGACAGTCCAACACAGGGATAATTGTTATCCCCAAAGTAGAGAACCCAATAGATGGAACAGAAAATGTACTCAATGGTATAATCCAAGAAATGAAAGAACTAATTTGTACTGAAAGAATACATTGTGTTCCAGAAAACGACAACTGATAGTGAATGAGTAAAGCTGAGAAATATTTTGGTTACAAAAATAATACTTCATGGATCCAGACAAAAAAAGCAAGTTACCTACAAAGTGGTAAGAAAATCAGCCTGGCTTCAGATTTCTCCACAGCAACATCCAATGTCAGAAGACAATGAAGCAACACTACAAAGGTCTGAGGGAAAGAAAGTATGTTCAAGAATATTATACCCAGCCAAGATGTCATTCTAGTGTAATGGCAAAAGGTAAACATCACTAAATATGAAAGAATTTGTCACATAATCCCTATACGACCGACCTTCTTAAAATACACATGCTCTCAGAAATTCTGACAAACAAGAGATAAATCAAAATAAAAAACTCAAGAATGGAGAAGTTATGGTAAAAGGGCCCACAGTAGGCAACAAATCCATTTAAATATAACATTAAGATTTAACAATTATGGTAATCATGGTCATAGAACATAGTGTAAATGCTTATAAACCACAATAATAATTAATAATTTAAAAATAGGAGTCAGGGAAGAGATGTCAGAAGTGCCAATACTAATTTCCTTTACAGAATTAAAGATATTGCCTAAAACTGATATATAGCCAAACATAATTCTAATCTAAAAATTTCAAAATCTTTCTGTTCAACTTAAGGGAATTTTTGGTACATAATATACATCTCATGTTAAAAAAGTTTTATAATTATTTTTGATGAACTTAATGATTTTAATGAAAAATAGCATTTATAGTATGAGCAACAGATCTTGATTCTTCCATCCATATACCTTTTCTTCCTTATATTAATATAGATGTGAAAGGAATACTCTAAATGATGTTTATCTAATATCAATGTGGATTAATTCTATTGGTAGAATTTGGAATCATTTAAAAACTTTACTATTTGTACTTTTCCACATTGCTTGAACTCCTTATAAAAAATGTGAATTATAATTTCTAAATTAATAAAAATCATTGTTCTTAAGAAGAAATTAAACATTTGGCACCAGCAAAAATTCTGAAATTGAACTAATTGCAGTTCTAAACAGGAATTTTCTTAAATATTTTCTTTTAGAGTACAAGCTAATCTCAGGGAAACAGAAAATATTTCTGGCCAAAATGAGAAGAGTTGGAGTATGGGATTCAAGGAATAAAATGACCGGCTTAAAAAAAGGAAGGAAGGAAAAGAAGGAAAGAAGGAAGGAAGGAAGGAAGGAAGGAAGGAAGGAAGGAAGGAAGGAAGGAAGGAAGGAAGGAAAGAGGGAGAAAGGGAGGGAGGGAGGAAAAAAAGACAGACAGAAGAGCAATTCTCGTTTTTTTTTACGAAAATAGAAAACTGAACATGCCTCTTCAGGTTGCAGCACCTGACATGCCCCTCCACCCCCTGCCAAGAAAAAAAATTTTCAATATATTTTACATAACCACACTTACTTTACTGAACTCTGACAAAACAAATTTGTGTCTTACACTGAAATCAGTAGCAAAATTATGGCATGTATACGATAAGCTCTAGATTTATTTGAGGTTGGCATGTCTAAAAGATGTACTAAACTGTAAGAGGACATTGTATTTTCTTTGTGCTAAAAGAATAGTGTTACTAAGTGCATTCAGGCCTTTTTTTTTTTTAACCTAACTGAAATGGATATAAAGGGAAAAACACAAGAAATCAAGTACAATGATACCTCATGTGTCTAGCATTGGGAAGAAATATGCACTTGGAATGAAGTCTTTACCTTTATGTGACAAAACTTTAAATACAGAGGTGCTTCTCAAATTGGGGCATGCATACCCCAAAGATGTGCATCAGGGACCAATCCAGTGATGTCCTGCTAGCAGTCAACTCACTCAAACTCAAGTGTATGAACACAGCCAAAATAAAATAAGACAGAAAAATAACAGTGTGGGCAACTCCCCCCAGCATTTCAGGGTGAATGTGCGCACCAGGGATGAGTGGTGGTCTTAGGTCTCCTGGCCATTCACCACACTGACTGTGATTTTTACTCTTCAAAGATAATATAATACTCACCCAACATGTGAGTAGGCCCTAAATGCAAGCCAACTATTTCATCTGGTATTCAAATGAAGGAAGAGTAAATAAACACTTTCAACATTGGAGGGAAAAGTGGCTGTGCTGAACTTACCGAGAGTCAACACCAAGTTGTATCATGTTATATGAACAATCTAAGGTATTTTTCATTAGAATATTACCCCTACACAAGCAATTCTACTTGCCACAGGACATATACATAGTGCATGTTCGTGGATTTTCCTTGAAATTTTTTGGGGAAATCCATTTTTACATTAAAACATAAAAAAGGGGACTTCAAAAATGTTTCACATTATGGCAGGCCTTTACTCTTAACCGCCTGGGGTGGAAACACACTTCTTTATAGACATTAGGGGAACTTGAAAAAAGCTGGAAAAACACTACAATACATAATAAAAATGTAAGGTAGGAACTGGGCATAGGGAAAGTAAAGGTAGAAAGAAAATCTTGAAACCATGGGAGAAATTAATACCTAAATACCGTGTTTCCCTGAAAATAAGACCTAACCAGAAAATAAGCCCTAGCATGATTTTTCAGGATGACATCCCCTGAACATAAGCCCTAATGTGTCTTTTGGAGCAAAAATTAATGTAAGAACTGGCCTTATTTTCGGGAAGACATGGTAGATGCACAGAAAGCCTGTGCACTTGTTTGGGGCAGACCACAAACTTGGCCCTGAGCTTGTTAATGACCAATATGAGAGAAAACAATACTATTGTATAATTCAGTGTACATGAAATATACAGAGCTGGTGTTCGGTTTTTTGAGCCATGTCTCTCTATATATTAGGTGGCTTTGACTATTGTAGTAGTGTCTGGTTTACTAGATGTCCTTTATACAGTTTTCCGTTTGGTTGGTTTGTTTTTTACTGTTTCTTCTGTTTCAGATGGCCAGCTGTCAAAGTGTCTGCCACTAACAGCTTGCTCTTAAACTTAATTGAGGCTCTTACATGTGAAATAACAATAAACTGGCTTCAATGGAGGGCCCACAGGCCTCTGCAGGGAACAGGCTCTTTGAGGGCTTCATCAAATACCCAACGGCTTTTAGTTTGTTTGTTTACTTTTGGGGCCTCCACTTTTTAAAAATAAAGTTACTGAAAGTCTAATTTCTGAATGGGAGCAAAATACAGACATGAAAAAAATGACGTATTTCCAACCTTTTTGAAGATAACATAAAAGAGCGTCGTCATATTTTGAAAAAAGACTAAAGCATAAAAATATTAGAAACTATTCTCTAAGGACACGAGTCAATTATAAGTCATGGGAACTCATTCAAATCTGTGTATTACAGTTAGCATTCCAACAGCAAATTCTCAATAGATTATTTTTATTGTTCACAGACCTCCAGGTGTTTTAGTCCAGGATTCTAATTGCAGCCTTGCAATATGGATGATTCAATATATATTTCACCAGCAAGACTACAATCATAAACTTTTCTTAAGGAAAAAAAAAGATTTAGTAAAACTGTAAGAGCCAAATAAAATTGATAGTTGAACTCAAATTTATAGTCACTTTTTGCTAACTTATGTTAACAATCTATTAGCTTGGTGCAAAAGTAATTGTGGTTTTTGCAATTATTTTTAACCCTTTAACCGCAATTATTTTTGCACCAACCTAATATAAGTACCCTGGATATTGGATAAAAAAATATTAGTATCTCTATTTTAAAACCTTATTAAATTTTGCCTCAATATACTTCTGAAAATTCTTTTCTGTAAAACTTTTTCAAAAGGCTGAACACGATCTAATGGTCACTTACTTGAAATAACTTAAGATCTAATAACATAAGGCTGAGAGAGTAGTCATTCTCCATGACTTGAAAAAAACCCAACAATCACAGGATTTCACTGGAGCAAAACAAAAAAAGCACTTTACCAAACCATATTCTTTCTCAGAGCTCTACCAAACGATGTGGCTAGGGAAGGAAAATTGAAGATGAAGTTTAACTTGACCAGAAGGTTGTGAAAGGTTCCCTTGGTAAAAATTCTTTATTTAAAAAAGCAGGAACTGCAAGGGCTATTTAAGTATGGTGAGCTTTACCTAAGAGAATCTTGGCTGTCAGAGTTAGAAAGGATCTGAGAGACCACCTTCAACCCAATACTTGATAGATGAGGAAAGTGAAGTCTGGAGAGGTAAAGTGACTTGCCAAGCTCACACAGATAGTTGAATACAACGAATTAATATTTATGTTTAAAAGTTGGTGGTCTCTCAAAGAAGATTAAATATTGGTCAATATATAACTAAAACAGAATTAAATTATTTGCAACCAATATGATGAAGGTTAATATTCAAAATATATAAAGAACACAAATGTTTTTGTTTTTTAAAAAAATCAAGACCTTAAAAAAAAAAAATCAAGACCTTAACGGGCAAATAAGCAAAGGGCATAGATAATTCATATAAAAATGAACTTAATTCATAAACAAACATATGGAATTATATTCAATTTCATAATTAGCAAAAATGCAATACAAGAAGAGTACCTATGATTTCATATGATTGACTGAATATAAAAAATAATCATAATACCCAAATGTTGGCATTATGTTAAAAACACCATACTCATATTTTACAAATGGGCACAATCATTTTGCGATTAAATTGGCAATATTTTTAAGAATTAAAAGAATATTCATACTCTTTGAATTAGTAATTACATGTGAAAGGTACACAAAGGGCATAAACCAAAGCCTAAAAAGTCTACCAACAGAGATATTGATTGAAAATTATTAACAATATTTTTAAATGGGAACAACCTAAACTTTCTCCACTAAGGAAGGCATGACTTTACATCTGATTCAATGAGATATTTTATATTAATTTAAAAATATCAGTGAATACAAGATGGGTCTGAAACATCTTACCATGTTAGAAAGCAAGAAAATTCTCAAAGATGACTGGGGTCCTGTCAAAAAGGACTTTGAAGACAACCTGGAGATGCTCCCACTGGCCACAGATGGCCAAGCTGAGCATTAAAAAGAAGAGCTACAATGGACTGAATCACATCAAATACATTAAAATTCATGATGTTCATAAGATGAGAAGCAAAAATCTTCACTGTCTGTCCCCCCTTTGACGTGAACTGATTGTTGTTGTTTTGGGGGAGGGAGAAAGAGAGGGAGAGAGGGAGAGAGGGGGGGGGGGAGAGAGAGAGAGAGAGAGAGAGAGAGAGAGAGAGAGAGAGAGAGAGAACGCGCGCGCACGCGAGCACGAGTGCCAGAGTAAGCATGCAGTGTCTATCGTATCAGTACCTGTTGAGTTAGAAAATCTTGTTTTTGGTTTTGTATGAGAAGAAGAGTATTATAAAGTTAACGTGAAATACTAGCCCTCACTTTGATTTAAATTATAGACTAATGTTAACAGTTCTCAGAATTGGATTTTTTCCTTCAAAACTGAAACCATTTTTTCCGTTTGGATTTAATGAAGTATTACTAGCTGCAGCCAGTTTGACATGGTGAGAGACGTCAGACTGATGAGAAGCACTGCTGCCTGAGTTAAAAGCACATGCTGAACCTTTTTAAAGGACAATAAAAAAATATTTTATACAGGGAAAAACACCTACAAACATTCACTGGTCTTCTTTAAAGGATTCTGGGAAACCAATACATTATTCTGAAACCTCGTAAATAGAGAGAAAGAATCAAAGAAAAGTATATATGCATAGTTACGTCACAAGAAACCAGGGAAAGCAGTTAGGCTCTGGGAAAAGTGGAAAGGAATAAGACAGCTGGAGAACCAGGGTGAGATAGAGCTTTTGCTGTGCACCTTTATATATTTTGAATTTTATAACTTGGGAATGAATTACCTATTCGGAAAATGAACTCATTTGAGTATCACTATAGAGATTATGTAACAAAATGGAAACATAATTAAAGGAAACAACTTAGAAATCAAATGATAGCCATTCTGATGATAACAATGTAAAAACTGCATATGCATATAGACCAAACCTGGAAGAAAACACAGAAAAGCAAAACTGTTCACTAGAACTGCAGAACTTGGGAACATCTTTCCTTTTCATTAAATGAATTCCATTGTTATATTTATAATGTTATTTGTCCAATAAATAGTTAAAGTGGCGTTAAAATGGAAAACATAGTATTTTCACTTTCTCTGTTACCCAGACTTGTAGGAAAGCCTAACTACTTGAACCTTGAGCCAGTAATCAAGGCACCAAAAACCATTTGGGGGTAACTTGACACTTATTGTAGGCAAGAGATCTAAGAAGGATAAAAGAAAGGGTCTATTGAGGACTGTTCATAAAATAGATGTTAAAAATACAATGACTCTGCCCAGCTCTATGCCATCCCTGCACTAAATGCGGGGGTAGAGGCGGCCGTGGCATTCACTGAGTAGGAGGCCAGCAGAACATGGAAAGAGCCTGTCGACAGCGCATAAGACACACACTGAAAACACTGTTCGCAGGAGGAGTGAAGCTTGTCAAAGTACTGCAGAGGCTGGGAAAGTGAAGAGAAGAAAAAGAGCAATTATAACCTGAACCTAACAATTCCTCAGCTAAATTTAACTAGAGAGGTGGAATATATCTGCAGCTTGAAAATGATAGACAAATGAATGCTCAGGTACAAAAAGACCCAAACCTACAGAGAACTTTAAATGGTCATTATAAAAAAAAAATTCAATTTTCAAATCAATTTTCCGCTATTGTATTATTCTGATTTCAATTGTGAGCCCCAAAATAAATAAACGGACTCAGGGAAGAATAAGGAAATCCTAGGCTCAGAGCAAAAGCTTTTATTTCTTGTTAGAAGATAAATCAAAATCAGTAAGAATTTATTGTCAAACTTTTCCAGAGACACTACTTTAAAATTTTTCAGCTATGAATAATGAAAACTAAATAGTAACTTTTATTTACCTTTTGAAGGCTGAAATGGAGTTATTTATCCAAAGTTTTCCAAAACTGTTATGTCAAGCAGTATCTCAGTTAATATACTTATTCATGCTGAACTATGTTCAAAATAATTCCAAAATATATTACCTAAATCCTAAAATACATTGTCCCAAAATACAAATACTTTGTATTCATAGAAATGTATACCAAAATGGTAACAATAATTATTTCTGGGTAGTTAGATTACTGTCTTTTTTATGTCTTTCAGTATCAGCTGAATTTTTTTTACAATATACATGTGTTACTTTTACACAGAAATAAGGTTACTTTAGAAAATAAGGTCTTTTCACTTAAAAAAATTACCAGTTTTATTTAACAGCTACCATATTGCAAATTCTGTTAAAAATGGGTACAATTTCAATCAAAATAATACATAATTGTTTTCACACACAGCTGATTTACAATCATTTTAGCAAAAAAAAAAAAAATCACATGTAATCAGAAATCTACAGTGCAAACAGCTTTTGTAAGAGTTTATTTATTCAAGTACTCTCTATTCTAAGGGAAACTTTGCTGGGAGGAGAGGATCGTGTACAATGTCATTAGTGAGATTTATGACCATGTATATTACCTAATGACACTCCAATTTACAAACATGTGTATTACTTAAGGGTAAACCAATAGATGTTTTTGCTTCTCAAATCCAACTTTAAAAATATGAAGCAGATTATTCACATCAAGTACTATAGTATCACCATATTCTGTTGCAAGTGGATGGACTCATGGATTGCTCTGTTGGCTGGAGACTTCAGCAACCATCAAAACCCTTTGGCAGCCACTACTAGTTCCTCATTCACTGTGCATTCTCCCTCTCTTCCTCACTAACAGAGCACGTATCTGGGGTAGCGGTATACCCTGCTAAAATACTAGCTACCTTGGAATTCCTTAGAACTGGAGGAAGCCATGTGGCACAGTTCTGACTAATGAAAAAATAAACTGAAATGTTCTGGGAAGCCTTGCTGTGCAGTCACTTTCTGCCTGGAATGTGACATGACACTACATAACTCATCATAGCCGTCTTATAGCTATGGGACCACATGCATCAAGACAGAAGTCACATGGTAGAACAGAAAGACAGACTTCTTGTTATATGGGGGAAAAAAACAAACCCTATTTGGTTAAAGCACAGCAGTCAGAATTCTGGCATGTATATCCAAATGCAATCCTACTTATATACTCTTTCTATCACAGTTGAGAAAATAACCCAAAATCTGAAAGGAATTTGGGTGAACTTGAGGTCAAAGTATATCAGAGTGCAGGACTAGGTAACACTTTTTAAAAGAAGCTATTTCAATTATACTTTGCAGCCACGAAGACCAATAACATCAATAAAGAAAGAAGATGGTGGAAACTTGATGGAACAATTGCTTCTGGTTAACGATTTTCTGAATCATCTATGAAACAGTTCATAGCTCAAAAATAAATAAATAAATAAAAGAAATGACTAGTATTTTATGTCCACAAAAAAAAAAAAAAGCTTTGTTTTGCAATTTTGACATGTGGTATTCATGAATGTCTTTTAAAAACATCTTTTTGAAGCCAAGAATGTGGCTCTCAATGCCAGGTCAAGATCTACCAGATATAAATGCAGTATTTACTGGGGTATTTAACTACCCTAAACAGTTGCTTGCCCTTTAATACATCATTTTTCTTTAAAACTGTTAAGTTTGTGATTGCCCTACACACACTATTAAAAAAAACACAAACAAACAAAACAACTCCAGTCATAAGTACCATACTCTAATCAAGCAAATCCGCCACAGATCTGAGATGAAACGTTATATGAAAGGAGATAAATTCCAGTGAGCTAGGAAATATGTATTTTACTTGACTCTTCACAGTAGATAAAATGCTCTGAGGGATCACTTTGCTTTGAACTCCAAAGAAATTTAATATTTATGGGCTGAATATGTGAACAAACGCTAAGAATAAGGAACAGAGACATCACACATCCCAGAGCAGGTTCCTGTAAAGTTAGGAGAAAGCCCTTTCTAAGTTAAGTTTCAGAGTGGAGAGGGATACACTTTCTTCATGGTGTGTCATGAAACTAAAGCCCTCACAGTCTACCCTACTACAGGTCTACTCTACCACACCGAGAGCCAGCAGTTCACTCTGCTCCTCCCACGTATCCCTGTATTCCTGAAGGACTTGCCAAGGTGACCAGAAACTCTATATATTAGGTGGTATCTGTTAGACCAAGCAATTCTTTAGAATACACACACACACACACACACACACACACACACACACACACACAGAGAAACAAATTAGGCCATATTGCTGCTCAAATTACAACAACACTAGTCTATTACTAATTGAGAACATTCTATGCATGAGCCACAGTTCTACATCCTTTACTTATATTAACTCATTTACTTCTCACACACTACTCCTATGAGGTAGGTGCTATTATTTTCCTCCTTGTATAGATGAGGGAACTGAGGTCCAGAGAAGGTAAGTAACTTGTGCTAAATTACACAATGCGTTACTGTTAGAAAACCATAATCAAACCCAGGCAGTCAGGCTTCAGAGTCCATTCTCTTAACTACTAAGCTATACTACCTCCAACCACAGGAAGGAGATAATCAGGCAAAACAAGCCTGTGATCATTTTAAACTATGCCCACAAATTCTTAATACTCCTCCCTTCAAGAGGTAGAGCCTAATTCTCCTCCCCCTGAGTGTGGGCTGGACTTAGTGACTTGCTTCGAACAAACAGAAAAAAGTAGAAGCAATGGTGTGTGACATTAGAGACTAGATCATAAAACGTACTGTGACTTCCTTCTTGCCGTCTCCCTTGGATTATTCATTCACTCTAGGGGAAGCCAGCTGTCATGTCATGAGGGACATTCCAGCACTCCTTTATGAAAACCAAGTGGTGAGGTACTGAGGCCTCCTGCCAACAGCCACGTGAGTGAGTCATCTGGAAAGCAGACCCTCCACTCTCAGTCAAGTCTTCAGCTGACTGCAGTACTGGCTGACATTTGATATAATTACCAGAGAAACTGAGCCAGAACCACCCAGCTAAGCTGCTCCTGACTTCCTGACCTACAGAAACTATGAGACAGGAAATGTTCGTTGTTTTAAGCCACTCAATTTTAGGGTAATTTTTAATGTATCAACAGATTACTATAGAACCTTTCATCAGAACCACATTTTCAATATAGTAAAATTATATTTAGGTAAGCTATAAACTGTGTAATTACTTAATGATTTTGAGTGTCTGTTCATTCCCTAGAAGCAATAACCATTTTGATCACTGCAGAAGGGCAAACAACATATCCATTAATGTCCCTTCAAAAGTATAATGAGTTGAATTGAATTATAGTTTCTGAGATTCTACCCTATTCAATCAAAGATTAAACGTATATTAGACATACTCATATATATGTACAAATATTATTCCTGCCTTAAGTTGTCACAAACCCTTTGCTTTCTTTCTTATAGGTCAATAAAAAAACCCAACATATTCCAGCTCCAAAAATCTATCTATAAGAACAATCTGTCTGTTTGAGTCCTGACAGTCTATTCAAGGTGCTAATCTGCCATTATTTATAGATCCTTGATTCCTTTCTGAGCAGCTGTCATTAACAGAACAACTTAGGAGTTCAAAACACTCTTTATTCAACTCAACTGCCTCCTGGAATTATTAGTCATGCTTCTCAAGGCTACAACTGTGATAAAAGCTAAAGATGAACCAAATCTCAAGAAGGCTGTGAAAAAGAACCACCATTAAAAACACCAAGATCAGCGAATGCTTACTCACTGATATTCCTTTAAAGCCCCTAATTCCTGATCATTCGGGTCCCTTTCTCAGGTTTGAGGCTTTCTAGAGGTGTTTCCTGCACGAAAGTTTTAACTGTTTATAGCTTCCAAGGCACTCCAGAGCCGTCCTTTGGGAACCCAGGTATACAGGTCTACCTTTTGGTACAGAAGGGAAAGGGGGAAACAGTGAACTGGCTTCTAGTCTAGAAGTATTTGATACTTTTTGCTCACTCCATCTCCTATGCCCCATGCTTCACAAATGGTACTCTGGCCTCAAGCTGGCCTGAAGCAAACTCAAATTCTCTAAAGGAAGAAGAGAAGGGGCATGACCAAGACTCAGGAGAGTCTGAGAATAGAGAATGCACAGGGAACAAATGGGGAAGGAAGTGGAAGAAGAAATGGAGAAAATGAGCAAAAATTAAGAGGTAGGAAAAATAAACGGGAGGAAGAAAAGGTAGGAAGGAAGAGAAAGAGGGGTAGAGATATTTTAGAGTAGGGGATGAGAGCAAACAGAGAGGATAAAAACACAGAGAGGCAGTTCCCTGAAGCGGGGGAAAAAGGGGGGGAGAGAGAGAGAGGAGCAGAGGGAAAATGATGAAGAGACAAAGTGAAGAGTCAGCACTTTATGGCCAAGTTTCTCTTAGGTAACTAGTGGAAAATGGCAATGCCACAAACAGATGCAAAGAATATAGTAGAAAGAGTAGGTCTGGGGAAAAATGATGAGTTAAGCTTTGTACATGTTAACTTTGTGGTGTTTGCAGAGTAACCAACCAGAGATGTCCAACTGGGCAGCTGGGATGAAAACTCAGGAGATAGATGTGGCCCAGAAGTGAAAATGTGGGAGCCACTGACGTCACAGAGACAGTATGGTGAGGTCACATGGAGATTTTATAAGGGAAGAAAAAGAAATTTAAGGGCCACAGCTGAGGGAACACCAACATTTAAGAGACATGCGGAGAAAGAAGAGCCCATTAAAAATCTAAGGACAGGTGCAGGTAGCTTAAGGTGTAGGTAGAGTTAGGAGAGAGATGGGGCAGGTGGAAGAGTGAATAAATAGTCCCACCTTAGGGGCAACAAAGGAAACGCTGTCCGCAGGGAAAGCCAGGTTTCCATTAAGGTAAGAAACCTGAGGAAATATTCTGTGAAAACAGAGGTGAGTCTGTTCTCAGTGGAAAAGGGTTCCAAAAAGCACTGTCACCTCTCCTTCTGTGCTCCTATACTTTGAACTTGTCCTTTGGGCCAACTTTTTGCCACTTCATGTCTGTGATCTTGATAGAAAGCATGACTGGGTCTGGTGATACTTGTATTCTCAGTGCTTAGTCAGTACAGTGCAGTGCCTGCCACCCAGCAAAAACTCAATAAACATTTGGAGGTTCTCTGAAGGGCACCTGGGAAAGTATGCATTAGTAAATGCCTTAAAATTTGATATTACCTTTGACCTACTTCTAAGAATTTATCCATTAGAGACTAACTACAGCTGTGCAAAGATTTAGCTATAGGCATAGTTATAATCTGCATATTTTAAAACTACCTACATATTAAAAAATAAATCACTGGTTAAATCTCATAATACAGCTATATAACTGGATACCATACATCCTCCAAAAATCTATAAAGATCAACAATAACACATAAAGCCATATGAAACCTACACACTAAGCACAACTAAAAAACAGACAACTATACGCTCAATTCATCTGTAAGTAGAAAAATAAACATCAAATTCCTGCAGAGCTAATAGCTCAATAGATTGAGCTCCTATTGTAAACCTTTGTGGAAAGTGAGGGATTTAGAAAAAAAGACATGGACAAGAGAAGAACAGAGCGCCTAAATGTTAGCTAAGATCACCTCAGAAAGGGCAATCCACTCTAAGTACAAAAGCGCTAAAAAAATACCTTGTCAACCAGAGCATTAACTACAGGGAAGGGATTTCAGTCTGTCGGGACTCGAGTGGCAATCTCAAAAAGGCATTGCTTCTGGGGAAGAAAGAGATGCTTTCTGGTGACTGAGTATTGAGAAAAAAGAGACAGGAGGAACTTTAGACGCCTGCAACACAAATGAGAGCTAAAACAATTGACAGACATACAATATCTATCCCCACTGACCTTCTCAAACAAAAAGCCATCCATTGAAGAGACTACACTACATTTACAGATAAAGTGTTCTCAAGCTAGAATTCTATAAACCAATTCAAACTTCTAACCCAATCCAAAAAATAAATAGATGAAAGCAATTCACAACTATACAAAATTACTATCAGAAAAAAACAGAATCAAAATATTTCAGCTAATAAAAATATACTCCAGAAAACAATCACAAAGAAAACTTTAACACAAGGCTCCAAACTGAATTAAATATACTTAAATAAGTGTTTAGGAATATAAAAAAATATTTTAAGCAGAAGTTCAAAAACACAGAACAGAAATGGACAAAACCAGGCAGAAGTAAAAAAATTAGTTGAACTCAGGGTAAAAATGGAAGAGAAAGACAAAATCGTATCTGAAATGATGACTAAATTTCAAGGTAATCAAGGGAGAATAGATTCAAACGAAAATTTAATACGGACATTGAAGAAAGAACCAAACAACCAAGAGAATTAAAATTCATTTATATATACTGTATATATATATATATACACAGACACACATATATACATACATATATATGTACATGTGTGTGTATATGTACATATATACATTAATAAACATATATATATATATATATATATATATATATATACACACACACACACACATACAAACAAACAAATAAATAAATAAAAGGGATCAGAGAAAATGTGGTTGAAAGAGAAAAAAGGCAAAGAAGATCCAACATTTCTCATATTTGGAGTCTGAGAAAATGAAAAACAGATTTGGAGTCTGAGAAAATGAAAAACAGATTAATGAAACAGAACTAAAATTTAAAACTATAATCCTATAAAACTTTCCATAAATAAAAAAAGGCCTAAATCCATACATGGAAAGGGTACATTAAGTACCTAGGGAATTTGCCCTACAATGGTCAACTCTAAGGCATATCCTAGTACAACCATTAGACTTTAAACATAAAGGAAAAAAAATTCTCAGTGATGTCAGCAAGATGGGAAAACAGAATTATTCAGTGCTCATTCCCTCACAGAAACATCAATTTGAACAACTATAATGCACAAAAGTACCTTCACAAGAGCTAAGGATTCCAGATGAGAGATTACAGCGCTGGGGTAAAGCACAGAAATAAGAAAACACTCATTGAAGAGAGCAGAACAGTTTCACATCACCTATGTGAGCCAGACCTCAAGCCTGGGCAGTGCAACACATAAAGAGATACCCTCCGCATGTGGAGAGGATAGTGAAGTAACAACCAAACTTCACCACACACCCCAGCACCAGGCCTGTGCCTGTGACTTCCAGACCAGGCTCTGCAGCCTATGGCTGCAGTAGCTGCAAGGTCCGGGCTGACCCCAGTGACCTAGGCTCTAGAACTAGCCAGGCAAGCTTCCATGGTTGCAAGCTCCAGGCCAGCCTCTATACACCTAGGACCAAGGCCCATTCCCATGGATCCATGTTCCAGGCCCATCCCAGTGCCAAGCTGGCCCCTGTAGACTAAGGCTTCAGGCCTACCCAATGCCAGACAGGCCTCTGAAGTCCCAGCCTCCAGGCTGGCCCCCTTGTGCCCAGGCTCCAGGCTTGACCCTGCTGTCCCAGGCACCAAGCCCACCCCTGTGAACCCAGGATTCAGACCCTCTCCAGTGGACAAAGGCACCAGGTCAGCCTGCCTGAGGACTCCAGCAGTAGTAAGCTGGACCCCACCATATGGCCTGCCCAGAATCTCTGGCCAAGCTGACTGTTGAAGGGCTTTCCCTGCTGAAGCTGGTGTGCAAAGAGTGAACGAGGTGCCTACTTCTTCAAATGTGTAGCCCATCAGGGCAAGGCCACAATAATCATGAATAATTAGGGAAACATGACACTACCAAAGGAACAAAATAAAGTACCAGTAATTGGCCCTAAAGAAATGGAAATCTATAAACTGCTTGACAAAGAATTCAAAATAATTGTCTTATAGAAGCTCAGTGAACTAACTACAAGAGAACAGAGAGATAACATGAAATCAGGGAAACAGCAAACGAACAAAATGAGAAATTTACCAAAAAGCAGACACCATAAAAAAAATACCAAACAGAAATTCTGGAGCTGGGAAAAAAAAAAAAAGGATTGAACTGAAAAATTCCATAGAGAACTACAATAACCGACTCAATCAAGCAGAAGAAAGAATCAGTGAACTTGAAGACAGGTCATCTGAAATTACCCAGTCAGAGGAACAAAATGATAACAGAATGTAAAAGAATGAAGAAAGCATACGGGACACCATCAAATTAACTGATATACACATTATGGGAGTCCCAAAGGAGCTAGAAAAAAAGAGGACAAAAAGATTATTTAAAGAAACAATGACAGAAAACTTCCCTAATCTGGAGAGGGAAATGAACATCCAGTTCCTGAAGACCAAAGAATCCCAGTGAGATTAAATTCACTGAGATATATAACAATCAAACTCTCAAAAGTTAAAGACAAAGAGAATTTTGAAAGCAGCAAGAGAAAAACAACTTAGCATGCACAGGGGAATCCCCATAAGACTAGCAGGGGATTTCTCAGCAGAACCCATGCAAGCCAGCAGACAGTAGGATGATACATTCCAAGTGCTGAAAGAAGAAAGTGCCAAGCAAGTATATTATATCAGGCAAGGCTGTCCTTCAGAAATGAAGGTTAAAATAAGATTTTCCTTGATAAACAAAAGCTGTGGGGTTCATTACCACTAGGCTTGCCTTATGAGAAACATCAAAGGGATTACTTCAGGTTGAAATGAAAGGACACTAACAACAGGAAACATGAAAGTATAAAACTCACAGTAAAGATAAGAATACAGTCAAATTCAGAATACTCTAGTATTCTAATGGTGGTACATGAATCACTTAAACTCTAGTATAAAAATCAAAAGACAAATGTACTAAAAATAACTATAGCTACAATAATTTTTAAAGGATACAAAATATATAAAATATGTAAATTGCAACATCAATAAAAGAAAAGTTAAAGTGCAGAGTTTTTATGTGCAAAGTTAAGTGGTTATACAAAATCTGTTCAAAAGAGGCCATGGCCATTAAAAGATGCTTTATGGAGGTGACCCGGGAGTCCTGAACCAAGATGGCGCATTAGGTAAACACTGTGTTTACCTTCTCTCACAACCACATCAAAATTACAACTAATCTACAAAACAACCATTATGGAGAATCGCCTAAAATCATGCTGAACTGAAGCCTTTCAACTAAAGACTTGCAGAAGAAGCCACCTCCAGACTGGCAGGAAGGTCAGAGATGCAGAACGGGCTGGTCCCACACCAGTGTGCGACCTTTAATGATTGGGAGGGGTATTTCCACTGTGAGGGTCCCCCCTGCCATCCCCTAAAGGAGCAAGAGATTCCAGCTCCACCCCAGCACAGGGTTCCAGTGCCAGGGAGAGAAGTCCCCATGATTTTCAGTTGTGGAAACCAGCGGAGATTGTGACTGAGTGAGAATGAGTGTGACTGCACTTCCAGGCACTCCTCTTAAAGGGACTGCGCTCGGACTTACCCACCAACAGAATCACTTGCTCTGAGCTCCAGTGCTGGGGCAGCAGCTAGAAAGGCAGCAGGGATAAGTGGTGGGAAATTGAACTGTCTGGCTTGGGATGGGGGCCAGAGAGGCGGCTTTCTCCTGGACTGGGGAGCTGACGGAGGCCATTGTTTCTTTGCTGAGCCTTTCCCCTTCCCAGCATGTGAACACAGGCAGCCGCCATTTCTGAGCCTCCCACGTTAGTTCACCACGCCCTGGCGATCTGAGACCTGGCCCCGCCCAACTTTCAGGCACACCCAGGCTGCTTTCAGTGGCTTTTTCATGCAGATTGTCTGCTTTGGCTCAAGCTGAAGACTTTCCTAGGGTCTCTCAAAGGTTTGCAGAACCCAGAGAAGCAGCATCTGTACCTCTGGCTGAGCAAGCCTAAGCTGGTACTAGCGACAGCCGGCCTTGGTTTGCAGCTTGGCCTTCTCAAGGCACTTCCAAGCACAGCATGGGCGGCAGCCATCTGTGGATTTCTTTCTGGCTCCCGCTGGGTGGCCCCAGGTAAGGCACGGGCTGTGGCTGATGTAGACTTACAGTGGATCTCCTCCAAGGTGGTCCTGGGGCTGATGTGCTCAGTGGCCAGCTTCAAAATAAGCTGGAGCATCACCCAGCCACCTCCAAGTACGGCATACCCAAGGTGTAGATTGGGCAGGCACCACAATCCTGCTGAGGCAGATCCTGATCTGTAGGATCAGCCCCTGCATAACAACTCTTCTACTGTAGTCAAAGCCAGTCCTTAGAACCAGTGAGCCCAAGATTCAGTCTGTCACATTGATGTGCAATTATCAACCAAGGCTCAACTACAAGAGAAGGGCACACACAACCCACACAAGTAACACACCTGGAGTGCATGGCTCAGATGATCAGAAAGACTGCACCACTGAACCCTACAGCAAATCTACTACATAAGGCCACTCTACTAAGACCAGAAGACAGAGCAGCCCTATCTAATACCTAGAAACAAACACAGGGAGGCAGCCAAAATGGGGAGACAAAGAAATGTCCCAAATAAAAGAACAGAACAAAGCTCCAGAAAAAGAACTAAGCAAAATGGAGACAAACAATCTATCAGACGCAGAGTTCTGAACACTGGTTATAAGAATGATCAGTGATCTCAGGAAGAACTTCAGCAGAGAGATAGGAAGCATAAAAATGGAGATGGAAACCATAAAAAAAAAAAAAAGTCAGAAATAAAGGATACAGTAATGGAAACAAAGAATATATTACAGGGATTCAACAGTAGATTAGATGAAATAGGGGATCCAACCAGTGATGTATTAATAACAGAAGATAAGGTAGCAGAAAACACCCAACCAGAACAGCAAAAAGAAAAAGAATCCAAAAAATTGAGGAGAGTTTAAGGGACCTCCGGGACAATACCAAGCATACCAACATTTGTATTATAGGGGTACCGGAAGAAGAGAGAGAGCAAGAAATTGAAAACATATTTGAAGAAATGACGAAAACTTCCCTAACCTGGTGAAGGAAATGTGCATACAAGCCCAGGAAGCACAGCAAGTCCCAAACAAGATAAACCCAAACAGGCCCACACCAAGACATATCATAATTAAAAAGCCAAAGGTTAAATACAAAGAGAGAATCTTAAAAGCAGCAAGAGAAAAGCAGTTAGCTACCTACAAGGGAGTCCCCATAAGGCTGGAAGCTGATTTCTCAACAGAAACTTTTCAGGCAAGAAGGGAGTGGCAGGAAATATTCCAAGTGATGAAAAGCAACGACATACAACCAAGGTTGCTCTACCCAGCAAGGCTGTCATTTAGAATTGAAGGACAGATAAGGAGCTGCCCAGACAAGAAAAAGCTGAAGGAGTTCATCACCACCAAACCAGTATTACAAGGAATCTTAGAAGGACTTCTTTAAGATGGGAGGGGGGATAAGGACGGGTGAAAGGGGAAGGGATTAAGAACAAATTGGTTGTTATACAGTGGTCATGGGGATGTAGGGTACAGCATAAGGAATATAGTTAATATTGTAATAACTAGGTATGGTGCCAGGTAGGTACTATATCTATCAGGGTGATAGAAGGTTGGGGGCAGAGTGACAAATTAAGAAATACAAATTGATAGTTTTAATACAGTATGGGGGATAGACTCAACAATGTTGTAAAGATCATGTAAGATGCCAGAGGGGTACTGGACTTACCAGGGGGATCACGTCATAGACTGTGTAGATGCCTGACCAATGCACTATACACCTGGAGAGCTGAAGTAGAATAATATTGAATGTCAACTATAACTAAATATATAGGTATATATAGTGACGGGATGTGGAGTACAACACTGGGAAGACAGTTGATGGTATTGTAACACCTATAAAAGATGTCAGGGAGGGTAGTAGCTTGGGAGGGGGTTATCACTTTATGAGGGCATTAAATGTCTAACTATTACATTGCTTTGTACACCTGACACTAATAAAAAAATAAATTAACAAAAAATTACAGAAAATGCTTTATAGAAACCTCATAGCTACCACAAAGAAAAAACCTGCAGTAGATACACAAAAGATAAAATAAAAGGAATCAAAGATATAAAAAAAAAATCATCAAATCACAAAGGAAGACAGTAAGAGAAGAAAGAAACAAAGGAACTACAAAACAGCCAGAAAACAATTAACAAAATAACAGCAGTAACAGTACCAATAATTACTTTAAATGTAAACAGATTAAATTCTGCAATCAAAAGACAGAGAATCTGAACGCATTAAAAATAAAAAAGATCCAACTACATGCTGTCTATAAGAGACTCTTACATTTAAGGACACATACGCTGAAAGTGAAAGACTGGAAAAAGATATTCCATGCAAATGTTAACCAAAAGGAAATAGAGGTGGCTAAATTATAACAGACAAAATAGGCTTTAAGTTAAAAAGTATCACAAAAGATGGAGAAAATCACTATATAATGATAAAGAGGGCAATTCATCAAGAGGATATAACAATTTTAAGTTAATCTATGTACCCATCATCAGAGCACTAAATATATACAGCAAATATGAATAGAATGGAAAGAAACAGATAGCAATACAATAATTGTAGGGGACTTCAATACCCCACTTTCAACAATGGATAGATCATTTTGACAGATAATCAATAAGGAAACAGCAAACTTAACATTATAGACCAAATGAACCTAACGTACATAAACAGAACATTCCATCTAACAATGGCAAAATACACATTCTTTTCAAGTGCACATGGAATATTCTCCAGGATAAATCATGTCAGGTCACAAAACAAATCTTAATTTTAAGAAGACTAAAACCGTATCATGTATCTTTTCTGATCACAATGGCATGAAACTAGAAACCAATATCAGGAGTAAAATTAGTCAATTAGAAATTAAAGTGGAAATCAAAAAATATCTGAGACAAATGAAAATGGATACACAACATACTAAAAGTTATAGGATGCAGCATAAGTAGTTCTAAAAAGGACGCTTAAATAACCTAACTTTACACCTCACAAAACTAGAAAAAGAAGATCAAACTAAATCCCAAGGTAAGAGAAGGAAAGAAATTAAATAAAGATCAGAGTAGAAATAAATAAAACAGAGACTAGAAAAACAATAGAAAAGATCGAGAAATCTAAGAGTTGTTTTTGAAAAGATAAAACAAAATCAACAAACCTTTCCCTAGACGAAGAGAAAGAGACTCGGGCCGGACCGGTGGCTCAGGTAGATGGAGCACCATGCTCCTAATGCCGAGGTCGCCAGTTCGATTTCCACATGGGCCAGTGAGCTGCGCCCTCTACAGCTAAGACCGTGAACAACAGCTCTACTTGGAGCTAGACTGCCATGAGTAGCTGGAGGATGGCGTGAGCTGCCATGGGCTGCTGAGTGCTGCCGTGGGCTCCTGTGTGGTGCCATGAGCGGCTGGTGGCCAGCGTGAGTGGCCAGCAGCCAGCGTGAGTGCCCGGCAGCCAGTGAAAGCTGCCGTGAGCTGCTGTGAGTGGTTGACCGACGACTGGCGACCAACTGCCTCAGCCGGGGGGAGCGCAAGGCTCATAATACCAGCATGCGCCAGGGAGCTGTGTCCTACACAACTAGACTGAGAAAACAACGGCTTGAACTGGAGTGTGCAGTAGGGGGAGGCGGAAGAAGAGGGAAAAAAAAAGATATGCAACATCATTTGTCATTTAAAAAATGAAAACTAAAACCAAGAATACCACTACACACATATTGCAAGGGCTAAAATTCAAAATACCAATTGCCGGTAAGGACCCAGAGCAAGAGGAACTCTCATTCATCGCTGATGGGAATGCAAAGATCGCCACTTTGGAAGATAGTTTGGCAGTTTCTTACAAAGCTAAACATAATCTTACTATACAATCCAACAATTGTGCTGTGACGTATATACTCAACTGATCTAAAATTACAAAATTATTTCTTTGTCCACACAAAACCAGCACGGAAATATTTACAGCATCTTTACTCATAATCATCCCAAACTGGAAGGAACCAAGATGTCCTACAATAGGTAAATGGAAACTGGTACATGCAGACGGTGAAATGTTCAGAAATAAAAAGGGATGAGCTATGAAGCCATGCCAAGACATGGATGAATCTTAAATGCAGACTGTTAATTTAAAAAACACAGTGAGGTAGGAACTCTTGTTAAAAGAAAAAAATCAGTGGAAAGATATTCACTATAAGAGAAGAAAATATCCTCTCTCCCAGGAAAGCTCTACAGAATAAAAGACATAGCATTATTAAACATTAGTCAGCATTCTTCCTCCCTTTATTAATACATTACTTAACAATTCAACTCTTGCTATACAATCATAAATCAAGTAATTCTTTTGTTAAAAGATGATTCAAGCTTTCACCTTTTAGTTCAATGGAATTTACTCAACTGTCACTACTAGATGGTTTTTCCAGCTTCAATGGACTAACGCCAAGTTTATTGACTTCAGACTGTCACAAACCATCTTATCAGAGAACTTCTGAAACAAGGGATTTGCCTGCAGCTTTTTAATTTAAAAAATAAGCTCATTTTAATTTTAATGATACCTTGTGCTTTACAATTAAGAAATATTTATAAGATAACCTTCTTTGGGGCAATGTGGGAAGTTCCAGCTTTTCATTACCTCAAATATTAAGAATGACCAAGTCATCACTGATAGAAAAACATCCTTTTTTTTTTCCTCCTGTTAACTTACTCATTCCTCTATTACAGCTATTGATTCATTACTATCTATTTTTTATTATAAGTCCTGTAATTCCTGAGAAAAATCTCCTCACTAATACAAGGGTGCCATCTAGTGATGAGCGTGGGTAAATGTATGACAGGAAATCCTGCTCTCTAATGTGGCTTTCAAAATACGTTAAGAGGAAAGAACTGTACTAAAACTACTGTATTTGAAGCAAGTTTCCTAATTCTCATACATTTAGCATATCATCTTTTTATATGACTACTCAGATAATTGACATTCATCTCTGAAGTGACATCAGTTATAGTTCCAAGGAAGTTCAGAACATCCGGCTGAAAGGAATGTTAGAGACCATCTACTTTCTAGTCCAACCTCTCGTTTTCTGATGTGAAAACTAAGGCCTGGAGGAAGGATGCCTGACTTGTCACACAGCTGGTAGTGTTTCTGCCAGGGCTCATTTGCCTTAGCTTGGCTCCTGATGGACTGGACAGCAAGATAATATTATCTCACAGAGAAGCTATTTTAAGTATCTCAGTAACAGTTTCCCATTCAAACCAAACCTCTAGCTGTTCCTGCAAGGATGGCAGAAGGTATAATTCCCTGGTCTAGGGTCTCTTTGTGGCTTTCCCTTCTGAACTCCAAGTAGGCACAGCAACCCTCGGGGATTAAGTTTTGCCCAATAATCATCGATGGCAGAAATGCTACAACGTACTGAGTGCTTGCTAGGTGTCAGTCAGTGTGTACGGGTTCTGAGGGAGTCTCCTACCTGCTTAGTCACTTTGGGCTCCTAACAAGCATGTTCTAGTTCTCCCTTCCTTTCATCTCAGTATATTCACAGAGAACAGGGAAAAACTAAGCTGGGCATTACAGGCTAAGGAAATTGTATGTACAAAATAATGGAGGTGTGCAAAAGCAAGGTTTATTTGGAGAAAAGGGACTGAAGCTTTGGGCATTGGGAGCAGAAGACGCAGATTCTAAAACTCTTTCCTTCTTCTTTGCTTGTCTGGAGGGGAGGAGGCAAAATTTGATCAGGGGGCAACAGGATGAAGAGCCAAGATAGACGGAGCCTAAACCAGTCTGGTCTGATTTGGGAGATTATGGTTTGAACATGCTCACACAGTCTTGATACAGAGTTCTGGTGTTAGGATGCTGGAAAACCACTGTGCTGAACAAATGACAAGGGCAGAATTGCAAGGAGGTGAAGGCTGACTTTGGCAACCTCCTACCCAGGCCTCTAACCTCCCCACTGCACCCAGGGCGCCTCGCCACGAGCGAGCCTTAGAAGCCCTAGGAGCAGAGATAGGCTGGTTTGCTGGGAAAGGTTATGTCTATTTTCCCACCTCAAAGGGATCCGTCTTGCCCCCACCTTTATCACCCCCAGGCAGACAGCGATATCTGAATCTGAATCAGAAACTTTTTGTATTCACATTTGTGAGGGGGCCAGTAAAATGGGCTTGGGAAAGCACGTCCCCAGAATTGAGCCTGCTAATAAGAACAGGGCAGAAGAGCCAGCAAGGTCCACGTGACGTGTCTGTCGGCTCCCAGTCACAGAAAGGAGTTAAATCTCAGGATCAGAAACTACTACTTTGGGAATAGACTTTTTATACTGTTTGTATTTTTAAGACTTAACCCCTTTTTGTTCTTCCGCAAGATTTGGTGAAGTTCATTTTTAAAATGTCAACTAAGCTAAGTAAAACCAAAGAAGGCAGTTTTTGTTCCAAGAAAGTTCAAAGAAAACGGTTATGTTTTTGTGTCCAGGTATACCCACGAGGGCTGGGTGAGGGGTGAAAGCAGAATTCCAGGTGAGCGAGTCTGGAGGCATTATCCCGTCCCTCCAGGAAGCCTCCTTTTCAGAGTTTTCTTCTGCTAAAACATGGAGGGTTCCGTGTCAGGTTTTAGTAAGTGATCGCAGTTCCGACACAGTACTGTACCGTAAATGACTGATAAAAAGCTTGACCCTCCCCGAGTGTGGGGGAGGGGGTGTTATAGTGTAAAGAGGATTGGTGGGAAGGAGAACATTTCTGTTAGGAGGAGATGGGGTCCTGTGGTGCTTGTCTCCCCAGCAGCTGCTCCCCTTCCCTCCTGGCACTGTTTGTTACCACCTGTATGAAAAACCAGCCCGAAACCATATGCCACCTACTAATATTAAGGTGACTGTGAATTTCTTAAAATGGACTTGCAAAAAATTAAATAAAAGGTGTCATCACTTTGAGAGGACTGCAAGCTGGCACATACAGCAACTATCTGAAACCACAAATCTAGGACACACCTAAGTGCAAGGCCTTCCGTCATTGTGTTGATGAAATCCAAGTGTTGACACTCAACTTTGCATTGATATCCTCTGGGCTATGACTGGGCTCCTGTTCAGATACCTGTTCTACATTTTCAATCAAAAGAGAACTTCCTAAGTCACTTATATTGACAGTGTAATTTCCAACACAAAGGTTCACCAAATGCACAACGTCACATCTTACCAAGAGTACCTTCAGTTCCAGTCCGTCTACCTCTAATTTCCATCCCAACAAGGGGGAAACCATAGTCCGAAGTTATCTGAGAACCACCCCATATCCCATGTCTCTTCCATAATCTAACCTTGAACACAACATGGAAAAGCAGATTATACTTCTCTCAATACAAACCGTCCCACATGACTAAAGAAAGCACAAGTCTTAACAGTCTTGTGAAAGACTACTACTCAAAGAGGGTTTCTAAAAAATTTTTCCCATTTCCAAAAAGAAAACTATTGCATAAATATAAAGCACTACACATTTTAGGTTGAGGAGAGCTGCAACCACAGCATTTGAGAAATCCTGTCCCTGGATTATTGATTATTGGGACAACCTACTTTGAAGAAGTTGGGGCATGGGAACCTACTGGCAAGGAAAGAAGGCTTGACTTCCTCACAGAAAAGAGCCTCTCACATGGAAGTTTAGTTTGTTTCTGGAGGCTATTTTTTCCAAGTTGCATTGTTACAACCATCAACAAGAAGCAATTCCAACCCATCCTAAGAATAAGTGGCCCTGAATTACACTGAAATGGTAATTTAAGAAAAATAAGAATATGCAAGAGTTACATTTATATAAATCTAAATATGAAACATTACATTAGGGACAGAATAAAAACTTTTAACATTCTATAACACTGCATTGCTTTAGTTAGTAACAGTTACCGTTTTATTGGGCAATTTTCAACATCACAGTTTCAGGCATTGTGCTGTTTTTCATGCATTGTCCCATTTCATTTCACAACATCCCTATGAGGTACGTATTATTATTCCCCTTTTATTCATGAAGAAATGAAGGTACACAAAAGTTAAATTACTTCCTAGAAGTCACACAGCTAGTAAACAACCCAGGTCTGACTGGAGTCCAGACTTTTCATCAACCGTATGTAAACTAAAGACAGCTCAAGGCTCTCTAACAAGTTTCTAAAAGACCAAGCTGTTACAGTGAAAACTTTTAGAAAGCCGCAGGAAAATAAACCATCATTCCAAAAATAAACTTAAGTTGTATGAGTAAAAAATAAAGCACTGACTTTA
The DNA here is from genome assembly GCF_057876585.1 of Rhinolophus sinicus. Taxonomy (NCBI): domain Eukaryota; kingdom Metazoa; phylum Chordata; class Mammalia; order Chiroptera; family Rhinolophidae; genus Rhinolophus; species Rhinolophus sinicus. Next base: position 61,261,185 of record NC_142517.1, on the reverse strand, counting down.
GGCTAATGCTAGCAACAGCCTAATTTTTATTATTCTCATTAATGTAAGTAACTGAAAACATTATGAAATACGTTTTGGAAATTTTCACCAGAATTTGTAAGATTATGATCAAATGTTCACTGAGTTCCCACTAGGTGTTGGGATATAGAAATCAATAAGAACCAGTTCTCATTCTCAAAAAATTCAGTGGCGTTGGTGGGGGATACAGGTACAGTGACACACCATAGCACATTGCAGAAAGTATAATAAAGGGTGAGGTGCAGGGTATTACAGAAAAAGTGAGGAACAGTATCTAATCTAGTCAGTCGGTGGTAGGGGAGCTTACTGGAGGAAGAGTAGTGAACAGTTGTCAGCTGAAGTGTGGGCTGTTCATTCCAGGCAGAGTGCAAAGCCTGGCACCGACCAGAGGCAGGAAGCAGTGCAGCATCATGGCACATGGGGCACACATAGGTCAGGGTCACTGAAGCATGGAGTGGGCAGCAGGAAATGGACACAGGTAAGGCTGGCAGGTGGGCAGGGCCCAACTCATAAAGAAGTTTAAACCAACAGAGAGTGACAGTTTAAACCAAGGGAAGTGACATGCTCAGAATTATCCTTTTAACTAAATCCCTTGAGGGCTGTGTGAAGAAGCATGGACTTGGAGACACACAGCCATAGGTTCAACTCCTGGCTACAAGGCTCAGTAGCTGTGTGAACTGTAGCACAGTATGAAACCTTCTAAGCCCCTGTCCTGTCAACTGTAAGATGGAAAGTGAGATAACGAATGTAAAGCACTGGAACACAGTAAACGTTCAATAAATGGTCGCTCTTATTACTGTTATAGTATTGTAAATCTAGAATTTCAGAGAGACCCATACAGGAGTCAAGAAGAGACACGCTGAGGCCTTGAACAGGAATGAAAAAAACAGGACAATCTGAGATTCAGGAAATAGAAGTGACAAAACCTGATGACCAGCTGGTTATGGGCGTGTGGGTCAGTGAGAAGGAGGCACCATTGACAAGCTCTAGGTCTAAGCTGGGTCACTGAACAGCTGGAGATGGACAAGACACATGGGAGGCAGAACAAGTCTGGGAGTCTGAGCCACGTTGAGGAGGAGGTATGCAATCAGGAATGGATATCCAGAAGGTCAACGGACAAGTTTGGAGTCTGGGGTGTAGGTGCAGCTTAGAGTTAAAGAAGCAAGTGTCATAAGTATCTCACGCCATGAGAAGGGAAGTAACCACCCACAAAGGCCATGCTCAGTCAGAGGAACAGTGAGATAGGTCCCACTCTGGAAACACCCACAAATAAGGGGCAAGAAGAGAAAGAGAAGCCCCAAAGAAAGAGAAGAACCACAGAGGACAAGAAAGGCCAGCAGGGCTCATCACAATGGAAGCTAAAGTGCGGAGCAGGCTCTCCTGGAGGGAGACAACTAGTTCAGAAGTAAGTTCCATATGTGTCTTCAGAATTTAGCAGAAACTGTTGCTGATTTTAGACCAGAGGGTAATTTTAGTAGGACAATGAGGGCAGAAACCTGACTGTTGGGTTAAGGCATAAATGGGAGCGAAGAAGTACAAAGTCTACCATAAATTTTGTAAAAGGGATGAAGAGTAATTATGTACTGGTAAGGGAGGACTGTAGCATCAAAGGTTAGGTTAAAAATGAGTTTTAGGATGGATCACTCTGAGCATTTTGTGAGCAAAGAAGGAAAAGACAGAGACAAAGGGTAATCATGCGGGAGAATCACTGACGGAACAAGGTTCTTAAGGAAATAAGAAGGAATTTGTAAGTATCTACTGTGTGCTAGGGGCCACCTGTCAACAAACCATCAGAGCAGAGTGTGACATGGATGCTAGTCCATGGAATGCTTTCCACCAAAGGAGCTCAGAGGGGTTGACGGCAGGTTTCCTGAACCCAAGCCTGTGCCGCTTCACCTCTCTACTCCCACTGCCCAACAGGTTCTGGCAGCCACCTGCTAGGCATTCACTCATGTTCTTGGGATGAATGAATATTCTTGTCAGAAACTTTATTTGCAGGGGTAGAAATTTTATAAAGAGGTACGAGAATATATTCTAAGACAAATACAGGGAATTTGGGTATTCTAGTACAATGAAATATTAATTAAAGTAATAGTACACATGCTCAGAAAACATATGCATTGAACAGCTTTGTAGGCAGCTGAAGGTTAAGAGAGCTGGAGAGAATGGGGGGCACAGGGTTTATTATGTGGAGAAGGCCTAAAGTGGTTCCAGAACTCTGGGCAAATATATCTCCCAATCTGCAAGCTTATGTTTAAAATTCATGGTTAACACTTAAGGTACAAATATTTTCATCTCCAAACTGTAGAAAAAGGATTAAAAAGGAAATGTGTGTGAGATGATACATCAGTTAAAACCTATTCACCATAAAAATCAAAATGAGGGGCCCGGTGGCTCAGGTGGTTGGAGCGCTGTGCTCCTATCGCTGAGGCCGCCAGTTCGATTCCCACATGGGCCAGTGAGCTGCGCCCTCTACAGCTAAGATTGAGAACAACGGCTCTCCCTGGAGCTGGGCTGCTGTGAGCAGCCAGAGATTGGCGTGAGCTGCTGCGGGCTGCTGTGTGCTGCCATGAGCTATGAGTGGCCGGCAGTGAATGCCTCAGCCGGAGGAGTGCACGGCTCACAATACCAGCATGGGTCACAGAGCTGTGTCCTACACAACTAGACTGAGAAACAACGGCTAGAACCAGAGTAGGGGACAGGCGGAAAAAAGAGGGAAAAAGAATCAAAATGATATATCAGCTAAAACCCATTCACCATAAAATCAAATCAGTTAGACAGGTTCTGGCCCAGAGGAGTCTGGTTCCAAGCAAGGTTTCACCATGTACTGGCTGTGTGACCTATGCCAGGTCCTTTAACCTTTTCTGGGAAAGCAGACCATGTGAAAGATGAGTCCCCAAGTCCCTTTCAAATCTCTCTCTCAAAGGATCCCTTCTCGGATCACACCCTCCTCTGAGGATCTAATGAAAGCTATGAATTTTACACACTCAGCTATCAAATAAACAGAAACATGCATACAAAATTCTGCAAGTTATCTGAGAAATCCCTGTCAACCTTTTTCCTGGGAAAAAGTGGGAAACAGCCAAGGTACAACTCTTTATAATGAAGATGCTTTTTTGGTCTTCCTTAAAAGTGACGGGGCCAGGTACCAGAGTGACGCCTGCAAGACCTATACAGTGTGCTCTGTGTCCACCTGAACTGTAAGTTTCCTCAGCTCTAAATTCCCCAGTGCCAAGCACATTGTCCTGAATATATTAAGAACCCACTTAATTTGTGAATTAAGTTGATCACAGCCATTATGGTTTGGATGCAGAATTAAGCTGATCAGGGTCATAATGGTATGGATGCACCTTCAGCGCTTCTGAACCAGTACGAATTTCAAATCCTCCCTTTGAGACACAAGCCTGGATGCTGAGAAACCACTATAGGCTTACTCCACAGGGTCTGTCAACTTTCCAAAATTGATTTCTACTTAGAGGGTTTAGCCACCCCAGCCTAGAAGCCATGCCTCTACTTCCAGAGCAAAATTTGATGCCCTTCTCCTTCCCCCAAAATAAAACACACTGTACCTGCTTTTAGCAGAAATCTCTGACATTTGTATAACCAACCCTTTATACTTACACATTTCCAATCCTTCCTACATAAATATTCATTTGACAGGTAGGCCAATATATACAGTACTCCCATTTTAAAGGTAAGAAAAAAGAATATAACATTTAAGTGATCACAGAGAGGGCTTTCTACAGCGCCAGAACTCAAGTCACAATTTTATAAATATGCTAGTTTCTCTGATACCCTTGTAACAAGAAGGTGGGAGAGTCCTCTTTAAATTGATAGAGCAAAATAGTTGTGACAGTTAATAAAATGTTCAGTGATAACATGTAAATAGTACTTGCGATTTTAGAAACCTAAAGCCATACCAATTTAAGCAATTTTATATATAATGATTAAATAGTTTAGTTTTTTCAATATTCAGTAAGAATCAAATCAACCTATCATTAATGACTTTTAAAAAAAGCAGAATCCACTGTACATAGTAAGGGCATAATTCTATACTTACCTATTGCACAATGTAAAATCTAGAGGAAAAAAGGAAAAAAGAGAATTAGTAAACAATGGTCAATAATATCATGGCTTTATTTCAGATAAATTAGCCTTTCAGTAAGGATAGAGCAGTGTCTGCCAGCAGTATTGAATGTGGAAAACTAATTATTTCACTTTTAAACTTGGCTACAGGCTATTTAAAAAAATGTAAATTCTTGGTCAGTTTTCAGTTTATCTGTGGAGGAGTTCCTAAGGAGTAAATCTCACCTACCAGTCTATCAGATGTCAAGGACCTCTTTTATAATATACAAATCTGTAAGAGCAGTTAAGTGTATTAACTGCCATGTCCCATATTCTACAGAACAGAACTGTCACAGACCATGGAACATGGGCTCAGAAGAGCCTTTGTTGGCTCCTTCTGCCTGGCAGGCCCTTTAATGCATTCATTCTACAAAGCTCCACTCTTAGTTCCTACCTTGTCTCACTCCATGATCTCATTACTGGTCCAATCTCTAACCCTAGATTTCATTGAGCTTCAGGCCCGTGTTCCAAACTGCCTTTGGAAATCTCCAGCTAACTGCCAGCAGCAGTTCAAACATGGCATGCCTCAACGGGAAGCACACCCTTCCCTTCCTTCATACCTGATACGCCTCTTGATCACCAACCTCCTAGTCTCTGAGGTTCAATCATTCTTTCCTTCCCCTCATCCCCAAGTCCAACGGGTTTCCAAGTCCAACTGGTTTCCAAGTCCTTCCAATACTTCTGGCATCTGTCTTCACTGTTTTTTTAATTTCAGTGCCTGGGGTGAGACTGCTATCTCCTCTTCATCTCAATGGCCAGTTAGGTTCTTCTAAATCCCCTACCAAGTCATCCTGTATATGGCATTGCTTTAACTCTGGTACCAGGTTGGTGGTGGTTAAAGAAATAATTTAAAGCCATCTATAAGATTTAATGACCAAAGCTTTTCTAAATGATAGACCTAAGAGCTACTCTAGTGCATTTCAGAAGTTACATTTCCCTAGCAGTCATTCTGTTGTTTGAACCTGACAATTACCCTGGTAGATAGGCAGGACAGATTATCTCTAAATGCAGATGAGAAAACCAAAGCTGAGAAGCTGCACACCTTGCCCAAGGTAGTAAGTGTTGTCCAGGATCAAGAACCTATGTTTTACTTCTACTTTACCGATTTTTCTATCACAGTACTTCATTGTACATTAGTTTCATAAGATATCTACAGAGGCCATAATTTGCAAAGACTTAGCTTATCTAAAACATACTTGATCAGACTCGTCAAAAACTATTACAGTAGTCCCCCTTATCCATGGTTTCAGTTACCCACGGTCAACTGCAGTCTGAAAATATTACATGGAAACTTCCAGAAATAAACAATTCATAAGTCTTAAATTGTGCACCACTCTGAATAGCACGATGAAATCTCTCATTGTCTCCCTCTGTTCTGCCCAGGACGTGAATCATCTTTGTCCAGCGTCCCTACACTGTTTACTCTCCCCAACCATTAGTCACTTAGGAGCCATCTTGATTATTAGATCAGCTGTTGTGGTATTGAAACGCTTGTGTTCAAGTAACTCTTACTGTACTTAATAATGGCCCCAAAGTGCAAGAGCAGTGATGCTGGCAATTCGAATATGCCAAGGAGAAGCGGTAAAGTGCTTATTCTAAGTGAAAAGGTATGTATACACAGAAAAACAGAGTATATTTAGGGTTCTGTACTATTTGCAGGTTTAGGCACCTACTAGAGATCTAATGGGGATCATTCCCTGCGGATAAGGGGGAAGTACAATATTTCACCAAGTTGTTTTTTGGGGTGGTGCAGGGGGATTGGATTAAAAAATCAAGCTGCACAAATCTGTTGATAACTGAAAAGAGAAAAAAAGAATATACTGCAAATCTTATAATCTTTTTTTTAAAAAAACAAACCACTGCCAAGAATCTGAAATGTATGAATATTATACGACAAGCTGAACCTTACTGAAAAGTTAAAGAAAACAAAAAGATACATGTAGATTAAAATGAAGAATGGAAGACATGAAGGAAGAACATGCTGAGGCAAGCAGATGACAGAGCCTAGACAGAAAACCTACTCTATCCATGTATGTGGCAAGACATCCAGGGTGCTGGTTAACAATAGGACATTGCTGGGAAGGAGACAGATGATTGATTGATTGATTGATTGATAGATAGATAGATAGATAGATAGATAGATAGATAGATAGATAGATAGCGCTTCAGGGCTGTCCTGTTTCCTCTGCATGATGGAACAGTAGGTCTTAGTCCTATTGGATCCAATAGCCCCATTTGATCACATGTATTTTATAATGCCTCCTTTACTATTCTGAAATGAAATTCATAGATGATACAACCTACCTACACAAAATTTTCAGAAAAATACAATGTCCTAACTGATATGTAAAGAAGAAATAAAACACAAAGTAATTTATTAAAAAACATGTATTTCAGTAATGTTTGGGGACATATGACACATGAAGCAGTCAGATATATGAACCAACTTATAATAAATAAGTTTGAATTTCAAAATAAGAATTTCAAAGTCCACTTGGCACGAATACAGGAAAATAAAAGAGCAAAGGTGCAGACTAACAGTACTATAAAAAATAGTACTAAGATAATAATAGAAATAGGGGTAATCTTTTTTTTAAAATTAAAGTTTATTTGGTTGACAATTGTTAGTCAAGTTACATAGGTTTCAAGTGAATAGGGGTAATCTTAAGCGAAGTCAGAATAATGTGCCAAGATAAATACCAGTCAAAGCAAAGGAAATGAGGAAGTACAATATTACTGCAAATGAGCTAGGTCTTACTCATTTGCAAGTGTGATATCAAAATAATCCCTAGATTGTGCCATAGAATAGGGAAAGAAACTATCACAGAAAACCTATCCCTTTGCCTTGAAATCCCACTGAGACATACAGTCAGTGTCTGGTCTATGAAAAGACCTTGGAGACCATTTTCTTTGAATGGTGTGATAAGGAATAGAAGACGGATTGGGCGGAAAAAAACCCCAGTAACGCAAGAAGTAATAAAGCAGTTGTGTAATAGATTGGTAATAGTTTTGGGATAAAGCTGAAAAACTAATGATCTCTCCCAAAGGCAATAACATGAAATATTATTAAAATAGTCCATATTAAAGAAATCCAGTAAGAGCTATGTCTCCACCAATGTAATTGAAGTCTGAACAGGAATCTCAAATCTCCTGTTACATATTTTCAATGTTTCATCGCTTTTACAGTAACAACACTATTGCACTGAAATCCTTTTCAACTAAATATGCAAGCTGGAAATGCTGTAATACTTACTGAACAGAATGTGCCAAGCAAACATATTACTCAATTATTTTGAGATGATATCTTTACTTTACTTAGGTTCCCTCTTTATACCAACTGTGGTAGGCAGATTCTAAAGATAATTCCCCAAGATTTCTGTTCCTTGGTTATCCAATTAAACACTAATCTAGATACTGCAGTATAGGGATTTGGGACTTGAAGTCCCAAATTAATTGATTTTAAAGTATGGAGATTATATGGGTAGGCCTGACCCAACCAGGTGATCCCTTTAAAAGCAGTTTTCTTTGCTGGTGGAAGAAGGGGAAGTCAGAGATATTCAAAGAACAGGAAGGATTCTACAAGCCACTGTTGGCTTCGAAGATGAAGGGGGCCGTATGCAAAGACTAGAGAGCAGCCTCCAAGAGCCAGGAGTGATGCCAGCAGCCAGCCAGCAAGGAAATGGGGACCTCAGATTTACAACCATGAGGAAGAGGATCCTGCCAACAAACAAAATGAGCTTAGAAGGAGATTCTTTTCCAAAGCCCCCACAATGAGCCTGGTTGACACCCTGATTTCAGTCTTGCAGGACCCTGAGGAGAGAACCCAGCTAAGTCCAGCTTCCGACTACAGAACCATGAGCTAATAATAAATGAGTATTGTTTAAAGCTACTAGGTTAGTTATTTTGTTATGCAGCAATAGAAAACTAAGACAACAACCATCTTCTAACTTATAAGCTTTTTGTTTAATTCTTCATGAACATTTTTTTAGTATTAATAAGTACTACAAAACTATCAATTTCTATTTGTAGAGGGGGAATATGCGAAAAGTCAGGGGGGATGCAGAACAAATCTTCGACTGTCTCAGACATTGTAAGACATCTAGTCCGCAACATCCCTATCCATTGTGGCGATCAAAATACCCTCACAATTTTCCCAAGTGCACTCTGGGGCTGGGACTACTCTTCTTGAGATCCACTGAAAATCAGTGAACTAAAATAAGCATATTTCATTGGAAAAAATTTAGAAGACTTGCCATATTCAAAATCTCCCTTGAAAATGTGTGGTAAATGGCTCTCTCCTCTTGAACTCTTACATTTCCACTTACTGGCAACAAGTTGTAGTATTAAAATTTAACCTCAATGTTGAATGCCATTTTCCACCAACTGGTTACTTGGAAATAATTTTTTTGAAAAAGATTCTAAAATTTGCACTAAGGAAATTATTTTTCTAAGTTACCAACAAATTTGTTCAGTTTCATTTTTTTTAAGACTTCATTTTTTCTGAAAGAGTAATTTTAGGTTCACAGCAAAACTGAGAGGAAGGTAGAGATTTCCCATATACTCCCTGCCCCTCGACACACGCATAGCTGCCCCCATTACCAACATACCCACCAGAGTGGTACATTTGTTACAACTGATGAACCTACATTGATTGACACATCATTATCACCAAAAGTGCATAGTTTACATTATGGTTCACTCTTGGTGGTGTATATTCTAAGGGTTTGGGCAAATGTACAATGACATGTGTCCACCATTATAGTACCTTACAGAGTAATTTCACTGCCCTAAAAATCCTCTATCATCCTTCAATTTCATTTTTAATCCAAGGAAAAACAACAAAGCCCAAAAAAGTTTAGCAAATCTCGAGAGAAATAGGAACCAAAGCAGCTTTGGAGACCTCAGATATAGTTTATGGACTTAATGTGATTTGGCAACAGTGAGTTCCAATCTCTTTCAACTTAAAATTCCAAACTTTTTGAAGAAAAAAAAATCTGACCAGCCCAGTTTGGACCAGATACATGTATGCACCCCTAGACCAAGAGAGGTAGTCAGGGAGTAGAGGTCCAGCAGCTACGGGTCCAGCTGCGAGAACCGGGGAAACTTCCAGAGGACAGGATCTCCTGAGCTGGGCAGCTCCACAGGGCACGCCTCCTGCACCCCTGTTCCTGGGGAGAGGTCCACAACTAATCCGAGTTACATGTACCAGGATTTGGTTAGTTTTGAAAATTATCATACTATACATGAGATTCCATTTTTACTTAAAATTTACCTATATACTAACATGTAGTCTTGAAGGACAGACACCAAAATGCTAACGGTGGTTATCTGTAGTAGTGAGCTTATAACCGAGAATGCATTTTCTTCTTTTTGCTTATCTAGGTTTTTTCCACAATGAATATATAGCACTTAAGATTAAACACCTTTCCCCTCTCCTCTGGTTTCTTCAAGAAGGGTTTTCTCCCAAATATGTATGGTCTCTTTCTACCCTTTAATCACTTTATTCAGGGAAAGGATGACTCATCTGAGCAGGACATGTGGGAAGAGTAAATGTGGTGTGCTCAACCCTAGGGTTTCCACAAAGGTCCCCAAGTTCTCTGGCTCCCTTCATGCCACCTTGGCCCTATGGCCTGGGGCAGGCTAGGTGGTGAGTCTAATTCTGGAGTTCAGTTGGCAAACCCTTTTTCCTACACACTAACGCATGGTCTCCAGCTAGGCCTTTATCACCTTAGTGATTCTTACGCAACTCCTCTGAGTTATTTCTCAATGTTCAGAACTAAGCTAGAAACCAGGGCTATTGATTGGGCTCTCTCAGACTCCAGTCCAAACTTGTTTTGAAAGTCCTTTTAAATCAATTTTTTAAGGAGGAAATGGGTGAAATTTCCTTAATTACCATGGCTTTCTCTCTGTCAATTTTACCTTTCTTGCTATATTCAGCTTTATAACTTATTAATTCATTATCTGCTTAATTTTCACATGCTGACAGTCACATATTGAAGCCCTACAGAACTTAAAAGTGGGAAAAAACTTAAGGTCGTCTAATCTGGCATATTCACTGCAGATAATGGAAGACCAGAGAGGTTAAGATCAAGTGGCAAAACCAAGTTTTAGTACCCGAATTACTTATCTCCAAAGTTCTTTTACATATACTGTGACACCTCTTAAGTGCCATTCTACTTACTTATATAGCATTTCTGTCAGCTTTTCTATAATTTGCCCATAACTAATTCTACCAATGTGTGTCTCCCATGTTTCTTCTGCACAACTAATTGTGAACTGTTTCTCTTTGGCTTCTGCTCTGAAATTGACTTTATCTCAAGCTGTGACTGGGCTGTCCTGCTTTTCTTGTATGCTTGGTCATGGGAGGCTGGTTTATCCTTTAGGAAGCTTCAGTCAGTCTTTTATTTTTTTAACTTTTTACCCCCTTCTTCCGCCTCCGCCCCCCACAACTCCGGTTCAAGCCGTTGTTTCTCAGTCTAATTATGTAGGACACAGCTCCCTGGCCCATGCTGGTATTATGTGCCTTGTGCTCCCCCCAGGCTGAGGCAGTCGGTCACCAGTCGTGACCAGTCATCGGTTGGCTGCTCACAGCAGCTCACGGCAGCTCTCGCTGGCGGACGGCCGCTCACGGGTGGCGGCACAAGGTAGCCCGCAGCAGATCACGCCAACCTCACAGCAGCCCAGCTCCAGGGAGAGCTGTTGTTCACAATCTTAGCTGTAGAGGGCGCAGCTCACTAGCCCATGTGGGAATCAAACCAGTGACCTTAGTGTTAGGAGCATGGCGCTCCAACCACCTGAGCCACCGAGCTGGTGGGCAGGCCCTTAAGTCAGTCTTTCACAGGCAACGGATTGTTGAATTTTGTTTTTAAACTAGTAATCATCACTATACCTTTTTATTTTAATAAAATGAACGAGTCTACGTGCATAAACATTAGAAATGTGCATTTCTGCTATATTCAATCATTCGACAGGTTTATTATTTCTGCCGTCTTTTCCTTTTTCTAATTTAACAGGATTTCTATAGCAGATGTAAGATTCTGTACTTTACTTTAAATCAAAAGATAACCTATCTGACTATTTTCTTCCTTTCTCAAGGAACTTTTTAATCTTATTTTTCCTGTTAATTTTTGTTTTCTATTATATTTTATTATATATTATATAGCGTATCTTTTTTAAGATTCACAAAGTGATAATGTAAACACACATTAAAGTATGTAGAGTAAAAAGTAGAAATTATCTTTTAGTCCCAATACCACCCCTCCAGAGGTAAGCACTAGTAACAATTTAATATGTACCTTCTATACCTTCTCCAGTATCTTCAATTTGCTTTTTTTCTACTGACTTTTCTAGTATGAAAATATCGGCATAATTTATTATTCTCAGTATTTTTGTCTTATGAATTAAGTTTATAAACTCTGGAGTGACATAAAATTTTCATTGTTAGGTTTGCTTACTTACCCTCCTTCCCTTCATGCTACCCTGGTAAAATGTGAAATACCTTATGAGATTCCACATGGACACCTACCTAGCAATATGTACCCTGGTCTAAAACTGTGCTGTCCAGTGCAGTAGCCACTAGCCACACGTGCTTATTTAAATTTAAATTAAAAATAACTAAAGTTAAAAACTCAGTTTCTCTGTCCCACCAGCCATATTTCAAGGTCTCAACAGCCACACGTGACTAGTGGCTACCGTAACCAACAGTATAGATTGGGAATGTTATCATTGCAGAATGTTCTATTGCACAGTTAAAGACTTGGTTAATTTTATTTCTTTATGTAACAGTTAAATATCTTTTGATAAGATTCTTTCAAAGTTTCATTTCTTTTTGTAACTGTTTTCAAAATATCTCCATCTGTAGGAAATTGCATGGTCTGATATCCAGGAACCTAATGCTTTCTCCTAGTTTGTTGTGGATTTTTTTTATTCTTCAAAGACTAAGGACTCAAACTGTTTTACTATTACATTTTAAAACCTTCTCTTTTCTGCTGGCAACCACTTATCTTTGTTTTAAGTTTAAAAAATTAACAAACAGGTCCCTAGAAAGACAAGGGATTATTTTTTCTTAAAAAATAGCTCCTAGATAGAACTCCACATACTCTCAATCCAGAAAAGTTTTCTACAATTTTTCCTGATTATTTACCAGTTACACATTCCAACCTTTTCTACTTCTGATAGCCTTACTTTTTGACAGATTGTATACCCTCAATCCAGTTTCTAGATACATTGGTTCTATTAAATTATTATTAGTCTGTTGAGTTTCACTATTTTTCTATATATTTTTTCTGTTGTTCAGATAATCAGTCATGCATTAGGTAGTGCACCAACACATAATACCTCTGATGTGCTTGGCACTACTATTTTGTAATGTTCTTTTTTACATTTCCAATGGTGAACTTGGAAAACTCCCCATGACTTCAGCTCTGTAATCTATTTTATCTGAGACTGTAACTGGGAACTCCTGTCTTTCTTGAATCTTCAGTACCACCTATTTCTGTGCACTAAGGCCTCCTCTCTACCCTGACTGCCACCATCAATATTTTTAGCTCATTTTTCTTTCTTTTTTTGTTTTTAATTTCAACACATTCCTTTCTATAGCCACTAGCTGTCTTACCTCTTTGAATACCATAACAATTTGCTTCTTTGCTTAAGTCAGCAATCAGTGAGGGCTGTGTGGGTGGGTTCCCATTTCTCACAGGCTCCCTTTACATTTCCAATGTTGTGACACTTATTAATTATATCCAAGTTCTATTTTCCCTCTGGTTTTCAAGTTGTTTTTGAAGCTGGTTTGTCTAGGTTTGTTGTCATTTCTGTCTATGTTAGATATCTCCACTATGACTTGCTTTGCTGACTTTTCAGAAGTCTTTTTTAGAGGTTTGTTTTCTTCAAACACGTCTTCAGAATAAAGGTAGTTTAAAATGTGCATATAGCTTGTTTCAAAGGTTCCTTCTTAAAATTACTATTATTGGAAAATCAGCATTTTTTCAGGAAGAAAAATATTACAGATGATAATTATGGCCACAGATGAGTTCACAAAAGCAAACGTAAGACAAGCTACCTGAAGTACATTATTGCATTAATAACAACAGAGCCTAACGACCTAGTATCTCTGTGGGAAAAAAATCATCTAGTATTACAATAAAACGGGCAGGAAGAAAAGATGGGAGCCCTCGTCTTATTAAGGATACTTCAAATTGTTAAGATTTTATTATATTTAAGAGAAATATCCTAAATCAGTTTCCTGAATATTTCATTAAAGCATTTGAAGTGAGTTGAGAAGCAAAGCATGAAGAATTAGACCAGAACATCAAGATGGGGCTTTAAAAATGATAGTGATGGTTGGATAACATAACAAAAGCTGTCTTCTCTCCTTCACTGCTTCTCCAGAACCAGTTCTGGAGAAGCTCACTTTAGACCCAGCCCTAGATCAACTAGAAAAAGATCACAAATAAGACTGGGTTCCCCCCCCCCCCCCCGTTTCTTATTGTAGATACAAGGGGTTTCCGAGCAATAGATCTGGAAGGGGATGGGAAGGAAAGGGAGTTGCTATGGTCCATTAGCTATTTCAAAACGGACAGTGGTAGGTAAGTGGTATATAGTGATGCACATATGTTGAAGACAGTCTTTATCAGTCTCAACAATTAATGTCTTTGCAGAATTAATGTCCCGTTGAACCACTGGAATCTCACTGTCAATCAGAGAGGCACAACCAACCACGAGTGTTTGAAAGTGTGTGCTATGATTAGTCTTCTGTTAACTAAACATATTCAGAATTCTAAATTTTCTCAAAAATAATTTTAAATTGCCATAATGTAGCATCAATCTACTAACTTCTAATCTTTAACTTTAACAAAGTTTAAGAGTCTGTCCTTATCCATATCATGGATTCAAAAAAAGAATGAAGTAAAAAAAACCAAAAACTTATCCACAGCACATTATAGATGAATGGCATTTTAAAAAAAATTGAGATATAATTCATATACCATGAAATTTACACATTTAAAGTGTACAACTCAGTGGTTTTCACTATGTTCACAAGGTTGTGCAACTGCTACCACTATCCAATTCGAGAATATTTTCATCACTGTAAAAAGAAATCCTGTCCTCTTTAACAGTCGTTCCCCAAAGTTCCTGGCAACTACTAATCTTTCTATTTCTATAGATTTACCTATTTTGGATATTTCATATAAATGAAATCATACAATATGTGGTTTTTTTGTGCCTGGCTTTTTTCACACAGCATGTTTTGAAGATTCATTCATGTTACAACATGTACTAGTACTTCATTTTATGGTATGGAGATACCACACTTTGTGTATCCATGATGGCATCTTTAAAATATATTTTTGCTACATATGTTAATTAGCTCTTAGGATTACTCAACACAACACACACACTGTATTTGTTCACATACTCACTACCTGGCCACAAGATTATCAGTATTTTACTTTGTCAATTTATAAATCATCTCATACATTATCATCTTTGTTGTATTGTGTCTCAGTACTTTGCTAAATACTTCTTGGGCTTTCCACCTAACATACCCCTTTTCCGAGATATTACCCCTTCCCTCTAACTTCTATACAGTTAATGTGCCTTTGTTCCTTGGTACAGGAGATTGGTCCAGGAATGAGCACTGACTCAAGCTGGATAAATTAGGCCCTTCACTGGGAATGAAGAATTGGGACTGAGATTCTGTTTCCAACCAGCTACAATCTCAGGAGCTTCTCTGTAATCATTGTCTGCCATGTAAACGAAGAAACCAAAAAAAAAAAACTAGTCTGCAAGAAAACAAGAGAGAATCAGAGACAAGGAGAAAGAGGACAGCAGAGATAAGAGTCTGAGTCAGAACTCCTGGGTTCCCTATGGTGCCCCAGTCCCTGACTGCAGGCCATTCCTAAGGCCCAGCCAGCGGCACGCCTGTCCTTGGATTCCATGGGGCAAACTATACCCTACAATGAATCTCCCTTACTGTGTAAGTTAGCTAGGGAGGTTCTGTAATGTCCAGCCAAGGCTCCTATTATACTCATCTATACAATAAGAGTTTAAACTTTTTAATTAGCAAAGGCTCAACCTCCACAGCACCCGTTACAGTGACTCAAACACATACATACTTATTTAAATTATCACCTGGAATAATTTGGAAAGTTATCTATAAAAAATACTCAAGACATTCTTGAATGAGCATGTACAAAAAAGCTAGGGTTTGTGTCCATTTGATAAAAAGCTATATTACTGTAACACCAACTCAATAGACGTTTGCACCCTTTTTGCAAAAAATCATTTAATTTCCTCAGAAACAAAATCGTCTTTTTGTATTACACTACTACATGCCCTTTTGCACTTGCTTGGCAGATGTTTTGAAACCTTTTAAAAAGCAAAGTGTTATATTTCCTAAGATTTGAAGTTTCTTGGGAATAACCTGTGTTTGTTTTTTAAGCAAACAGCCACAGAAACTACTAAAGAATAACATTTAGCATAGTGATATAAATGAGTAGCTAACCTCCCTGCATTCATTTTCTCCTCCTATAAATAGGCTATATTGTCAAGCACTAATAGTTCCCATAAGGATAAGCTGGTAAGACGGGGGACTGTAATGTTGGCACTACATCTTTCATTTTGAGATTTGGACCACTAGTATAATTAGATTTAACAAGTGTAATTTAACTTGGGACTTTTGGAAAGTTCTTGTTTTTTCTGCCTCCTTTCCACCAAACCTTAATCATTTAACTACACATTTACTATGCAGACCAGTTTCCATAGTTCTGTTTACTTGACTTGGGAGAGGTTTTTGCATCTGTATGGGATCCACTCCTATTCCTGGGGTAGACTGGCCTCTGGAAAGCGCCTTTTTCCTGAGATTGCCTGACCAGCTTCTCCTTTCCTTTGTTCTAACTCCTCTAGCATGTCTATAAAACCTTTCGACGGGAAGGCAGTCTTCATGACAAGCAGTCCACTGTTTTCCCTTAATGCTGGCATTTTGGAATAAACCTGCTTTTCTTTCCACCAACCTCCCCTCTTGAGTTGTGGCTTTCCTGCGGCAAGCAGCTGGATCTTGCGCAGGGTAAGAATTTTAAAAATGAGAAAATGAGATGAACAAGAGATAAATCACTTGCCCAACTTTAGAGTAATTTGGTAAAACCAGCAGACTTAGAATAAGGATACTCGGACTCTAGTTGGAAGCTCATTTCATCATACCATCTACTGACAACATGTATGGACAGTATTAAATCTGCTTCCTGAGAGAAAAAAATAAACAAACCATAATTTTCTGCTTTCAAATGAGAGGGTGACAGGTTGAGGCATCACATCTCATTTCATGAAGTGAACGTTTTTTGTTTTTTTTTTCCTTAAAAATCCTCCTGAATGTCATGATGAGCTTGCCCTAGAGGCTAAGTGAAAGGAAACAGAATACCAGATCTCTTCAACCTAAAGGTTTTCCATCATAATGAACTATGGCAGCTATTGACGTTGTGTGCCTAAAGCTATACCCATTTCCTCTTTCCATTAACAAAGTGTATACCATATTTCCAGGAAAATAAGACCTAGCCGGACAATCAGCTCTAATGCATCTTTTGGAGCAAAAATTAATCTAAGACCCGGTCTTATATTAATTATATTATACCTGGTATATTATATTAGACCAGGTCTTATGTTATAATAAAATAAGAGCAGGTCTTATATTAATTTTTGCTCTAAAAAATGCATCAGAGCTGATTGTCCGGCCAGGTCTTATTTTTGGGGAAACAGGGCAGTCCCCTGGCTAGAGAGTGGGCGTGTGTCCTACACCTGCCTAATCACTGGCACGAGGGATTAGTCTAGGAAGGCCAACCAGAATCCTTCTCTAGAACTGTGACAGACACTGAGGAAAACAAACTCCCTTCCGGTTTCCTGCCCAGTGGAGAAGGCAGACTGCAGTAGGAGAGCCTAGAACCAACATTCAGTGAGAAAGGGAAGTAAGCACAGATGAGCGATGGAAAGAGTGTGCTGATGTCAAATCCTTGGTTCTCATTCCTGAGCGGGTTCCTTTGATTTTGTAAGTTAAGTCTGTATCTTTATCAACTACAGAAGCCAGTAAATTCCTTTTTTGCTTAAAATACTTTGAACTGGGTTTCTGTCACTTGCAAATCAAAAATCCTAACACATACTGACCCCAGGAGACAGGATTGGAGATACATTAACACAGGGAAATTTATAAGCTTTTGTGTAATTTTTTTGTTTTTTTTTTTAATTTGGACACCTTTCAATAGGCTCTACCGTTTCTAACATCTATCACTCCTGACATCCTACATCCAACAATTTCACTGTTTCCATTATATGCCTGGCCCGTGAAAGCATCTGAGTTTGCTAACACTTCCCTAGAGTGTCCCTAGAATTTTAAAAAATTCTTACATGAGCTTGTTTCATATGATTTCCAACGGAAGTTGAATGTAAAATATCTTCCAGATAATAAAAAAAAAAATTAGATTTTACTTTATCTAGATCAAAAAGATAGTCTAGGTATGAACCTTATAGTACGCTGAGGCAAGTTTTCAAAATTTAAAGCAAATCCAACAGATATGGCGACTTCAGTATAATTTCGTAGCATGTTTTTTTATTGTGTAACAATTGAAATCAACAACAAATCTCAGGACCTACCTCCAATAAGGCTCCAGTTTGGAAGAATTTCAAAGGCTTTTCAATGGAATAATAAAGACTATGATAGCTACCCTTAGCCAGGTATGCTCTGACCAGACCAACTGCTATA
Source organism: Rhinolophus sinicus (assembly GCF_057876585.1). Classification (NCBI taxonomy): domain Eukaryota; kingdom Metazoa; phylum Chordata; class Mammalia; order Chiroptera; family Rhinolophidae; genus Rhinolophus; species Rhinolophus sinicus. Next base: position 61,243,295 of record NC_142517.1, on the reverse strand, counting down.
ACAAGCCACCTAAGAAAAAGAGAAAAAAGAGCAATCAGGAAAAAGGAAAAAAAAAGGTAAGTAGGATGTAAGGTAATAGCAACCAACAAATATTGCTAAAGGTGACCTCAAGAATCAGTGCCCTGGATTTATCAGCCATAGCTCCCAGTGCCAATGCACAGAAATGTTGCACCATACAGAGTGCTCTGCAAAAGCACAGTGGCACCTCACCCATCTGGAGCTCGGCTTTTTGGCAACACTGCCTGTTGAGAACAAGGCCAAAATGAAGGGAATAAGCTAAATTGGTCCTTGAGCAGCTAAATTAAGTGCCAGAAAGTCTAAGACAAGAGGGGGGAAAAAAAGAGTGTTAAAGGAAAAATTTAAACTGTGCAGTTAAAAGGTCTGTAATACTAAAAGGGTGGAGAGAGGTTTTAAACTACTTTTACAAGTAGCTCACTGGAACTTACCCAAACCTAAAACTTATCCTTTTGAAATTGCAAATAAAGTAAGAATAGAAGGTGGTTTTCGTTTTGTTTTTAAGAGAATAAGATTGTTTATAGCTGAATTTCCCAAAATCAATTCTGTAAAGAAATCCAGATCAGTACAAAATGCAAAACAGGAAAGCACTCAGGCATATCACTGTAAATGTTAAATTTGCTTTACTGTCCTCAAAAATAAATCTCAGGCCCTGTAATTTTTTAATGTAAGTTCCACGAAACAAGTGAACCTTTATTAAGGTCGGTCTCCTTGAAGGCAATAATAGATTTACCTATGTGTATAATTTCAACTAGGTAATGGGGTATGTATGTGGTCTATGTTATTGCTAGAAACTGTCATACAAAAACATCAAACAAGCGTCTGTAAAAGAAATGAACTCCTTCATGGTGTAACTGGTCCAGCATTAGCAACCTAGGAAAAAAGCTTCCTTAATTCTCACAATCCCCATTTCTCTTCCTGTTTAAGATATCCTCTCCCCACCCTTCTCTATGTTCATTGCCCAGGAATAATGACTTCTTTTCTTCTTCCCCAAAGTACCTTAATATCCCTTTCCAGATCCAATGTTCTCACAGTGCCATTGCTAAGGCAAGAATTTTACATATAAATAGACTCCTGAATATTCTTTCAAAATCACTGTGACCATTTATGGGATAAGGAAAACTTGCATATGTCAAATTCCTTCAATGGCCCACAAGTCAAGAGAAATAGGTGCTAGGTCCAGACATACTCAGTAATACTGACAAGTTCTGTGACCTCAAGCGAGTAACAACTTCTCTGAGCCTAGGTTTCAACACTGGCCATTTCTAATACTAGCAATAAAGCCTATGATCCTCCCAAGATATTTGTGATATGTTTAAAAAATGGGCACGTCGTGGGTGTGTGTGTATATATACACATATATTCTTATATCAGCATTTGAAGGATACACAAAATAAGCTGCTTCCAGGGAGCAGATCTGGGTGGAAGGGAAGGCTGAGGGGTAAGATTTTCACTGTATGCCTTTTTATATATTCTGAATTTTGCACCCCACCAGTGTATTACCTATTGTAAAAATAAACAAAAATGGATGTTCACTACACAGTTCTTACAACTTTTCTGTATGATTCAAAAATTTTCTTAATATTAAAAATGTTTTACAAATAAATAAAATTTAAAAACACATAACAAAAAGTCTGATCCTGTGCTCCTCCTAACCAAAAATCAGGGGATCAAAGAACTGGAGGAAGCCTGGAGATCCCCTAGCCCAACTCTTAAGTTTTACAGATGAAAACGCAGAGGCCAAGAAAAACAAAGTAATGTATCCAAGGTCTCATGGCTAGTTAGTGTCAGAACTAGAACTAAAAACTCGCTATGACAAGGGATGGACTGAAATGAGGGAGAAACAAGAGGGGTAAAGCTCATTTGGTGAGTCTATTCCCCTCTTCCCCGGTAGGTCTGCCTTCCACTCCAGGGCCTTCCCCACCCCAATCTATCCAAAAAAAAAAAAAAAAGTCTAAACTCATCTACAGCACACCTCTGCTCATGTCACTGGTCAAAAACTTTGAAAGCTTTTCCATTACCTTTCAGATTATAGCTCAGCCTGGATTTTGAAAACAGCCGCCTAAATAAATGGTCACTATGCAACTACAGTTTTTTCCACTCCCCTTGGGGGAAACAGGTCGCCATTCGTGACCGACCGCCAGGGATCGATCGCCGGACACACGGCTCCCCAGACCCGGACCTGTGAACAGCCCACCCGTCCTCCCAAGGCCCTCGGACCTGCGCCTGGGCATCCTCCCCGTGCCCCACTGGAGTCCCGAACTCCAGCTCGAGGCACACCCGCTGCCTGGGTACTTGCCCAGTCCCGTGTCCCTGGCAGGCACCGGGGCCGTTCGGCGCTCGGCTGCCCTCAGCGCCCAGGTGCCCGGTCCCAGACGCCGAGCCCCGGGACTGCGCTGCGCGCGGTGGGCTTGGCCCGGCCCCTCCGCCGGCCGCAGAGCCCCTTCACCGGCCAGGTTCGCTGCCCGCCTCCCTGAGCCCCAGCCTCACCCCGCCGTCATCACCACATTGTAGATGACCAGGTACGCCGTGGCCAGAGGCCCCGGGCCCTTCTTCTTCCGCGCGCCGCTGGCTTCGCCGGCCCCGGCCCGGCCCCCGCCACCCCCATTCCCCCTGCTCGCTGCAGTTGCCGCCGATACCGCCATGTCAAATGCCGGGAGCCCGCTCTCTTTGCGCGAGCACCACCGCCGGAACTAGGCACTGCGAGGGGGCGGTGGGAGGGACGAGGGAGGCGGGGCGGAGCGCGCGGGGGCGGGGCCAGGGACAGCGCCCACGGCGGCCGCCATCTTGGAGAAGGGCAAAGACGCTCCCTCGGCTCGACTAAATCGCCACCGCCATCTTGGATCAGGGTAATCACCGCCTCTTTTGTGTCCTGGCAATAACTTCCGGCGCCATCTTGGGTTAGGTTACCGTGTTGCCTGTGGCCACTCACTAGGTGCGCTGTTTCTACCATCTGGATGCTTTATCGTCCGTGTCTATTCTCGCTTCTTTAACCTCCGCCTACATGTTGGGTCAAGAAAATGATGCTTTCGTTCTCTCGCCTCATGTTGACTTCTCCCAAAGGCCCTATCTTCGCGTCTCTATATGCGATGGAGTAACCTGCCATTTTGGGTCAGGGCAACTGATGCCGATTTCGCTTCCCATCAACCCCAGAGGCGGGCAAGGAGTATCTCCGCCGAGGGCCTCTGCCCGTAACTGATAGCCAGGTTGAAGGTTCATTCTCTGAAGGTGTCTTCCCTGCTTTTTGATTTTAGGTCACTAGTACAGTGGAGAAGATCAACGAGTAGCGTGCCCCTTTTACTGTCTGATGCAAGTTACCCGTGTAGCCTAGGAGCCAGTGTCAGCGGTGAGAGCTTGGAGAGAGCTCCAGTGCGTCTCCAGCCCGAAACTGATTGGGTTCGCCCGTCGCTTCAGCAGGACGAGGCCGAGGCTCTTTAGACGGTGGGCTAAGGGTCAGGTGTGGAGTGGAGTGCAAAGCTTTACACCCACAGTGGCCCAAAACAGAGGGACGTTGGCTTGCATGGGAACCTGCCGGCGGAGGGAAAGCCGGGCCGCTTGTGTACACTGCATCAACCCGCTGACCCCACTTGCCATTCACTGCTTTGTCTTAGGGCATTTGTAATTTGTAAAAGTCCTCTACTGTCAATTTTCACACACCCAAACATCTTTTTAAGTGAATGACTGCATATATGGTGGTATAAAGTATTCATTCCAGTAAGTGTTTATGGAGCGTCTGCGAGATTGCCTGGGGTTCATGGCACTACGTGAAAGAAACAGGTCCTCGGTTTCCCGGAGATTACATAGAGGGAGGCTGGTGAAAATAAATACATATTAGTTGGTGAAAAGTGGTATCAGGAAGTTACTGCAATAATCCAGGCCGTAGTGATAGTAGTTTGGGCCAGAGTGGTAGCGATTAAGGTAATGAAAGTTGAATTGAATTCTGCACATATTTTTAAAGAGCTGATAAGATTTGTGAACATATTAGATGTGGAATACGTGTGAGATAAAAGAGATTGTGAGCAACTTGGAAGAATTGAGTTGTAGAGATTCTTGAAGAAATCAGAAATTTTGCTTTTTATGTGTTGAGTTTGAAATCTATTAGACTTCCAAGTGGAGAAATTGAGTAGACAATTCGATTTTGAGGTTCAGGGAAGAAGTGTGGACTACAGATAGAAATTTGAGAGTCATCCGGGTGATGGTATTTAGAGCCATGAGGCATCTAGGAATTGAGACACAGGAACTAAACAATTGTCAGTGTCTCATCCTTTATGGCCCCACAGATTGTGTAGAGATCCTGTTGCCTTATTTTCTTGACTTCTTTGAAGAGCAAGTGGATGGACTCAAATTGCAGACTGTGACCACTGGGAAAAAAATTGCTAAAGAAAGCGAGCCATTTTGCAGAGCAGATAATCACTCTTCTAAAAGCTGCTTTCATTTATTTAACTGATTTTTCTTTTCAATATAACCTGGGAAAGTAAGAGGCAGGAATGCATAAAGCTCTGGAACTCAATCTGAAAACTCAGTGTATCTTCTTGCAATCACAGGCGCAACACCAGTCTGTTCTCTACTGTATAGTCACAGTGATCTTTTCAAAATACAAATTTGTTCGTGTCTATTACTGTCCCCCTTCTCACCCCTTTAAGACATTTAAATGGCGTTTAATGGCACTTCAGGTAAAATATAAATTACTTAACGTAGCCTACAATAATGTGCATGTTCTTGCCCTACCTACGTCTTCAGTGTCAATCACACCTTGTTCTCCCTAGCCTGTCAGCCGGGTCTTAGGTCATTCAGTGAGCAATGCTCCTTTCTGCCACAGGGGCTTTGAACATATTTCTTCTGCCTAGAACACTATGTAGCCCTCTTCTTTCTGATACAAATTCTGCCATCCTCCCTGCTGTGGTCTTCATGTACTTGTTCTCATGACATATACCACAGTAATTTTATATTTATTCATGTGATTTCCCAACTAGACTACAAGTTTTATAAGACAAGAACAGTGGTATTTTCTTGGTGGTGGTGGTTTCTTTGAGTTGTTTGTGTTTGTGTGTCCCCTCCTCATTACCTGACACATTGCCTGGCAACATGATACAGCCTGGATCAATGATGGTTTCTCTAGCAAGGGTAATTATTTCTAGCCTTAAGACTTTGAAGACAAAAGCAGAGCTCATCAACGTCCTTTGAAATTAATATGTGGATGCTAGAGTGTAGTGTTTGTCTTTCTCTGGGATTGTCAAAGACAAGAGGATATGCTCCTGGCTCTATACAACCATCTTCCCTTCCATGTGGAGAGAGATTGTTGATGAAAAGAAACCAAGCAGACATGAGACGGAATGTGTATCTTGGAGACATTGAGCCTTGGTTCTAGTACCTAATGCTTTTCCGTCAGTTTTGTGGATTATCTCATTATCCTTCCCATCAAGTGAGTCAATGTATAGCTTTTGTTTAGTCTAGCAGTCCCACAACAAAAATCATGTCTCCCATTTGTTCCAACAAAAGTCTTGGAAAGTGGTCACGTTAGTTTGAGTCACATGCATATCACTGAGCCAATTATTATGGCTAAAGGGGATAAAATATGCTGATTGGCCAGGTCTTTATCATGTATCCATAGAGGGCAAAGAGGTAGCTTCACCCAAACTGAATTGAGTTCATAGATTACCCCCATTTGGAGGATATAGTTTTCCAAGAAGTAATAAGGGACTTGTTACCAAAAGAAGGGGATGGATGTTTAGGTAGGCCCCCAAAAATGGTCCTCCAAAAGATATTGATGTCAAATACTTGGGATCTGTGAATGTTACCGTATTTGGGAAAAGGATCTTTGCAGATGTATTTAAATGAAAGATCTTGATTAGATAATCCTGGATTATGTGAATTGGGCCTAAATGCAATCACATATATCCTTATAAGTAGACACACAGAGAAAAAGAGACACACAGAGGAGGAGGCAGGGTGGCCACGGGGGCAGAGAGATTGGAGTATTATTTCTAATGTTTAAGAGATTTAGGCATACTAGAGAACAGGTTAATCTGTGATTCCTATTTAAAGTACAAGTTGTGTAACTGATTTAGATTTGGGATTAAAAGTTTAACTCTTACTAAATTTATAAAATGTATTGGGGGCAGACGGGTGGCTCAGTTGTTTAGAGCGTGAGCTCTGGGCAACAGGGTTGCCAGTTCGATTCCCACATGGGCCAGTGGGCTGCACCCTCCAAAATTAGAATGAAGACAACGAGCTGCCACTGAGCTCCCCGATGGCTCAGTTGGTTGGAACATGTGCTCTCAACCACAAGGTTGCCGGTTCCGCAAGGGATGGTGGGCTGCGCCCCTGTAACTAAGATTGAACAATGGCAACTGGACCTGGAGCTGAGCTGCATCCTCCACAACTAAGACTGAAAGGACAACAACTTGACTTGGAGCTGATGGGTCCTGGGAAAAACACACTGTTCACCAATAAAGTCCTGGAAATACACACTGTTCCCCAATAAAGTCCTGTTCCTTCCCCAATAAAATCTTAAAAAAAAATTGACCATTTAAAAGAAATTAAATCCCATTATGTGTATAAATTTAATTTATGAGTTATTTTACTTGAGAAGGCATTGCTAGGGATTTTTCTTTGAAAGTTTTGTTACAAGAGTTGAAGAAATGAAAATGAAATGTATTCATTACATTAAAGCTTAAAAATGTTGAAAGAGAATTTGGAGCTAAAAACCCTCTTAAAAATGAATATTACATATTGGTAGAGCTATAAATCTACCAAATCAGAGCTGGGAATTGAATTTAAAAGTTTAAGGAAGAACTAGGTTTTAATATTTGTAACATTAAGAGGTAAAATTAATTTAAAAAGCCCAGGATAATTTCTGAGTAATCTTTTGTGCTGCACAAAAATTGCCCTCAAATGCATAAAATACCCACATTGACAAGATGAGAATTGAACTGTTATACTGAGAAATTCCTGCGTATGGAATTCCAGTCATTTTTCTGGGCTGTCTAAGTTTCCAAGAAAACACCCTCCAGTCTACGTGCAGGAGTAGCCTGCAGTAGCAGGGCAGGCCTCAGGGGTGCATAACCTGTGCGGTGTACAGCACCTCCCACCCAGAGGGAATCACACTTGTTTTAGTACTTTGCTGTCACTATCTTGAAATTCTTAATACTTTTTTGAACAAGGAGCCCCACATTTTCACTTTGCACTGGGCTCTGCAAATTACGTAGTTGGTCCTACCTGGCAGAGTTCTGGTAGCCACAGAGTGGGAGAGGGCGAGAGTTGCACGTTTCATGATTTGGCACCCCGCCCCCTTCCCTGTGTTTTCTGAGTTGCCTGCTTCCTATCAGCAGTTGTGAGGGACTGTCCGAGGGCCATATGGGCGAAAGGGAAGATGGGAGGGGGAGTCGGTGTAATTCCCCTACTTTTGCCTCTTTCTATGTAGCAGGACTCAACTTGCTTTTTGAGGCTTTCTCCCTTGCAGACACTTATAGAGTAGAAAAAGTTGAAACTTAATTACCAATTATTCTATCCCAAAATTTTGTCAGCAACTAGAGTCTATGTATGTATCATCTCTCTCATTCTTTGCCCTTAGAAGTTTATGCCCGTTAGCCCTTTACTTTCATCTTAATGAGGTGTAGGGAGACAGGAGATAAATGTAAGTGTTCAAACTGCCATGTACGACCACTAGTCTCAATTTAGTTTCCATAGAAACAATTAGTCTTACCTTTGGCACCCTGTTTCTGTTGGTTTATATTACACGTAATTAAATTATGTGATTATAAGTAGAACTGGCATCAAGTAAATTTAAGAACAAACCCAGCTGATGCTTGGTAAATATACAACTCAGTGGGAAGAGAAGTATGTGGGCATCAGTTAATTTACAGAGGAAATGAAAATTGTGGTTAAGTTGGGCAAGTTGGATTAAACAGATATTAGTTAACTGAGCTTCTGCTTTAAATAACTGAATATAAGACATTTCATAAAGAGGGTACATTATTGAAAGCCCAACTATTTGGCTTCTTGGACAACCAATTTAAAGAAGCTTATCTGTCTTTAAAAACTCAAGCAAATGCTTTTCTAGGATCTGGCTCTTTTTCTGTACTTTGACTGAGGATACTATCGACATGTTCAGACTAACCTCTTGGACTCGGGACCCATGCTGTCCCGACTGCTAACTGTCTCATCCTACCTCTGCCTTGGCTCCTAGATGGACTTTTGATCTGCTTTGACCTTAAAGGCCTTGGTTTGCATCAGTGAATTGATGCCTTATATTCCTTTTGAGGCTCCCCTTTGTAGCTTCCTGGTTCCTCCAGTCTCTAGCTTTTGGGGGATTCTTCAGGGCAAAACGGACTTGCCTTCGTATTGGCTTCCTCCTTTGCAGGAAATCAGGTTTCAGCTTCTCTGCTCTAATTCGGTTACCCACTCATTCGTTTGCTTTCCGTCTTCCAAACTTCTGCTATATCTCATCTGTCTTCTCCCATATTTGTAGCTTTTTAAAAATATATATTTTGTTCCCGTAATCTCAGTTTAATGGGAATTCCGACGAGAACAGAGTTACTGCTTGTCTTTAGTAGTTCATGTTTGGCCTTTTCTCTACCATGGTAGCTTCCCACTTTTAAAACCTTGATCTCCTGGTTTTGTAGACATTAGGAGCCTCCATTTTGAGCTTTCTAGACAATTTGGAAAGGCTCTCTCTCCAGCCTATGCCTGGGACTGCATGGCAGAGCCCCACTTGATCTGTGGCTAATAAGCTGATAAGCTGTCAGAAACAAGTCAGTGTGAGTTAGCTCTGTAAATATCAATGAAAAATTAAGAACCCTGTGGGGTAAAGGTTAACTGCGATTTGTTTCAAGTCAAGCTTACCTGAGAAATTTCTTCTTGATTGGAAAATAAGACTTATGAAGTCAGATGAGCTTTTCTTCTTTGGCTATGAAGAAGAGAGTCTTTAGGAACTGGGAGTTAAAATTTTCCTTAGAACAAGAGGGCAGTTGTAGCATTTCCTAATCACAGCGATTATTTTTTGTACTATTGCACAGGAACGTTGTTTTGAAGATTCTTTATTGGGAGATGGGTGGAATTTAAATAATTCTTTTCATCTTTCATTATGTAAAAGTATCCTTTTATATCATGAAAGTTTTATGAAGCATGTAACTTTCTCACATACTTGTTTTGATTCTGCAGAAGTGTAATCAGTTCCTTGAGGACTGTCAGAGGATGTTTCTGACTGTCACGCGGGATGTCGTCAGGCGGGGTCTCTAGTCCCGCTCCCTACATAAGAATGCAGGATATGGTGAGGCCAAAAAGGAACACCCACGGAGCCATAGGTAGGGGAGTCATACCACTATAGTCTCGCTGGCGGCTGGGTTGGAGACACAGGAAGCAGGAGCCACGGGATCCGAAACCTGCCGTCCGCTTCTCTGCCAACCAACCTCACTTGTTAACTGCAATCTGCTCTTGCAGGCTCAGCCACCATCTTCTTGCTAGCCCCCATTTTCTGCTAGCATAGCCACAGCAGTTATATTAGTGGCCAATGGCTCAGTGGTTACAGGTGACAGCCAACTGGCCACAGCTGATGGCCATGCAATCACAGTTGATAGCCATTTACTACCTTAGCCAGCACCTTTCCACGTGAGGCCGAGAGCCTGGAAATGGCTCTCTGGGGCTCTGTCCCCACACTGACAGAAGGGTGCTGGCTCGGGTAGTAGATGGCCGTCAGCTGTGATTAGATGGCCATCAGCTGTGGCTAGTTGGCCGTCAGCTGTAACCATTGAGCCATTGGCCACTAATATAACTGCCGTGGCTACATTGGGGAGTGGAAGAGAGCCGAGGGAAGTGAGAGAGTTGGTCGGTTGGCAGAAAAGGTCGCATGCCATGTGAATCCAGCTTCCAGTGAGACTATAGTAGTATGACTCCCCTACCTATGGCTCTGTGGGTGTTCCTTTTTGGCCTCACCATGTCCTGTGTTCTTGTGTGGGGAGTGGGAGCTGAAACCCCACAGGCCGTCCTGCATGACACATAGTGTAACATCCCTGAGTGCCAACATAAAAGGGGCTTGCCATAAAGATGGGGTCCTGTGCAGGAGCTCATTGAATTTTTATTACAACCTATGAGGTAGGAACGATTGTTACTATAATATTACAGGTAAGGAAGCTGAGGCATGTGAGCCACACAGCTCCAGTAAGATGTACAGCTGGAGCTGACTATTTGGCTGATTGACCGGGTTGGCTAGATCCTGTCCTAGTATCCTGCGGTATTTGCCTTAAGGGAACAGATAAACTGCTTTCTGGAGAGACAGATCCGGGACTTCATGGAGTTTACAGAATAGGCTGTACAACTGCTTGCTAATAAATGTTTGATGAATTTGGCCTGAGGCTATCTTTCCCTGTGAAATACCATGTGGAGCTAGGCTGTGGAGAAACTCTATAGCTCAACCTATCCTGATTTTCGGAGGCTACTGATGTCTGCCTAAAAGAAGCTGATAAATGTGAGTGACCAAATCGACTTAGGTTAATTTGTAAACTCCTTCTTCCTTAGTTATCTCTAACTGGAAGTAGTGTAGTTACCGAGAGTCAAACAATGTGAAGATTTATCATATGCTTCTGTGTGCGCACTACTGGGACGACATGAAGCCTTTCCTGCAATGTGTGAGCTTTAGGAACACAGGCAAGGCCTATGGGCTACAATTTCAAACCAGCAGTTAAAAATTTAATGTTGTCTTCAAACGTATAGATCTCCTAGGTATTTCTAATTCCAATGGGAAGGGTGTTATGATCAAAGTCATTGAATTTAAAATGATTGTAGCTGTCAGGATGGCCCCTCCCCCTTCCACTGTCAAGGAAATCCTGCCCCAGTGACTTTGTCTCTCTCCTTCTTTGCATCTGTCTCATATGTCGCCATGGGGTGTCCCCCTATCTCAAATAGCCCCAAGTTTCAAAAACAGGAGATTTTTGGTGTAGCTGGTTGTTTCATATCACACGTAATCTAGTAATTGCTTGTGAATTGGAGGTCTATTTAGATTTTGTGGTGAGAAGCACAAAACTGGTACTTTAAAAATGTCTTAAAAAGTGGGGAAAGAAAAGAATATAAATAATCAAATACGATAACCTAAGTATTGAGTTTATATTATCCAATACAATTGATGAAACTCTAGACCACATTTATTTTCCAGATTGATTTCACACAAACTTTTAAGTTTTAATTTCACAGTAATTTGAAAAGTGACAGCCATATTTAATATAAAATTTGGAGTTTCTTTTTTCTTCCTAGTCCATCTAGAACAGTGCTGTGTGAGTGAACTTTACAGAAAGTTCTAATCTGTGCTGTCCAACAGGTAGCCACTATAATCTTATGTGACTATTGGACATTTGAAATGTGGCCGGTGCAACTGAGGAACTGAATTTTAAGCTTTATTTTTTAAAAATTAATTCACATTTAAATAGCCACTTGTGACACATGGTTACCATAATGGTCAGAACAGATCTAGAATATGGTGATGACTTTATCACAGGGTAGTTTAGGTTATGTTACAGCCACAAAGAACCCTAAAATGTTGGTGATTTATTTCTTGTTTGTGTTATGCACCCATTTGGGGTGGTTGGGGACCCAGGTAGATAAAGCAGCCACCATCTCACACGCTGGCAGTGATTACGGAGAGTTTTGCCCCAGTACTTACATGCTCTGGCCCAGAGGGGACGCACATGACCCTCCTTCCAGCTCACTGACCAGGACCTGTCACACAGTCCCAACTAGCCCGGGAGCCAGGAATGCAGGCCTGACTGTGCCGGGGCAACGAGCCTCAGTCACGACTGCCACAGACATTGCTAGCCTTCCTGTTCCAATACAGAGAAGGAGTTCTCAAGAGGTAAAGAAAGTAGTATTACTTTTATTTTCTTGAAAAGTGGAGAATTACGATTCTTTAGAATTCAATTATCCTTTACCTCCTTTATACTCATTGCACAGATTTATCAAAAGCAGGTAAGATGTGAAAAGTAAAACTCAAACATTTTGAGAAAAAGGAAAAGAGACTTTATATAAATTAAGTTCCAGCTGACAACAGTCAGCATGTCTTTTTAGTTATATATAGAAATATCATTTAATATCAAGCTCTGCAATGTAAGGAACAATCAATGGATTGCTTTTTATATGTTTGGAATGAAAATGGAAAAGAAGAAAATGTATTTGTTATTTTTCCTGGTGCAGAATATATATGGTACATTTTTCACTAGCAAGGAATAACAAGTCCTTTTCTTTAAAAATAATAATTTTCTCACTAGGAAACTTTGTAGATTGTGGTTGTCTAAAAAAAAGATGAAAAAATTTAAATATTTATTAACTGGAGAATGGATTATTTCTTTCCAGACTACACTGTGGAATCACAGAATCATCTAGTCCAACACTTGATGACATGTCTTAATTCTTTCTATAATATCTACACTATTTGGCCACTCAAGACACGGGGGAGTCACCATCTGATATCTGATAACAGACTTCCTATAAAAAGCAGGAATGACAGTTTGGTGATAACAAAGGCTTTTTCATATCAAGACATGAAAAGATAGCACATGGCTGCTAATAATAAATTACATCAAAGTTACAAATGCAAACCAAGCTCTGGTAAATAATATGAATGATGGTTATGATTCTGTCACATGCTGAAAATGTTATATAGATTTAGATGATGAGGCTACGAGAGATATCTAGAAGGTAATTGAACCAAACTGATGCTCGAGAGAAATTTTGCACCAAATGTGCAAATTAGGCTACCGAGTATAAACAAAAACTACCGAAGTCATTCTGTTCCTTAGTAAAACACAACCAGATAAGCCATTTGTGCGCACAACATTTGTTTTTAGTTTCCAAGAGCTACCTGGGTCGTCTGCAACTGGTGGCGTGGGAAGAAAGAGAAGTTCTGCAAAGACTGAACAAAAAGCATGCACTGTGGTATCCTTTATTTAAAAATTGTGAGCTAACTACAGTTGTAGTGTTCTCAGGTACCATTCTGATGGCATAATAAACTGGGAGAACATTAACACAATTTCAGGAAGGCATTGAAAACCTGTAAACAAACGTACACACCACACATGCGCACACACGTACAACATACACGCACACACAGATTATAGTCTAACACAATTAAAAGTGATGGAAAAAAGCTTTGACTGCTCTAAATCAAATTAAACACCCTTTGGTATAATAAACTGTGGCAATACAGTGGCTATCATGAAAAATATTGTAACTGTTTAAAAGCAAAACAATACTGGCAATTTGAAACTAGCAGCAAAAAGCAGGCAAGATAGAATGGACAATAACATAAGACTAAGCAATATCAAAATTCTAATGTTGATAACGTGTAGGATTGCACTGAAGTAATTTAAAATTGGTTCTAAAGGAACTATTAGAAAGTCCCTTGAAATATTAAATTGCTGCATTTTACAAACAGTGGAAAAGAATAAAGCATTTGGAATGTTATACACACACGCACAGGAAATGTATTAGGCATATCAGTTTATGGTCTTTGTTTATGACCTCCAAAAAGTTTTATAAAGAAAATTTTAAGTGCCAATATAGTGAAAGAAAGTTAAAAATTTCTAAAGATGCAAGTCTGAGTGTATTTTCAGGTCTAAGAATATAGGTTGGGGGCAAGGCATGATTGATGCACATTCAAGAAAAAAAACATTGTGGAACCCAAAATGTAGGTAGAGCTCTCTGGAGAGTGTTTACAATGAAGGTGCATTAAACTGAAGGAGACTCCAAAGTATGTAGAGTTCTACAGCTTGTCATCAGTTGCAATCTGTTTCATAGTGGCCAATAAATAAGAGTAACTTTTTACCAAACTGGTTTTTCATACATTCAAACAGAAAAATCTTTACCACACATGCAAAGCTGATCTATAACAGCACAAATATGAATCCTGGTTTCAGAAGAAAAGCACATTAACAAGGATTTCTTTTCACGGGTTCTTGTAAAAATGTCTGAAGCTGCTAGACATCTGCAAAGAGGGGATAAGTTTAGATTTCCTATGGATTTGGGGAGAAAGGAGATTCTGTTTTCCTAGGGAAGGCAGCCATCCATGAGCAGGGGACCTGTCTTCAGAATCTAAGAAGTGTAATGTTCTTAGTGCTTAAACTCATGGCAGGTTCACTTCCAGAAAAACTGGCAGGTAGAAAGGGGGAAATGAAAAGTCTGAATGTCTACAGTACACTTTGGAATAAAATGTGCCTCATAAGTTAAAATGGCTCAACTGCTTTCCGAATGAAGGGCTGCAGTACTGGAGAAGACCCTGTTCCCAGAGTTAGGAGCTGGGAAGGGGAGACCTCCATCACCAGGGACGCTCTGGGCTGAGCTGTGGCTGCAGGGCCTTATTTTTTATGACTGCTCTCAGTTGGGGAATTCGTGACTTTGGGTTATTTTCTCTCTAAAATCAACTGGTCAGGCAAGTTACTGGTGATTTCCCAAAATGACATCTAGGTGAACTAGTATCTTACGTACCAGCCAACTCAAATTAATGCCCATCAATGACGCTGCTAGGTATCAACTGCTGTTGCTGAAGAACCGACCCCCAAACGACATAACTAAATCATCTATCACACTAGGTGCTTTTACTATCTTGGATTTTTTGAGTTTTAGAGAAATAGTCTTTGTACTATGACTTAGAAACTGCTTTTCTCTGGCTTTGTTTCACTCTTCCTCTTCCTCCTCTTCCCCTTCTCCTTCTCCTTCCTCCATGGTTTCCACAATGAGCTCCGCTGTGCAGGTGGCTTCTCCAAGACTGTTGACAGCCTTGCAGGTGTACTTGGCGTCGTCATCCCCGCAAACATCGCTAATGATTAAAGAGCAGTTCCCATCCTCATCGTAGTCTATCTGGAAGTGGCGGGACTCCCTGATCGACTGGTCGTCTTTGAACCAGACGACCTCGGGGTCTGGGTATCCTGCATCACAGGGAGAGAGCACAAGTAGCACAAACTGTTATTCAAAATGTCCTATCAATTTACGCAAGCAGCTCCCAAGCTACCTCTATTGATTAAGATGGTAAAGGAAACAAAAAATTATGTTGGCTTTTAGCATCTGTTTTGATACTTACATTTGAATATGGGCAAGTAGGGCCAATACTAATATGTAAAACTCCACATAAGGTAACCTGCAGTCATCCCATTTCCTGTCCACGTGGAGCTTGCACGACCTCCCACCTTTATACAGACACAGAGAACTACCTGGACCACTGCCCCATCTCCAACTACAAGCCTACAGCTAAACATCTTCTGGGATTAAAAGAAAATTTTTCATCTTGTATAAAAGTTGAATGTAAATAAATTTAAATAAAAAATAAGATTCAGAACAAATGGGCACAAGGAATCTTTTGGGGGTGATGGAAATATTCTAAAATTGGACTGTAGTGATGATTGCAACTCTGTAAATTTACTAACAATAACTGTTGAATTGTACACTTAAAATGGGTAAATTGTATGGTATATAAATTATAACTCAAAGCTGATAACAGCTCTATAAAACAGAAGTTAGAGGAGCTGATAATATTGCTAAGAAAAATAAAGCAATATTTGTCTTAGTCTGACCCAAAGACAGAAAATCTGCCTGTAGATAACTGGAAATTGCACATTGATTAGCTTAATTCTTTTTTTATTTTTTTTTATTTTTATTTTTATTTTTTTTTTATTTTTTTATTTTTTAGATTAGCTTAATTTTATGACTTAATCATGTTTCTTCAAAGTTCAGCATTAAAAATTATCTATGTATCCATCTCTATCTATCTCTATCGATCGATCAATCGATCGATCTATGATATGCCTTTAAAATATATAATTTGAAGAAATATTTTTACAGGAAAATAATTGTAACCCCAACCAGAATAAAAATTACATATAAGAACATAAAAAATTCTAACATTCTTTTCAAGTGGAACTTTGTTTCAATCAAAACAGTGTCCAACTACTTAATTTCTCCTCAGCCCTCCAGTCAAAGTTGTACAAATACCAAAGAAAAAATCCCAAAGGGAAAAAAGTAAGTACAAAGATGACAATCATGTTATGATAATGTTTTTTAAATAGATAAAGGAAAAATGAAAGAACTTCAGAAGACCCAAAGACTGTGGTGATGGTGGGGTTATAAGCAGTGGCCCCAGAGCTTTCAGCAGAACCCCCAATCTGAGCACTTTCACAATAGCAAAGGGAACACGTCACATTTTTTTAAACTGAATGAAAAGAGAGAAAGATTGTGGTGGGTAATAAAATGATGCAGGACAAAAATTGTGTTTTCATCCCTAACTTTGGGTTACTTGACCCAAAAGGCATTATCTAGTCATATTGCTGGAGACTGTTCCGAAGTGGGAGCCACGCTTGGGTCTGACTGCTGTCCTGTGCCACACAGGCTTAGAAATGTTGCTTAATGAACCTCTGTGCTTTATTTGGTCAGACTGAAATGGGAGCCAACCCTCTACGCTGGTTGGCACACGGCAGTCACAGACGCAAAGCCTGTCTGATCTTGCCCTTTGTCTTTCTAGAATGTTGCATTCTGTGGTAACTGAAATGCTTTGTGTCACCAACGTTGCAATTTCTCAGGTGCTATGCTAAGTTCCCTTAAGGTCCATTGAGCTCTAAAAACTTACGGCCACATTATTCCCGGCAGACAGAGAAGCGTGGGGAAGATGATACGGGGCCTGGGTCCCAACTTTCCTCAGTTTGAAGTCACATCGCATACTCTCTCTGCACTTACCAAGCCCACAGCTTTTCCCAAGACTCCATGACATCTTTAAAAGACTTAAAAGGTTTCCCTTTTCACATATGTCATCTCCCAGAATCCCCAGAGACACTCAGTGCATTAGACATCACCTCACATGTGAGGGCCTGAGGCTCAGAAGTTAGATCAACCCCAACTCCACATCCCATGCTCTTTGGGCCAACCTCCCTATGAGAGCCTTTTGCAGGCACGTGCTTCCCAGAAGCTTGCAAACTTTATTTCATTAAGCATGTTCCGTAGCCAAAGACGTCCATGAGAAACCACCTTTAACTTGGGTCTATGTCAAGTAGACCCAAGTGGCTGATGTAAGTAAGTGAAACATCAAATGTGCCCCTAGGTAAGTCACTGAATGGTGCTAACCTTGAGGGGGTGGAGGGGCAGCATGGGGCCGCCTCCTCCTGACCCAGTTACCCTCACAGCGTTGTTGTTCCTAATTGTTCCCAGGCTGCCCAGAACCGACATCTTGCCCAGGGCACACAGTTGGGGCCCATCAGCCAGCCAAACCCCTTTTGTAGTCAAGGGAAGAACAGCTACAACTTACCTTCGATCTTGCAGTCAAATCTAGCAGCACTTCCTTCCACAACTTCTAAATCACGAATGGTCTTAGAGAAATACGGTTTCACATGTGGCTTTTCCTCGGCAACAGCCTCCAGGAAAGCTTGGGAGACATCTCCTAGAAAACCGGGAAGAGCACATGGTCATTGCTTCATCCCTTGTTCTCTCTTCTTCCTTAGCTTAAAAAAGCTGACTTTTACATTTTTCTTTAAAGAGTAACTCGAATGTAGCAAATAATGCAGCTTAGAGGACTGAATCATACACACACCTTCCTCCTGGGGATACGCTGTCCTGCTGCCAAATGGTTTTGGCAGAAGAGAGAACTGTGACCAAACTGGGGAAATGTTTGGACACCCCCCTTTCCTTATGTTGACAGGTTGAAAAAAGAAATCATCTTTAAAAAGGCTTTTTGGCTGCATTTCATGCTGTTTTAAGATTTAGCTGAAGGTATCTAAGAAGGAGGGAAGCACGCCAGCCTTCCTGGTCTGTACCCCTCGTCCTCCTCCTGCAGCGGCAGGCCCTTCCCTATTTCTCAGAAGGAGGAGCCAGTCCTCGAGGCATCTCTGACTTGCCAGCAGTTCTATTGTCCTCACTTATGACTGGGGATCGGGTTTTGGGATTGGTCCAGGGAAAAGCCGGAACTTGGAGGGGCTCCTATATTCTCTCCCTCCCCTTCAGGCTATTTGTGGATCATCTGGGAATGGCAGGAGCAGATCCGGAGGGAACAGACCCATGTGCTGCCGGCTCCATCTCTGGTGACATCAGAGTGGCCCAGCGAGCTGCCTCACCAATGACACTGCTTTGTGCAGAAGGGATCTCGGCTCAGCTTCTCACCTTTGAATACCAACAGCACCAGGCAGTGGGGGGTGGAAGGGTGTCTTTGGCCAAACGAGGCACCTCAGGAAGATAAGGGACAGACCCTGCCCTGCATGCATCTGAAGCAGGCCGTGGCGGAGGCACTCACTGAGGTGATGGATGGAGCAGCGTCTCCAAGGCTGGGGGGCAAGAAACTTACTGTACTGGCCTGGGGCGGGGTGGGGGTGGGGGGCTGCCAATCAGTCTACCCAGTTCAGATGACATGTTTCCGCAGCATGAAAAGTGGCAAACAAATATGGACTGAGTTAATTTTTGTTTAAAAGAAAAACACAAAGATGGTACAAAAATAGGATATTTTAAAAAAGTACACCACTACATGTGACTTAAATTTTATGTTTGCCTGTCAACATATTAAGTATCACTTTTGTAATGAGAAAAAAAAAGGAAACTTTTAATACAGTCTTTGCTAATTCTTAAGTACAATGTAAGGAAAATAATAGCGGAGGTCATCTAGTTCAATTAGACAAATAATAATTTTCCCGCTGCAAATCTTTAAACCTAAGGTTAAACAATTAAAGAGTAATTAACAGACTTAAGTAACTGTGGTCAGAGCAACCGGAAAGTAGTGCTGAATTTTATCCTTGTAGTTTGTCTTATCAAAAAACAACCCCCACCCCTCAAAAAAACCCTCAAAATGCCCCTCCGTCCCCCAGCCCTTCCTTTTTCACCTTCCTTTTTCACCAAGATTTGGAGGAAATCTTCCTGGAGCGCCTTACCTTCAGATTCTAGTTTTTCTGCATTGAGCGGGCTGGTTGGTGACCCTGTTGAGGATTTCCTGCCACTGAGCCCTGAGATCATTGCCATAGAGGACAGTCTTCCAATGGCTCTCACAGCATTGCCCGTTTTCTGGAAAATAGACACTGGGGTTGGACTCAGGCAGCGTCCCTGGTTCCAGCTGGGCAGTGGAGCTGAGAGAGAAGAGCCCAGCTCAGGAGAAGCGCTGTCCCTGAAACGAGGGCCTCCGCAGTGGCGAAGCTGTGCCAGAGCAGTGAGCCCAGCCTTGCTCTGCTCAGCACTATCTGTGTGTCAGAAGATGTTCGGAGAATGGAATGGGGCCTGGAACCAATGTGTGCGTTAATGTGACTAAACAAGGTCAACATGAGACAAAAACCCTTTTCATACTGTGCTTCAACTCCCATAAAAGGGATAGTTTATATAAAGCAACTGCAGGCTGAGACAGCTCCAAAGACTTATTGCTGACGGGGCCCAGTGGGGCTGTTTCTCGTAAAACAATGCTAGTGTAGGATTTTAACTGGTCAAGAGAATAGTTACTACAGATCCCACGGGTTCCGATGCGAGGGGAAAAAACGCATTCTGTCGACCTTATGCAAGTGGTTTAACCTCTCTGGGCTTCAGTTTCCTTCTCTGTTTAAGGCGGGGGGTGGACAAGAGGATCACCAAGGTCTCACTGAGTTCTGTTTATGATTCAGATACTTAAGAGATTTCGAGAAACAGTCTGGCTGGCCTCAGCACAAGCCTGGGAATGCACAGTTACGGAGCGGTGCTCTTCCCTGATGTACACCCAGGCATCAAAAAGAAGTGCTGGTGAAATGAAAAGCAACGGCACTTTGCTTTTCTGAGACGAGGCACCGTGGGAGAGGACAGAATTTCTGCTGAAAAGGAGGCCAGAACTTGAGATGAAAATGCCTTGGCATTGTGAAGATTCTAACAAGCACAGGATTTGTTTAGGTCACAAAATCCCCAATAATGTACCATGTGACTATGTTTCTCACCTTTAAAGTTTCTCACCCCTTTTCTAAGATTCATGGAACGACTAGGTAAGAAACTAAGGTATAACCAACTCTTCCCACTCATGCACCCAAAGCATCTTTTCATGCATCCAGATGCTACACATGTAGAGATGTCACTGCAGACTGGCTGCTGAGAGAGGGAGGACACCGTCTGTACACAGGCACATGGCAAGCTTTCAGCCACTGGACCTCACACGGCCAAAGCCATTTCCCTCCTGAATTAACTTCAGACATTCAAGTACTTCAGTAAAGCCTCACAATTTTGGAATATCTGGAAAGCCAGTATGATTCAGTAAAAAGCTTATTTCGAAAGTAAATAATTTCAGGGCACTAAGGAGTCATACAGAAAAGTGTGTACGTATGTGTGTGACGATGTGTGTGTGTGTGCGTATGTGTGCATATGTGTGTGTGTGTGTGC
The DNA here is from genome assembly GCF_057876585.1 of Rhinolophus sinicus. Lineage (NCBI taxonomy): Eukaryota > Metazoa > Chordata > Mammalia > Chiroptera > Rhinolophidae > Rhinolophus > Rhinolophus sinicus. The sequence goes on along the minus strand of NC_142517.1, from coordinate 61,222,949 downwards.
GTGTATGTGTGTGTGTGTGTGTGTGTGGTTTAAGTGGAGACCTACTGCTGTTATCACAATCACTCTTCTGTTTTGCCATCCTTGTTGCAGACTATTTTCATGCACTTTGGATAGACATTCCACTTTGCTCTGTCCTCTGGCCATCCGCCTTCTCAGTACATCCCTGTGTGGTGTGGGTATGCTTCTGGCCCTCTGTCAGTACGGTGAAACTGGGTCACTCTGAACTGAACCCCGGAAGCCCCAGGTGGAGGTGATGAGTGGGGGAGGAAGATGAGGGACGATGACTGACCAACTTCACTGTGCGCAGGGGCACTGTAGTTCTGCAGGGAATGAGACCACTTGGCAACCGTGCACGTTCTTCTGGAGGAGGCTATTAATGGTGATGTCATTGATCTGTTTGTTGTGCTAGCTGGAGTGTGGAGACACCCAGCTCTTCCCATGAGAGCTTACCGTGACCTCAGGAACCCGTAAGAGGTATACGAGGCAGGCAGCCCTCCATCCAGAGTCAACGTCAGACAGGCTGCTTCCTCATCGGCCAAACTCCCAGACTCCACCCCTCTCATCTCTTGGTTCCCTTTATCCAGCACAGACTGGTTTGCGCTGGGTCAGGCGTCTCTAAAACCAGAGGGTCCGTTCCCAACATGGAACAGGTTACTTCTTGGCCCACTGATGACTGTGTCACCTGGTGCAAGTCACGTCCCTTCTCTGGGCCTCATGTCCTTGGACCAGCAGATTCAAATGTCCCTGCAGCTCTAGTCTTCCCCAGAAAGACGAGGATTCACACCTGTCACAGGGAGCAGCCCCCTGGACCCTGGCTCCCTAATTCCAAACACCTGGATTGTGACTGCCCAGGACTGTCTTCACTTGTCTGGTGAGGAATAATGGAGTCTCGCCTCTTCTACGAACAAAACGACTAAGAGGAACTGACCAGAACAAGGCAAATCAGAAAGTTACAATATTTCTGAGGGGGCAGCAAATTCACATTAACAAACAGACCACACATAGGGGGAAAATTTACATCAGATGGAAAGATCGCATATCATTTCTAAGACAGGGAGAAGTGCTTTCCAAGGAAAGTTTTTAAAAAATAATCTACATCAGAATTCCATCTTTGGAAACTGACTTATGAAAAAAAAAAAAAAATAACATATATAGTATAGAAATATATATATTATATATATATGTTACAGAAATATATATAGTATATATATGTTTTATATACACACACACACACACACACACACATACACACCCTGTTTCCCGGAAAATAAGACCTAGCTGGACAATCAGCTCTAATGTGTCTTTTGGAGCAAAAATTAATATAAAGCCCGGTCTTGTATTACATTATATTACATTATATTATACCGGGTCTTATAGTAAAACAATACCGGGTCTAATATTAATTTTTTTCTCCAAAAGATGCATTAGAGCTGATTATCTGGCTAGGTCTTATTTTGGGGGAAACATGGCATATATATACATATATATATATATGTTCCAGTCTTCCAGTTTTCATGCCTTTGAGCTGAAAATTGGTTGCTGTTTTACTAGACCAAGACCTTCGGAAATTTTTGGAACATCAAGACAGCAAAGTTTCGCTTTTCTAAGTTCCATCCTTGTTTTGAGGAAGGCTTCTTCTTGTTTGAGGGCAATGGCCAAGGCAGGTAGCTGTACTAGCCTCCTTCATGCAGCAGAGACACCCTCTCCCCGTGAGAGCGAGGTGACTAGCCCAGCGTGCTCGAGACTGAGGGGCTTTCCAGAATGAGGGTCTTTCAATACTAAAGCTGAGACAGTCCCTGGCAAATGGGGCAAGTTGGTCACCATAGAGCCAGCCAGCTGTTGTAGACCCTGCGTATACCAACAGCCCGAAGACTAGGATTTCCTGTGAGAAGTACATAATATCCAAATGTGATGGTCAAGAATACTGTGTGCTCTACTGAGCCAAAAGCTTTTCTCCCTATGGCCCTTTGATCCATATGGCTGGGGTCTTTGTGGTTTCCAGAAAGTAAAGATGGCTGTCCACGGGCCTCCGATTCCTGGACCTTGGCTTCTAGTTTTGCATGCAGAAGCCCTGTTATCCTGCTCAATTTATCCACTCTCAATGCTACTACTCACCACCATGTTTTTAAACAATTCTTGTGATATAAATGGAAGAACACATCCTCGTATAGAATAACTTCATTCAAAGTCCAATAATACGATCAGTCATTTATACATTACCTAGTGTGCAGGGATTTGTTCCCATGTTACTTCCGCCCTCCCGGGCCTTTTATGAAAAGGCTAAAATGATAACAAGGAATCTTTTCTCGTGCAACTGTAGAGAGTTCTGGATCACCTGGGACTGCTCTGCTCCTCTCCCTCCATCATAATCCACCGTACTCTGTTCCACTCCATTCCACCCTGCCCATCCATCCATCACACAGAACCTCGCTGCTCTGAGAGGGAACCCCCTATTCCAGGGCAGCTATGGTACTGGTGGCTGGAGTTAAAAATGTGGAAAACATTTTTCTAAGGAAGGAACGTAACACAAGATGGTCAGATGCAGCAGAACTATTACCAGTGAAATTATGCTTCAGGGACATTGTGGGTCAAATGTGATTTTGTGGTCTACTTTAGTGCAACCTAACCACTGTTTCTGTGGAAAAATCATTTCCAAATGCTACCACCTATACTAAAATATGACTTTAAGATTCCTTCTCTGAATTCTGTCCTTCTCTTTCTCCCCTCATTTCCAGAAAAACCCTATGACTAATAACAGTGTAAACAAGAAAAAATGTAAGTGATTAAAATATCAGCACAAATTATGATTCCCAGACCCATCTGGCTGAAAAATTCCATTTGCTTCCATTTCCTTATCTCTCCTGCGTGCCAATCTCTGGAGTTTGGTTCCCAGCAGATGTGTCAATGCCCCCAGAAAGCCTTAAGTGAGAAGGCTGACCCTTAACCCACAGCTGCATCCAGGCAGAATCCAGTGAGAATCCCTCCGAGGGCCGCCCCACCCCCACCACAGCCACGCCATCTGCTCCAGAAATATTGCTATTTCTTTGTGATCTACTGGCCACAGAATCATTAATAAATCCAGCCTTTGATTTTTCTGGACTTTGTTTTGTTTTGTTTTAAGACTATTTGTTACCTGATTTCACTGGATCCTAACGGCACTAGAGGGTAAGGTAAGCAACACAGGTGTTCCAACTCACCTGAACTTGAGGGTGGCCAGGAGATCCACCCAAACCCTCATATGAGTGGGGGCTAATCAAGAACTGGCTCCCACCATGGGGGAGTTCCCACACATGAGGTGGTAGTCCCTTACACCCCCACACCAGAAGCTCCCCGTTTGCCTTCACTCCTTCTTTCTACCTTTGTGTGAAGTTATACTTTTCAAGGGAACTGTGATTTAGTCATCCTGTGTGACAGATTACCGTGTCCCAGTAGCCCTTAGTGATTTCCTTTTTCTCTGCCACATATGCCAGGTCCCCTGACTGCCCAGCTGCAAGACTCCGCTCCTATCAGGTCAGCATAACCAGGTGAGGTCCAGTTCTTGCTGGTATGCCTTTCCCTCCATCTGTGCTGTTACCCTCTCTTCTCCGTGTTCTAGCCCGTGCTCCATGACAAACTTCAAACTCCTGCCCTGATAGCATTTCCTCATCACCACATCCAAGTCTGGTGGGACTGGCTCCGTTCTCCTGTCCAGACTCACATATATGGGTATAGAGCGCTATTCTGATAGTTTATAATTCTTGGCGTGCATTATGTCCTTTTATGTCTATTTGCTTCAGTTCCTCCATTACACTATACATTCCTTGAGTATAGAAACCATGTACCCTCCAGTAGCCCGGGAATTTTATAATACTAATGGCTATAATAAAAATAATACAATAGATGATGGTACATTCTCCATGGCTTCGGATTATCATTTTATCCATCTGATAACAATGGGAGGCAATTTTGTGTCACTGTTAAGACTGTGCTTTGCAGCCAGGCTCTGGGTTTGAACCCTGCCTTTCCCACTTACTAGCTACGTGATCCTGGGTGACTGTCCTAACCTTTCTGTGCCTCAGTTTGTCTGAAAACTATGGATAACATAGTACCCTCTTCCTAGGATTATAAGATTTAATGCATAAAAAGTGTATTGAATGCTGCCTGACACACAGCCAGCCCTCCCTACGTCTTAGCTACTGGTGTCATTTTTGAACACTTGCTATAAGCCAGGCAATGTGCTGAAGGCCAGATGATGGTCATCTCATATAATTCTCACAACAATGCTGTGCTGTTGGTACCGCTGTTATCCTCACTTTACAGATGAGACAACAAAGGCACAGTGAGATTAAGTCCCTTGCCCAAGGACACATAGCTAGTAACATAAATCTCCCTAGAAAGTGGAGACTGTGGCTCTCTTTGCAGATTATGTGCCGCCGCCTTCTTTGAAAAGAAGTGTAAGACCATCATACTACCTTTAAGGGGATCACATTCTCCAGGGTGGCCAAATTGTCCCCAAGGCGACAGTGCTCATCCCTAGCCCCAAAGACATGAGACGTTAGTCTTGGTCCCAGACTATTTCAGAAACAGATGTACACATTTTTGGAGTGAGGCCGGGGCAAGCGGGGAATGAGGAGGGCTTGAATAAAGCAAATAGGAGGGCCACCATCCCCGTCCGCATCGACCCCCTCATTACCTGCCATTTCCTTCTTGCCATGTACTTCTTCATCCGGTCCTTGGAGAGCTTCTTGGCCTCCATGTTCTTGGTGTCTTTCATTAGCCACGGATGCTGAAGGCACTGGGTGCAGTTCAGGCGGTTTCTGATAGAAGCAGAGATCAGAGGAATTCTGAGCGGGAGGGGACCTCAGAGACTGCTAGTCAGGTCAGAAATGGGAGGTCACCTGTCCCTGGTCACACAGGGCAGAGCCCAGGGCTCTCTGCTCCTAGTCCATCCACCATGACCACCACCGTGCTCCTGGCCTTTTTCCTCTCTTGGTCTGCATTACACTGACTAGACCCAGAAAAGGTTAGTGTTAAGAAGACCTAACCACCAAGTAAGCAACTGGAGTCCCATGCCGTGCCATTGGGGTCCCGGAAGGGTAAGTGCTGGAGGTCAGACATGTCTGGAAATGGCTGGCACCATATTCCAGGGTGGGTCATACTGCTGGTCACATGGGGGCTGGGGGCTGTGGAGGCCTAATCCTTCTGCCTCCGTCTGGTGGAGGGGTGAGTGAAGCATTACGCCAAAATCTCTGAGAATCCACGAACTCTCATGTCTTATGGTGTAGTTCAGTATCAGGTTTTTCCTGTTAAAACTCAAAGATGTATGTCCTACATATACCTTAGAACAGCCCTGAAACTCATTTAATCTTTCTGATAGCTCTGGGAATCTAGAAATAGTTCAGGGCCATCACCTTAATTGAAATAGGACTAATAAAACCCAAAGAACCAAATGCTAACATTCATAGAGAAATGAGTATAAGTAAATTTGCTAAGTATAGCAAAATGTAGTGATCTTTAGATAAAGGGATTATGGATTATTTTGTCTTCTATTCAAATTTTCTACAATTTACATGTATTACATATATTATAGAACAACATTTTAAAAAGTGCTGACAGATGAAGATTTCTGGTTGAAGAGACTTGCTGAGTTTAAGAGTTTATGGGAATCTAGTGTCTTTATCTATTTGAAATCAGTTCTTTGGTGAGTCCATTTTATGAGCGTAGAGGAGACACAGCTCATTACTGAATTAATTCAAGTCAGATAAGAAAAGAAGGTATATATGTAATACCTCATTTACCAAATCTTTGGTAAATGAAGCTTGGTTGACAAAAGCCATCCCTGGACCAGAGTTTACATCTCCCTGAAACACCTTGGGAACGGGGCTCCCTCACACAGGAAGGGAATCTAGACACCCCCACAACATCCAGATGCTCCTTACGTCACGCCTACTTCTGATAAAAAGACCAAGACAGTAAAACTCTAAAAGACCTCACTGTCAAGGAGTGTAGACTATACCCTCTGGAGCAGGTGGTCTCAAGATGGTAAAGAAGACTGAGAGGTACACGTGTGGGTAACCAGAAAATCAGACAGGAAGAGACCTTCCAACACTGTTCCTTTAGCAACTGCGCTCTCCCGTCCCAAACAGGATTTCTCCCAGTCAAAAGCAAGACAGCCAACAGCCTCAGGGGGAATCTGTGGGTCAGGCGGACAGGGCAAAGCCTAGGCCACAAAGTCACCTGGTGACTTCTACTCACCTCTGGAGTTGGGCTGCCCCTCCCTTCTCATCCTCTGGCATAAACCTATTTCAACACCACCCTTCTCGGGCAAAGCCTGTAACTGCCTCTTCATTCTAAATACGACTCCTCGGGACACCCGGAGCCAGGCCCTGCCACATCTGGCCACCTGTTTACAGAGTGGGCAAGGTGCCCAACAGGCCAGCTGCTCTCACCTGACACCCCCATTACGTCTTTCCCCTGGGACAGGCCAGCTCTCCCTAGACACACATTACCCATCTCCCCTTCCTGCTTTAATTCAGCGGGTTCCCTTTGCAAAGGAGAGTCCTCAGCAATGAATTCTATCTAACTATACTCAAGCCCCCCTCCACCCTCACCTCCTCAGCTCTAGTCTCCTCGGCAACGTCAATTTCCATTCTTCTTTCAGTGAAATACTTACTGAGTGTCTTGTGTGTCTGACCTTTCCTCACTGCCTTCGGCCATCTCTACACCCAAACACACTGGCTTCCCACTCTTCACGACTGTTTTATATACTCATCCACTGACAACTTGGGCAGGCCACAGGCAGCCCCAGAAGGCAGAGGTGGGGAACCTCACAGTCTACACTGTTATGGGGGGACAGAGATGGAGCTGGGAGAGGGCTGAGCCCAGTGGTCTGGGATTACAGCCTAGCTTTGGCCAGTGGGAGAAGGGACCTGGCCGCATTCAGGGAGGCAGTTCTTAAATAATTTAGATATGAAAAACACCAAGCCAGAATAGTCTGGGGATATGATGACAACTCATAAATAGGATACTTCCTGTGCAACCCTGAAGAGGGACTGAGGTTTCAGCAGGGCTTCTACAGGCCACAGCTGTACATGGAAAATAAAGGGGTCCATCATTATTTATATATAATAAGCCATAAAGCTGTTTATTCAGCTTTGAGATACTTTACCTCAAGTAAATGTTGCTGCCACTCTCCCTGCAACACTCAGCCAAGTGTTGCTTTTCAAGTGAGGTTCGGTACTTCTAGAGACCCCTTCCTTTCCCCCCAACTCACAATGCCCACCCTCTGCTCCTCAGGTAAAGAGGGACCCACGACAGGCAAAGGAAACCCCTGCCCCTGGACGCCAGTCCAGGGAGTGGGGAAGCTGACACCACAACGCATTACTTCATATCTTTCTTTAGTAAGTTGCTGATAAAATCCTTGGCATCATCGGAGATCTCATCGAACGCCTCGTCGTCGAAGTCCCAGGTGGCTGAGGTAACGTTGGCTAAGGTTTCGTTGTCATTGTCACCCATGAAGGGGGAAAGTCCACTGACCCTGCGAGATAAGAACAGGAGAGCAGGTGAATGGGGGCGGGAGTGGCAGGGCGGGCAGGGTGGGACAATTCCCCTCAAGTGCTAACTGGGGTCAAAGGTGAGGGCTGGCAAAACGCTGCACCCCCAAATGCCCTTGTGCCTGTCTTTCCTCCCACCCATGTAAAGAAGAGGGGGTTTGGCTCCCCAGGCTTTTATGGCCCAGCCTCTTCTCAGTGCTCGCTGTACTTTTGGGGTACCACCTGCCTCTTGACACCACCTGCCTGTGAGGCTGAGGTGGAAGAATTTACTTCCGTTTGTGATGTCCACACAGTACACAGCAGGGCGCTGCCTCCATCTGCTATTCTGCCTAAAGCCCAGGCTACAACTTTGCCCCAAAGAAGCTTCTGCAAGGTCCCTGTGCTCCTGCCCCCCTCACCACGGATGGGCACGTGCTACATGGCACCCACACCGCACCCGTCTGTCCCACTTCCTTCCACTTCTCGTCTGCATACTTGTCAGCACCAACGCGAGGGCCCAGCACACACAGTGCACGAAAGACGGATGTGAAACAACAATGTGGGTTTGGGGCTCCATCTACCCTGAGTACAGTGTGCCTGAGGCACTTAGGCCCAAAGGAAGCTTCCCTGAGGTACCACGGCAGAGGACAGGGCACAGCCTGCGTACTCGCTGGGTGACCTTGGACAACTCCCCTAATCTCTGTGTCACAGCTTCCTCCTCTGTAAAATGGAGACCCTGCTCCTGGTCACCACTTCCACGTCTCTTCCTCCTCTTTCTCCTCCATCATCACCGTCACAGCAGCAAACATTTATCAAACATGTCCTATGTGCCAGAGCACTGGGCAAAGAGATGAAAACAGATGAACTCATTCACCCTTACCACCACCCTATCACGCAGGTAACTCCCTCATCAGTGTAACAGATGAGGAAACTGCCGCACAGACAGGGGTTAAGTAACTTGCCCACGGATTCACAACCAGCGAGATGTGAACCCAGGCATCATTCTCTCGAGTTTGTATCTTAACTGCCACTTTACACAAATATTTCTATGAAGATGAAGTAAATCGTGGTGTGCAGGCCTGCACGAGGCCCTGTCCACAGGAAGGAGCTGGGTCCCTGACCACAGATGTTATCCTTCTTCTGTATACAGTTCACCCCCACTGCCTCAGCGATGACTTGTTTACCAATAGTGTAAGCCAAATAAAATTCAGAAGGTAAAGTATCTCAACGCTGAACAGAGCAGCTTTATGGCTTACTGGACTCACGTCTCACCTCTGCACACTAACCATCCACCCCCCATTCACCCTGACCTGGGGCTGGACTCATAGCTGCACAGGGCCCCACCCTGAAACAGGCCCGGCTCTTGCTTTAATGCTCTGCTGCTGGAATCTTGAAATTCTTACTAATGTTTGAACAAGTCACCCCGCCTTTTCACTTTGCCCTGACCCCACCTGAGCCTCATGAGATGGATCTGGGGCCTTCAAGCCATCAACCCCCCAAGTAAAGGCTTCACTAACGGCCCTTCCCCCCAATCCTTATGAATCTACCGTCATTAACAATAACTAACACAAACACTTCTGGAGCTGTTTTGGCCCTGAAGAGGCCACGGCTTAGGAAATACAGCCGTACCCGAAAACTAAGTTTGAAATACTGTGACGAAAGCTTGCCACGGTAAAACCTTTTGTAAAAAGCAGAAAGCCTTTGTAATGTGAATTGTCTCACTCTAATCAATATATCTGTGTTTTTGAATAACAGATTTTTGTAGATGGCATTCAAGTGTCTTAAAGCGAGACACCAACTCATCTTTTCAGAACGCAGAGATCATCCTTGTGGTTCACATGACAATGAGGAAAGGGTGGGAGTTTATCTGTCCCCAAGTCTGCACTGTTACATGCTACTCCTCCTTCTCTGGGCCTCAGTTTTCCCTTTTATACACCACGGGTACTGGGCTTGAATTCCTAGGGGCTCCCAGCTTTCCCATCTCTGTGATCGTGTGTGTCCTGTTAAAAAATAACAGGCCCAAAATGGAGTCATTTTCGCTCACCACAGCAAACCAAGACATTTGCAAGTTCAACCTCTTCTAGAAATGTGACCATTAAACAGACAACACGAAACTTCCAGATTTGCACTAGTGAGGTACTCGGCAAGATAAAACCCATGCTGTTCTCTTCCCCCCAAAGGAAGAGTGCCTGGCCTGAAATAATCCTTTCTTTTCTTTCGCTCTGACTTCTTTGTCCCATCCTTCTGCCTGTAAAACCCTTCCATCTTGTACAGCGACTTGGAGCATATATTTATTAGATGGGATGCCTGATTCATGAACCATTCCAAAAAGCCAATGAATTTTTGTTCTTGAACAGACCTAAGCTAGCCCCATCGAGAAGCAGCCAGTATATAACAAATGAATGTTATTAAAATATCATTAACAATGGTACATTCGTATTCAAATTTTTCTAAACCTTTCTACATATATCAGGTTAAACAGATGCTTCTGAAAGGCAATAGATAAAATTAATGGTGATTTGATAAGTCTTGATAAAGTTTTTTTTAGTATAATTCAGAGAAATTGAAAACTGGGAAATAAATCCTTTTAAAAGTCAGGAAAAAAAAAAAAAAAGCAGCAGCCTGGCTCTTGCTTGGCAGCCTTCTGCTTCCTTCTGTCTTTACGTTTTCTGTTTGAAACCCAGAGGACGGAAAGTCCTGCAGTATTCCAAAAGATTGCAGAAAAAGCAAACAAGCCTGCTGTGGAATGCTGAAAGGGCCCCTTCTGTAAACCTCCTTTCCTAATTAGGAACTGTAATCCTGCAAAGATAGGGCTTAATCTCTGTAATGTTCACAGCCAGGGAGAGCCCCCTGGCCTCTGGCCTCTGGCTCTCCTCCTTCCTGGCAGCCCATCCATCTGAAATACCCCCTGACCCCTGGCTGGCTCCAGGCCTGCCCGAGGTCCCCGCCCCCACATCTTCCCTACTAAAGAATATGTCTCTAAAATAAAACTTGGAATATGTACAGAGCATGATGACGAAGAGACTGTTCGAATTGCAGTAATGCTGTTTCTGGGTGGTGGGATTTTGTAGAATTTTTTTTTTAACTTTTTTTTGGGACTTTTGTTTATTGCCCGAATTTGCATAAGGATCGGGTATCTTTTTATAGAAGGAACTAACCCAATCAACGCACATAATAACCTTAGCACTAAAACACAACCATTCACCTCTCTCCCTAGTCTCGCCTAGTTTTTAACTGAAGGGGACCAGTATGCCCCTCCAAACTACGGCATAAGGATTGTTTTGAGCTGAAGGCAATTAACTCTCTGTCCTCCCCCTTTCTGTCTAAAAGCAGCTCCAGATTTTTGTGTAGCAGGACTGAAAGGAAGCAATCTGGCTGGCTCTCACTGCGGGTTTTCAGCACCACGTGCTCTGCTGTGAGCTGGGGAGGGGAACTCCCAGACCTCCATCCCCACTGTGAGGGCCAGCGGGACAAGGCCCAAAGGGCAGACAGGCCCACAGCAGTGGGTGTTGGGGGGCTGCAGGAGGCTGTGCAGAGCTGACCGGCCTCCCTCACACCTGCTCCTTCCCTGCCTCATAAATGTCTCCCTCCTCCTCAAACCCCCCTGCCCAAACACCTTCCCGAGGTTGCCTCACTCTTCAAAATCATTTTCTCAAAAAAAAAAAGAGTCATGTTCTCCCCGTTTCAAAAACTCTTCCCTCTTTCCTGGTCTTAGCTTTAAAAGTAATCTAGTAAACACTACAACCTATTATCCAAATTACTATGTTCCTCCACCTAAAAAATAAAGTGCTCTCATGACCCAGTAATTGTAGTTCTAAATTATATATCCAACAGAAATGCATGAATATATTCACCAACACACCTGTACCAGCCTCAACCGGAATCTGTCCCAAAGCCATGGACGTGGAATGGACTATAAATGGGATGATGTTTGCACAGTAGACTACCACACGGCACTGAGAACAAGCAGTCTACAACTACACACAGTAATACGAACGGTCTCACAGTCAGTGCTAAGCAAAGGAAGCCAGACGCTCCTTTCTGTACCATTTCATTTATATCAAATTCAAGAACAGGCAAAAGTAAGCATGACATTAGACACAAGGATTATAGTTGCATCTGGGGGATAGTAACTGGGGGATAGTACCTGGGAGTAGTGTTTGGTTTAGGATCTGGGTATAGGTTACGTGGGTGTGTCCGCTGTGACAATTAACCGAGCAGTCTAGACTAGGCTCTGTCCCTGACCACTAGGGAGACCAATGCCCTGGTTTGCCCAGGACTGTCCTTGCTTGAGCACTTTCCCTGTACCCTAGGAAACCTGTCAGTCCTGGGTGAACTGGGATGGCAGGTCACCCTCTAGGACTGTGGGACGTGGGCAGCCATGTGGGATTCCTTGGCTCCGGGCACCTCAATGCCAAAGGAAGAGTGAATCCCTGCCATGACCCACTCCCAAGTTTGCTGTGAGGATTAAACAACAGCCCATGTGACAATCCATGGCTGCAGATGATTGCAGTAGTAGGAAAACCAATGGAGACAGTAGGATAAGTCTCCTAGATGGCTGCAGAGGGATCCAGGGACCAAGCCAGGTCCCAGGGCAGCTGGGTCTGAATAGAGTGAGCTGACCAAATACTGTTTCTCAAGGTCAGGGGTCTCAGCCAGGGCCAAAGAGCCAGTGTGAGCACCATGCAGCCTGCGGCAACCCCAGGAAGGGCAGGCAGGGCCCCTGCCTTGCTATTTCTTTTAACCAAGAACCCAGGACTCCTGAATCACGTGTGGTTTTGTTTAATCATAGCTCCCTTCCTCTGGGAGTAGGTGGGGTCAGGAAATACCTGGCCAGGGGCCTTCTCTGCTGAATCTCAGGGAGGTTGTGGTGGTGGGGGTGATGCCGGGCAAGGAAGAGGATGACTTTCTGGGGTACAGAACCCGTGACACAGATTCAACTGAGGGAGGCTGTCCGAACAGTCCACAGGGAGAGTAAAACTCCTGAGCACGTGAAAAAGCCACACTGCACACAAAATCACTCCACTTCCACTAACGCATTTGTAACAGACTTCCGGCAACGCAGCAGTCACCGAGAGCATTTCCCACACGGGGGCTGAAGACCCCAGGTGTCTAAGAAAGTATTCTTAAGAAAGTATTCCTCCTCAAAGTTTCTATGAAAACGCTTCATGTTTCCTTTTGCTTTAGCAACAAAAAATATTTTTTCAAAACGAGTGCATGCATATCTTCACCTTCTGGGAGGCCATCCCTTAGCTGAGTGTTGTCACACACGTTCCAGGACTGCCTCTGGGGCAATGACTGCAGTCTGAGGCTTCAGAGATCAAACCAGTGCACTCCCACCAAGAGGGTGTGTTTTAGAGCCTGGGCAGCCTGGACTTTCCTGGGAATGTGGACCCTCAGGTCCCCTGGACCTTCTGAATCAGACCCTGCAATCTAAGGAGAGGCCCAGGTGCTTCATCCATGTTACTCTTTGGGGAGCGCTGGTCCAGATCACTGGCCTCCCCTCTTTTTCTCCCGCATTGTTAACTGAAATGACTTTGTATTTTCTACCTCATTTCCCAGTTTTGCCACGTGGCTTTCTGTTGTCTGTTGGCCTCACTGAGGGCTCTGTCATCAAAAGTGCTTATTAATTGTCCCATATATTGGACTCAGAGACGAGGCTGGCAGTTGGGGTCCCTCTGCAGTGAGGATGGGGTGCTGTCCTCTGAAGACAACGATGACGCCCATGGGAGATGGGCACCTGGTCTCCCTCCCTCCTTCTCTACGGACACACCGACACAAGTGCAGGTAAATGTCATGGTACTAGCCACATTCCGCCCTCCTGCCCAAAGGCCCCAGGCGGCAGGGACGGCGAGGGTCCCCAGAATGCAGATCCTATAGGAAGGGGATGTGAGCTGCTGACCTCATGGGAGCACGAGAAGGGCGGGCGGGGGGTTAAGATGGGAGCCTGCCACCCTCCTAACTCTGAGGCGGGCTCCCCATCATGAGCGACCCTGGCCCCTTCAACATCGGGGCAGCCTGGGGACCCCCCTGTGGGGCTCTCCACCCCCTTCCCCGTGTACCCCGAGACTCACAGGATGTAGCAGATGACCCCGATGCTCCACATGTCCGTGGCATAGCCAATGGGCTCATAGTTGATCACTTCAGGTGCCACAAACTCCGGGGTGCCAAAGAGGACCTTCAGAGACCCTGCATTCTCTGTAACCGGGATGGAGAGGGATCAATTGCCAGAACATCCGGGAGCTGACCCATGCTAAGCGAACGCCCTCATCTGCGTGCCCAGGAGGGACACAGACGAGGCCCAGCCCTTGGCTGCTCGCTCCTTTGAGAATGGCACAGACACTGGCCTCCCCGTAAACAAGTGCATCAACACACCAGTGAAACCGACAAACCACAAAGTCACCCCAAGTGTCTTCAGTGGGGTGGGGGGGAGGGGAGGCCATTAAAGCCCCTGCCTCTGAATGCTCTTTCCGGTCTCTCTCTCTCCCCTGAATGCCCTGGCGCAGGGGCTATGACTTGTGCTCGGCAATCATCTCTACCATTCATGATATCCTATGAACCCTGCTGCCTGCTTTACAAGGACTTTCCTCCTTAATATTCTCGACAGCCCTAAGAGGGAGGTATGGCCCGTGTCCCCGAAGAGGACAGCGAGGCTCAGGGAAGTGGAATGACACACCCACCCAGTTAATAGTGGTGGTCAGGCCCTAAACCCAGGTGGCCGGACTGCTGAGTCATGCCTCCCTACTCCACGGCCTCTCCATATGTAGCATCATATCTCTCTCCCGCAGGAGCTGCTGGGAGGAGAGTTGGGAAAATCCTTCACCCCAAGGTGGTGCCCCTGGGCCATAAAGGACCAGAGATGCTCAGAAGTATACACATAGGTACCAGCTTTCACAGCTCCTGGAGGACTCATCAGTGGTAGGGGGTGGCACACCTTTGGCCTGTGGGCTGTACCTGGTCTTATTTAAATACAGAGCCCACAACAACTATTCTAAGGCAAAGCATTTAATGACCCTTGGACATGGAAGCTTTGCACCAGCTCCAACCTGAACCATTCCTGCTACATTTTAACCTTCCCAGTTCTCTGGGTCTTGGTGGATACCCTGTCCCCATATATGCCCTCATCAAGGAAGCCTGTAAATTGTGTTTTTTGGGTCTGACACTGCCAGCTCCTCAGGCCAATGGCACCCTATTTGTTTAAACTATAGTGGTTCTGCGCGAAGGCAGGCCCTACAAACCAGCCGTGGCCCCCACGCCGTGCCTTCAGCAGGAGACAGCAGAGCAGGCACATTCGCCCAGCCTCTGGCTGCCCATCACCAGGTGAGTCACAGCCTGGCAGGACCTCACTGCCTCGCTTTCCTCTTTATGAATCACATGGCCTTAACCAGGACTGGCCATCCTGGGAGATTTCCCAGGTGGCATCAGCTCCCAGCAGGGGAGTGAAAGAAAGGCCAGCTTGCACCAGTCCTCCGGCTCCTTGTTGACAGGGCAGTGGTCAAGAGGGGGAGGGGAGACTGTTTCCTCAATTTCTGAGACATCAAAGGGCTATATAGGCAAGGTTGTGTGAGGCCAACAGTCACCCACCAAAATGACCTCAGGGCTGGGTACGAAGGTCCTGCCCGCCTTCTCTCATCATCACCACCCCCACCCCCACCCCAGTGCAGGAATGGCAGATGTGCTTCAGACGCCTGCACTGGGTCCGGGGTTCTTATTCTAGCCCCGGCACCTCCCCTGGCTCGTGGTGGGACCTGCTGGGCAAAGCTATTGTGAACCTCGGTTTCCTAGTCTATGAATTGGGGCTCATAAAATCTGCCCTGCCTACCTCACAGGGTTGCTGTGAGAATCAAATGAGAGAAAACATGTGAAAGTGCTCTAGAAACTACAGTATGCTGCAAATGTGAAAAACACGAGAGGGGATAATAATAATAATAAATAGCTAACACCTACGTAGTGCTTACTATGTGCAAGGCGCTTCTCTTATCACTTTACCTACATTAACTCATTTGATCCCCCTAACAACTCTACGAGGGAGGTACTGCTATCATCCCATTTTATAGACAAGAAATTTGAGACTTAGAGTCACACCGTAAGTGATAGGGGCAAGATCTGAACCCGAGCCGCCTCCAAGGGTCTCTGATTTTAACTGCAATACTGGGCATCCCCTCTAGGACCCAGTATGTGGCACCAGCCCCAGGCGCTGCCACTACAGGTACATGACAACAGGAGGGGTGGCTCGGCCTTACCCAGCCGTCTGGCCAGCCCGAAGTCGATGAGCTTGATCCTGGTGCCTGTCTTGTTGACACACATGATGTTCTCGGGCTTGAGGTCCAGGTGGACGATGCCCTGTTTGTGGATGTACTCCACCCCCTCTGAGATCTGCTTCATGTACTGGATGCACTCCCGCTCTGTCAGCTCAAAGTCCTCGTCGATGATGCGCTCGAACAGCTCACCCCCCGACACGCTGTGGGAGCAGAAGGGGTGGTCAGGATCACGTGACCACAGGATCACGGAGCCCGGGCTGGCAGGGAGTCCGGCCAAGGGCAGGCTGGGGGTCGGGGACACTGGCAGGAAAGCCCAGGGTATGGAGGTGCTGAGCATTTCCTGCCGCTTCCTGAGTCCCAGGCCACTGCCCTGGGACGCTGGTCCCAGTCGTCCATGGTGTGGGGAGGGCCCAGGCCTCCTGCTTTCCTGCTTGGGGGACACAGCCTGTGCCCACTCAGCTGTTAGGGGATTTGGGGAAGCATCTAGGCTGGGTAGTTTCAGAGGTGGCCATGAACTGAGAGATCCACACTTGATGACCTTTGCAAAATGGTCACTTCTAGGCAGTTCCCTTTCTCCAAATGACTATAGATGTGCAAGAGATCATTCTTGCATGCCAGCCAGGTTTTTTAGTATAAGGATGGAAGCTTAAAATCATACTCACAGGATCAGAAAAGTATCTTCAATAATGAGCCTCAGCAAATTCGTTGGCTGTATATAACCCGCTATACTTTTAGTTGTGATTGATTTGTTCCCTCTGGCTAGGCCTATAGGAGCAGTTTACTCCTTCCAGCCTTAACTAACTTGTCTCGCCTGCTCCCTTGCCCAGGCTGAAAGTGTAGTGCGTCCTTCCTGCCTGGACAGACTTTGGATCCTGGCCACGGTGTTTCTGGGGCCCACAGCTGGCATCTTCTGCTCCAGAGGCTGCAACGCTTCAGTGCAAATACCGGGCCTCGCTCCCTGAGCTTCATGGGTTCTCTTTGTTTCCCCGTCCCAGCCCTGGGACCCACCCTCCTTGCTCGCTGCTCAGGAAGTTTAACGTGTCTCCTTGGTAACTTATGTAGCATCCAGACATCAGTAAACTCTTTTCTACAATGGCCTGTAGGTCTACCAGCTGAACAAGGCTGGGTGGCCTTGTTCTGGGCCAGTCTTCTCCCAAGGGCCTTCCTTCCCTTTTCTAAGGAGAATCATCATGAAGAAGGGAGACTGAGTATGAATCCTGTCTCCACCTTTTACCAGCTATGTGACCTTGGGCAAATTTCTAAACCTTTCTGAGCCCTAGTGTCTTTAACTGTCCCTACCTCAGAGTTGTTAGGAATGAAGAAACTTTTGTAAACCATCATGACCGACACACAGTGGGTGCTCAGCACATATTTTCACCAGTGGGTCTTGTCACGAGGGAGAGACAGACAGGAGCGCACCATGGGGCCCAGCATACCACAGCCTCTTTCAGGCTGGCCTTCATCACCACGTGACAGCCCCTTTCACTTCTGGACGCTAAGCTGGGAAAAGGCGTCCTGGGCCAGTGGCCGCTGGGGGGCGCTGGAACCGACCCTCTAGAACCAACCAAGATGGAGGTCCTTGGGTGGCCAGCAGGTGGCAGATCTATCCTCAAGCCCTCCGTTTCGATTGCTCTCCACCCAGGCTCCGAGTCAAACTAACTCATGGCCTCTCTTAGGTCACAGGTGATTCTTAACATCTCTGTGCCTCAATTTCCTCATCTGTAGATGCAGATAAAAATAGCACCACCTCACAGGGCTGCTGTAAAAGACTGAGTTAATACACCTAAAGTGCTTAGAAGAGTGCCTGGCACATAGTAAGTGCTCAATAATGTTAATTATCTGTGGTTTTTTTTTTTGTTTTTTTTGTTTGTTTGTTTTTTTTAAAGAACCTGTTGGTGCTCTTGTTGAAAATACAGACTCCTAAGCTCCACTCCTGGAGATTTTGATTCAGAAAATCTTGGGAGGAATCTGAGAATCCATATTTTTAGTAAGTACCCCAAGTCATTCTGAAAAAAGCAAGCAACCATTTTTTGCTGTGCCCTTGGGAACATCTGAGGAAATGAGTAGTAGAAATCACAGTCCTGGAAATAATTACTGTTGCGTTTCTAGAGGTAACCTATTTAATAGAGGTTCAAGAAGGTTCAAACCTACTCAAATATATTTAATATATTTTGAAAACTGTTCTTATGGTCCATTTTCTAGGATGGAAGGGGTTATACAAACAGGATTAATCATTCTATAGGTTTCTATTCAAAACACTCAAGACTATAGGTGGAAAGTATTGGTGGGAAACAAGCCACCACCCAGGATAAAGGAAATGTGTCTTAATAATAGTGAGTAAGCGAGTGACTGAGTGAATGAATGAATGAATGAACCTACTACCAAGGATACCTAATCCCAAGGGATCTAATTTATCCCCAAACTGTAGAACTTGCCAGCCCTCAATGGCAGCCAGAAGGAATGGTGTCTAGGCAACTGGGTACCAGATTCTCTAACTCCTTGTCTCATGGCAACAAGCTGGATGTTCTTTGATAAATTTTGCCAAAGGTAGTGCAAAGGTGAGATGGGCCATGGATGACCCAGCCTAAGCTTCACATCTGCTCCAGTGCTCAGCGTCCCGCCACTGCTTGGAATGTCCTGAGCACTCCCAAAATAACAAGCCCAGACTCCCGGCCAGGAGCCTGAAGGAGCCCTACTCTCAGAGCCATGCTGCTATAGTGACAGGGGCTTGTCCTGTACTCAGAGGTCAGAAAGGGTGAAGACACAATAATCTGATTTCTCACTGTATCTAAGGCAGCTGAACTGGAGGCAGGGACTCTGGAATACATTTTCATTTTTTTGTATCACCAGGCATTGTCCTTCTCTTAATCTCAGTTTCTCAAACAAGAATAGCAAATTGTACCTCTGGAAGCCAACCTTTGCACTCTCTACGGCCAAGTCCGTTTAAGCTGGAAGGGAAGTACAGATCGAGTATGAATCTACTGTCTCTTCTTTGGTTGAGTTCTGATCAGGGGGCAAGTTCCTTACCCCAAGTGCAGGTGAATCCTCTGGCCTCTGCGCATGGAAGATTTGATCCTGTCCTTGGGGGAGGCGTGGGGCGGGGGGATGAAAGCCAGACCAGCTGAAGCCTTCTTACATTTTCTCCCAACATTTTCCATCCAGCCTGCCAACTCCCAATTCCAAGCTAAGTATGGTATTCTGCCCACTGGTCCTGCCGCCCGGCCTTACCCAGGCTGGGCCGCCTTCTACCCCTCCTCGCACCCCCTCGTGAACTTGCTCAAGGTTTAACTTCTAAAGATAATACATTTCTTTGCATGTTCCCCACACACCCACACTGCCCGGACCAAGCAACCTGTTCCAGAATAAATGTGAAAAGCTGCAGCCTACAGGGCTATTGTGAGGGTGTAACGAGTGAGGCCAATCTTTCCTGGAAGTGGGGAGGTGAGTTTGAGTTTGGGGCTGAATACAGTCGAAGACACGAATGAAGATTTCCTTTGACTCTTTTACACAGTTCCACAGAATTTGGGAACCAAAAGAGAGTCTAATCCAAATATCTGTCCTCACTGGAAGGATTTAATAATTCCCAAATCACTGCTCAACAGTCATAGAACCTGAGTAGTGGGATTTGTTCCACAAAACCTAGCTGTGTGTTAAAATGCTCACAAAATAATTCAGAGTGGAAAAAAAAACCAGGGTCCAGGAAAAGTCCGTGCATCATACTACTAAGAATAACTCTCAAGGACAGAGCACTGTGCCTGCCATACGTTATTCCATTTAATCCCCACATTATTCATGTGGCGGTTTATAGCCTCCTTATACAGATAATAAAACTAAGACTTGGCATAGTCTAGTAACTTATTCAAGGTCACACAACAAGTAAGAGGCAGAGTTGGGACTGAAGTGAGTTTTATCGGATGCTGGTCTATGCTATTAACTGCTACTGCCTTTCCTACAGAACACAAACTGGAAGGAACACATCGAAATGTTTTAAGAGTGAGGGGAGGCGTTCACACCCAAGCTTGGGGTTGCCTCTTGCTGTCCTCTCCTTGCCTGGGAAAGAAAGAACACCGAGATATTGATATGTCCTCGCCAAAGGACTGAAATCCCTGACAAGTGGGGAGGAATAACTCAAGGATGCTGCAGGCAATTGCACAATGTCTCTCAAAATTTCAAAGGCACATACGCTTTCATCCAGCACTCCCACACTTCCGGGGATTCATCCTACAGACGTACACAGGTGTGAGTGAAAAGGTGTATGGACAAGGTTACAAACATTGCGAGTCTGTAAAGGCAACAGCCTAGAAATCAGCCAACCTCCAATCAGAAGAAGATTGCCTGAATCTGTGGTAGGTGCATGTGACGACATCCCATGGGGCAGGGAGAACGAGGAAACCCATTGGCTACTGTTTCAGGATTGGCTCCAAGATAAACCATGGAATGAAAAGATGCAAAGTATAGAATCGTGAGTATGAATTACCTTTGTGTTAAAAGGTGGGAAAATACGAATGTATGTGTGTATGATATATGCGTGTATTTTCATAAAGACACGTTGGAAGGATGCAGACAAAATCAGCAAACTTGGTTCCCGGTGGGAGTGGGGTAGGAACAGGGTAGATGGGGCACACAGGTGGGAATGGGAGTTTTCATTGCATATATTCTTATGGTTTTTGATGTGATAGTATCATATATTTTTTAAAAATTCAGATTAGAGGAAGAAAAAGAAACTCTTCGAAAATACAGATATTGTGGAGGATGTCTGGCTTACTGACACCAGTATGTACGTGTGTGTGTTCGCACGTGTGTGTTTGTGTATGTGTACGTGTGTACGTGTGTGTGTGTGTGTGTGTGTGTGTGTGTGTGTGTGTATGCATGCCAGCAGCTCAGATGTGAGAGAGGTGGAGGAACAGGACGGGAGGAAACAATGGAAAACGAAAGCCTTAGCTGGAGGTCATCTGATCCGTTCCCCTGCCTGTGTACAACCCAGCACAGTAAGCACTATTCTCTGGTGAGGAGATGTCAAGAGACTATGCACACGTGAGGACGGGAGCAAGGGTTACACTCCTGAAGTCTGAGCTCCCAGTCCTGGGCCCCTCCTCTTTCCCAAACTAGTCAGGAAGTGGCTCTGTCCCTCACCTCCTACTCTAAATCCACCTCTAGGTCAGAAGCCCCTGAATGACACCAGGGAGGCTGGGGGTAGCGTTGGCCCTTTCACAGGGAGGGGAGGGTGGAAAGGGGGCAGGGGTCCTCAAAGACCTGCCTGTTGCTATGGAAATGAGCAGGGGCTGCAGTGGGCTGCTGGCCGGTGGGCAGGGCCAGTGCTATGCACAGACCGCTCTGAGGAGTCAGCCTGTGGCCCTAGGGGCTGGTGAGGAGCGTGCGTATCACAGCCCTGCCTGCAGCAGAAGGGCTGGGGTCGGACAGTGGGGGACACGCATGAAGGGACTCCCAGCGCACAGTGCCCGGTGCCAGGCCACTCACATCTCCAGGACCATGACGATGTTGGCCTTTTCTTCGAAGGCGTCCACGCACTGCACCAGCTTGGGGTGGTGCAGGCAGTTCATGATGCCGATCTCCTCCCGGATGGCCTCTTTCTCTTTTGCCGAATATGCCTTGAAGAATTTCCCTGCCCAGATTTTTCTAGTTTTCTTTTCTACAAGTCGAAAGACCTGTCCAAATTTTCCACTGCAAATGAAAGGAGGAGAGAAAAGGCAAACGTAGCCAAGCTTTCCTCGAAATGGGGGTTGGCAAACTATAGTTTATGGGACAAACCTGGCCCACCTGTTTTTTAAATAAAGTTTTATTGGAACACAGCCATGCCCATTTGTGGGCATATTGTCTGGGGCTGTTTTTGCATTTTCATGTGCAGAGGAGTAGTTACAACATAGACTGTATGGCCCACAAAACCTAAAATATCCATTTGGCCCCTTACAGAAAAAGTCTGCCAGCCCCGGCTCTAGATCAGTGACGTGCAACCTACTCTCTTCCCCATTACTTGCCGGCCTCAGCCTGTGCCTGCCCCCGCATCCCCACTCCGACACTGGCCGGACTTGATGTTCTTTCAGGACTGTCACCTTCGTGGGGAGGCCTCAAGCTTGGCTGTTGGACTTTTCTCCCCTTTCCCTGCAGAGGGACCCATGAAGTCGGGCTGGGGAAGTCCTCCCCAAACAGAGAATGTCTGAGTGGCTACCTTCATCCTACCCCACTCTCAGGAGGGCCCCTGGGGTTGTGGTGGTCCCGACACAGCTCCCACTGGTGGTGCAGGCTCCTTGCACAGCCTGTTATTAAGTTGGTGTCCCTCACTGGGAATAAAAGCTGAGCCCCCTTCTTTTCCCTTCCACCTCCCAAACCTCCAGGGATGGAGCGTTAACGTGAGACAGACAGACTGGGATCCTGCTGCTGGAGGGGTCAGCTTGGCTGTGATGAGGGCTCAGCATTGGGGTCTACACCCCAGGGAGGATCCAGAGTAAACTGTTTGGTCCAAGTTCATAAAGTGAGCTGCAACGGCCAGCTGTGCATTTCAAGGGTGTGTGTTTTCCTGAAGCGCTAGAGCTGGAATTGCTGAGCAGTGAGCACGGGTCAGGCTTGACTGCCGTCTGTGGCTCACACGTGAGGATCCTAAAGACAGTGTGACCCAGACTCAGTCCCCTCTGTTCCGTGTGGAGAACTGAGGCACAGGAGAGGAAGGACCTGCCAAGCCTTTCGCAGAGTTGGGCCAGCTACACGAGCAACTCCTGAGAGCCTGGGGTGGGTGATACTTTTGTGCGGTGGTGACAGGGTCAATCCCTTCTAATTCTGCAGGAATCTCAGTCTGGGGAGTCGGCAGAACCCAGGACAAGACAAGCAGACGAGGCATGGGATTCAACTGTGGGACCAGCACCGCCCTCGCTGGGGGCCCACAGGGCACTTCCCACGCCACTTACGATCCTAGTCTCTCTTCAATGTCGTAGAAGTCAGACACTTTTTGTTCAGTATTGACTGTCACCGTCCGGTAATCAACCTCAGGCTCCTTCTCATCTGCAGGGTGGGGGTCGGGGTGGGTGTGAGCCATCAGCTCCCTCGCTCAGCCCCCACCCCTCGAGCCCGCCCGAGGACAGGTGGCCAGCACTCACCGTCATCTGACACCTCCACTTCATCCTTAGGCTCTGGGGGGGGGGGGGAGGGAGACAAAGAGAGGCAGAGGGGACATGGGTGATTAGTACTGAAGGCCCATTGACAGCAAACCCTGCTGGGGGCCTGTCCAACCTCAGCCTCCCCAGGCACAAGACCCTCAAGCCCAGAGCTCTGGGCATCGCCGTGGGACAGGTCAGTCCATGCTACCAGAGCCACATGTGCACCGACAGGCACTGGCCCCCGTCCCCCACCGGTCCCACCCTCCACTAGCTCCCGCCTCCATCCCTTCCTCCCTAACTTCTGGTCCCTTAGACACACCCTTCTTCACATCTCTGCCAGTCCCTCTGACTTTCGGCACCTACACAGAGCTATGACAGTCCCTTTCTGCTCTGGCTTGAAGAAAGTTAGCGACTTATGATTGCTACTCGTGTCAAATCCACTTATCTATTTACTGAACGTTTTTACAGAATTCTAGCCAAGGACCCAGTATTTGGGCAGTTACTATGGATTTACAAAACAAAGTACACACAGGCATCGTCTCTCCTTCTTTCTTGGCGCTTATATCTTAATAGGAGCAGCAAAAACACATATTCTTGAAATACCCATGACAAGTGTTCTATTACCAAGCACACAATGTCACAGTACACCATGGAGGGAGGTGACACAAAATAGGGCAATTACAAAGTCAGAGGAATTAGTCTCGGAAGAAGTAGCCCTTGAGTTGTGACTTAAAGGAAATGGGGGAACACGAGGAGGAGGTGGGTGGATGACGTCACACAATGCGACCCACAGGTGTTTGTGAGGTATGGAGAGGAGGAACATAAGCAGCCATGCTGGTTGCAACACGCATGTGTCAGGAGTGAATGGGGGATGTGAGGAAGCGGGCAGGTGTCTGGCAGAACATATTCCCATTGGATGTGTCTCCCTTTGCCTTGGCATAGGTTTGTCCCTCTAGGGCCACTTTACATTTTTGACCTTGGCTAAGTACCTTTCCATTTCTGGACCTCCCTCTGTTTCCTCATCTGTAAAAGGAAGGGGTTGTGTTTATTTTTAGGTGATTTCTGGGGTCCCCAGCTAGTTCTAGACGCCAGGCTTTATGACGTGCTTGGAGCCCGTCAGCCATGCTGTGGGCTGTGTTCTGGCTGACAGACGGAGCTAAGCGAGGTTTCCTGAGGAGATAGACCAAGACTTGCGAGAAGTTTGAGAGGGAGTACAAGGAGTTAAAAGGTACAAATGTGTGCGTGTGTGTGCAGGCGTGTGAAGAAGACTTGGGGAAAGGGTGTGATTTGCTGACAATCCCAACAGAGCAAGACTGAGGAAAGGAAGGGCACAGCACATGGACAATCTCCTAGGGGGAAAGAACAGATGGGGTGCAGGGGTGAGTCAGACCCGGCTAAGCCAGGAGGGGTCATGTGTGAGTGCACAGAGCTCTGCGTGTTTTGCAAGTTGCATGTCTGTGATGGAGGTGTGGGTCGGGGAGAAGGTGCCTCTGGGAACTATAGACAGTGAGCCTCTCTCTGAGGCTAAGGGCAGAACAAATTACTAAAACCTAAGCAAACAATCTGAGAAGTAACGCGGCTCCTTTTACGATGTAAGTACCCCTAGCTGAAACAGAGTTTTGAGGGGGTTTATAAGCAAGTAACCAGGAGCAAGAGAGGCTGTGGTTTGTTTAGAGTTCTTAAAATGCTGTTGACAAAGTTTACCTTTAGAAAACTAAACATGAGTAGGATTGAGGGGAATATTTTGTCACAGAAAGGAAAATGTCATGGAAAAATAAAAAAAAAAGGTAAGACAGACGGGACTCTCAAGTTAGTAAAGGGGTTTCACAGATATTTCCAGGATGTAAGCCTAACTGATCAAGTTTTCTACGTCACCTGTTTGAGGCTTGAGAGTGACATTGTGAAGTTCATAGAGGACAGAATGCACCTGAGAGCAACACACCTGGAAGGCAGTAATGGAGTCACATGTTCAGGGAGAATTTAATCATTTAACCTTTGGAGGGTGACAAGCCCTAGGGTATTTAGCTAAAACTCAACCTGGGAGCCCATTTTCTCAACCTACTGCTCTGGCCCACAGAATGCTGTCAGGGGAAATGTGCAGTGGCCACACATAGGTAGAATTACTCTGCCCTGGAGGCTGGGTCATCTGCTCCTGGAACTCTGGCTGTTAGCACTTAGAAAGTCACAACGGAGCTGGAAGAGGTACGCAGGGCCATTGAAAAAAAGAGCTGCCATGTGTGAAGGATCAGAAAACATTAGGCCTCTCTGGCTGGGAAAGAAGTCTAAAGCAGACATGATTAAAAAAAAAAAAAAATCACAATTGCCAAGGGTGGGATTAGGGTTATGGACTTTTATCAACTAATGAATACTATAACTTGAGAGAACAATTTCGTGTTATAGTTCATACAGGAGAAAGGCTGTAGGCATACGGAACTCGTATCTCAAGAGGTACCATAAAAACAGTAAATAGGTTCCATAGATGTTAGTTCAACAATGGTATTTCAAACAGGGCTTTAAAGGAAGCAAGAGATTCCAATCAATTCAGTCATTCATTGAGCAACGGTGGCTGCCAGTCACTGGAGTGGGCCTTCGACACAAAATAACAATAGTAATAACATTTTATTTTAGGGAGACCCCCCCCCATCATCCCGTCCCATGGGGCCCCTATCTGAGACAAAGGTTGGTTTGACCTGCCGAGGCATCCCTTGCCTTTTTGTTCCCATGCCATATGGATTGAGCAGCAAGATGAGAAAGAAAAGAGAAGGCAGGCTTTTCGGGCCTGGCATCTTTAGGAGGAACCATCTGGACTTTCCTAGTGAAGGAGGAGCAGCAGTGCTGTAAGCCACGAGGGGCTTTCCAATGACCTGTCACCTGGGGACATTTCCCAGCAGGCCCTGAGGAGGGCATGCCGTTGTAGAAGAGGCTTCTCCAGTTCACTTTGACACCAGTTAGAGACTGCAGAGCGAGGCTTCTTGCCCTCATCACAAACACCACACTTGCCGTCACCTCCTGCCTCTCTCCTTGGCAATCAAGGTACAGAATTTCCTGATGTTTTGATTGTGGGGACCTAGGTTATTCTCAGGGAATTCACACCCCTCTTTCTGGCTCAGTGGTACACTGCAAACTTTCCTCTGTGTGAAATGCAGACCAAGCCTCCAGGCTGAGATGGTTCTCTTTCTTTTTTCCTTCTCCTCCATCTTGTCTGCATTCTATTGGGAGGAATGGCCGCAAGGAGAGGGGCAGGAGAGGAGCTGGGGAAAGACCACAGTTCAGTTGGCCAAGCTCTTCAAGCATAAAGGGCTGTAGTGGTGAGAGAGGCGACCACTCCATTTGCATCTCTCCACTAAGGAAGGAGCTAAACTGCAGTAGGAGGGACTTCAACAAAACATGTCAAAATCTTCTATTCAGAAAGCTATGAGATCCAAGCGCCAAGTGAAAGAACTACGTGGACAATGGCTCTGAGATATTTCCGTGGACAGATGAGCATCACTGCCCTGGAATGGTGTTTGGGAGAGGACCAGCTGAGCACCCAAGACCCTCAGACCGCACAACTGGCCAGTCAGCCCTGGACAGAGAGCTGTCACTTTGAGGCCGAGGGGCTGTTTTACGCCCACCGGGCACTAGAGGGCACCTCAGCGCCGGAGAGGGCCTCTGAGGGGCAGCATAGCTGTAGCCCAGGGCTGGGTGAGTGAGGGGGTGGGGGGGGGCCCTCTGGCCCTTGGGCCCTTGGGGCTTCGCATCTCTAACTGCCCTCGGGGTTGGAAGGAAGTCCCAACTCTGCAAGAAGCCTTATCACAGCTGTTTGCTAACAACTATTATACATGAGAACAAATTACGACCAGGAGCAAGGAAGGACAGAGTGGATTTAAGAGTTAGAGCTGAGCAGGGTGGGAGAGGGCAGCTGTGTTGAGGCGGGGCCCTGTTTACTCAGTTTGGGAAGATGGGGAGGGCAGCTGTGGGTCAGGGATCCTACTCGGAGGGTAGCTCGGGCATAGGGAGGCCACTGGAGCGGCTGGGGCGCCAGCAGGGGTGGGACTGAGAGGCCAACAGGATGAAGCAGAAGACGGAAGCTGCAAAGGCAGAGGAAGGAGGGCAGCGGTGGCAGCGGGGCAGGTGACAGCCAACATTAGCTGGGCTTAGTGGAGGGACGGTTAACCAGCACTGCCTTTTTGATGACCACCGCACCCCACTTGGTTCCACAGAAATGACCTACCATAACCACTATCCCATCCCTCCCCTACATGCGCGCGCGCGCGCACGTGCACATACGCACCCTACTTCTCTGAGAGCCGTTTTCCTTTTCAAGTAGAGAGAGATGACCTACCCAGGTTGTAACTAACAAGCACGTGAGCAGTCCACAGAGGAACTCACTTTGAACCCTCACCTCCTACCCCGACCCTCCCACCGCCCTCCATCCTGACCTTCAGGCCTGAAGCTGGCCAACTATTCTGCCCCTCCCCCTCTCCTCCCTTGGATAAGCCAGCTGGGCCTGGGGGTGGGAGCAGCTTCCAGCCTGGAAGACCTGGGTGGCCTGGACCCTTCCTCTGGATTGCAGGCTATTTCAACATTTCCTTTTTTCTACTCCCAGTCAGGAGGGGCCCCAGGAGGAGAATCTGAGGACCACAGAGGGGGTTCAGATGGCTGCAGGAAAGAAAGGAGAGGACACCCGGGAACCTAAGTCCCAGCCAGCCCTCCCCAGTCTCTCCCTACAGCCTGGGAGCTGCGGTCCTGGTCTCCTGGAGCCACACGCCGTCACTTCAGTGGCCTCTGTGTTTCTGCGTGGGGTTCATCGGGGATTCTACAGTTTCTCCTGCTTTATGCCAAAAAGCATCTAGACGCTTTCCTTTCCAGTTAATGAACATCTTCTCACTGCAGTGTTACCCTTTTTCCTGTCATTTTTTCCAAGAGGTGGGAGTCCTCTGCGTGAAAAAGTAAGATGCTACAAACAGACAGACTGGAACTTGGTCGCTTTTCCTGGCACCCCCACTCTAACGGGCCTGCTCCCCAGTCTGCTCATTTCAAAGGGGGGAGGGTGTGTGAAAGAGCAGCAATGGTGGTTTTGTTACTCCATTTGGCCAGCACACACTTGTGCGTGGCTAGTGGGCCTCATGAAAGCTGCAAAGCGGCCCAGCCAGGGCCATCCTGGGGGCCAGATCACGCCGCCATGGAACACTGCTGTGTGTATGTCTAGGGCTCCCTGGGTAAAGGCCCCCAAGATAGGGCTGAACTGGCAAACGGTGAATTTGTTGCGTTTTTCATGGGCATCCTCCAAAGTTTCTTTCTGGAGCCCTCGTTTAATTTGAAAGCAACGTTTTAATATCTATTTTACTCCTGAGCTTTCAAACTAAAGAGGGGTGTCAAATCGTGATGACAGTTTCCATACTCACGATGCCTCTGGTTAGATGGTGATTACAGGACCTGTGCCCCGTCCAGCTCCCTGACCTGCAGCCGCCCACAGTCCTCTCGACGGTTAAGCTCTCCTCTCTCTAAGAGCTCTTTCCCTTGGTGTCCCTTCACAACAGCGCTGAAACCAGATCTTCTGTCTTCTCCTGGACTCCCTGCTATCCAACCTCTAAGTCATTGGGCGGCAGCCTACCTCCTCTATCAGTCTAACCAAAGAAGCACAGGCTTTGGGTCAGGCAGCTTTGCGTTCAAGCTTCAGCTCACTAGTTAGAAGCTCTGTGACCTTGGGCAAGTAGCTTCACCTCTCTAAACCTCATTTCCCCACCTGTAAAATGGGGTAATGACAGTATCTACTTCCTTGAGTTAGATGCATGAAATGATTCATGTAAAGTACTTAACATATTGTTAGCATATAGCAAGTGGGAATATATGTTAACCACCATGACTCATAATAAAAAACCTCTAAATGGCTCTTGAACTGGTGTTCAGTGACCCAAGCGAGGAACTGGGACTCATCTTAAACTAATTTTTTCCTCAACTCTAATTCTAATTTTTCAATTCTAATTTTTTTCCCTCAACTCTACCGAAAATTCATCCAGAATGGTCTATTCTACCTCCTGAGGCTTTAGTTCATGCTTACCATCCCTCTCCTGGACTATACCAAGAGGCCCAACTGGTGTCTCACTGACTACAATCTCATTCCCTGCCTCCATTCCAGGGCTTCTCAAACTTTCATATGCCTACAAATAAGTGGGTGGGGGTGGGGTGGGGGAGCGGTAGGGGTGGGTGATGTTAAAATGAAGGTTCAGAAGGTAGTAGGGGAGTGGGGAGCCGAGTCTGCATTTCTACCAAACTCCCAGGATCCCAAAACTGCTGGTTCAGACCACACTTTGAGTAGCAGCAAAGCTCTACTCTTCCCCTTATTCTCTTTCTAAAAAGCTAGACTTGTGGCAATCACTTTGTAGTGCATATAGATGTCGTATTATAATTCTGTACACCTGAAACTTATATAGTAAAAGAATTTTAAAAAATCTAATCCAAAAAAGGTGACGTTTCAACAGTCTTAGGAACACATGGATCTGTCTCTTGCTGGAGTCTGTATGCTACTTCAAAAAAATAATAGGCTACATTAAAAAACAAACAATCCCGTCAAATGATATCAATCCCCTGCCTGAAGATCTTTAAAGAACTTCACAATTTTACCTAAACCACCCTTTCAGTGTCGCTTCCTTCTGTTCTGTCTCACACAGCATATGTCCTGGCCACACACAAGCATCTCAAAATGCCATGCATTTCCATCACTTTGTACCTCTGCGCATGCTGTCTCCTCTGTGAGGACTGCCTCTCCTCATCTTCCTTGCCTCTTGGACACCCAACTTGTTTTTTCCAAGACTCAGCCTAAGTGTCACCTCTTCCAGGAAGATTTCCTCAGCCTCCATGGCAAAGTTATTCATGCTTTCTGCTGTGTCTCCTTTGCAATTTGTTTATACTGCTAGAATAGGATGTAGCTCATCTCATTATAGGTAGCTGTCTACACAGCTGTCCCACTAGTTAGATTTTAAGCTCCTTGTCTTATCTCTTTGTGTCCCACGCACCTGACACTGAGCAGACACTAAAATTTGAGTGCAAGAGAAGGAGGGAGGACAGTGGAGGAGGGATGTTGAAACTTGAGGTTTATCTGAGCTTCTACCTTCCAGGACTGGGTGCCTGATGAACACACCATCACCCCCTGCTGGTAGTGTAGCAAAATTGCTGGTTCAATGTTTTTTGAAAGGCCATATGTACTTCTTTTCAAGTATGGATCAGTATCACAAGTTTGGAAATCAAGATCCCAAAAGACTCTGCCAGCCCTCACAGATCACTTCCCAGTTCCTCTGGACCACTCAGTACAGGTTTCTACACACACAAGGTAAGTCATGCACATCGATTTCAAGCCAGTGATGAGGTAAAGGCAGCTTACCCTCAGGTTTCTCTCCCACTGCAGTGAGTTCAGACTCCTGGCTCGGCTCACTGGTTCCGTACACGTTGATGGCGCGCACACGGAATTTATACTCTCGGTCAGGCAGTAGGTCTTGAACGTTAAATGAAGTGCTGCGGCACGTGGCTAGTTCCTTCCACGTCTTGTCCACTGAATCCCAGATCTCCACACTGTAGGACTGGACAGCACTGCCCCCATCATACGAGGAGCCGTACCAGGACAGGGTGAGGGAAGAGGTCCGGATGTCAGAGGCACAAGGCGTGCCGGCGGGGGGGTCTGGCTTGTCTGGGATAGAAAAGCGCAATATTAGCCAACTCCTCAGAATTGCAAGGGAGGAAAGTTTTTGAATTAGCAGTGTTGTGGGGGAGAAGCCTAGAGAACCCAAGGTGACTCTGGTTCCCTCAGCTACACAGTCACGCCTATGTACAAACCCACCTCTAGGGAAAGCCCTACCGATATCTATTTGTTCAGAGAAACTCTTTTTTGGCTAGTTTTCCAGTGTCTAAATCATGACTTCCTGTACTTTGCCCAAGTCATAAACATATTTCTCAGAGTAAACAGATCTAGGAAGCTGCCCAGAAGGCAGGGACTGCTTCCCATCAAAAATATGTTTTGAGAGAGAGTTCAGTGCGTGTGTGTGTGTGTGTGTGTGTGTGTGTCCTTCAGGCCCTAGGTTAGTGACTTGTGACATAACTAGGAGTCAGGCTTCACTTTCTCTGGACTTGGGAAACGCCGTCTCCCCTGAGGGGTGTAGCACAGTGAGCGCCGAAGTCAGACAGATCCAGGTTTGCACATGGCTCTGACCCCATTCACTATTTGTTACTGTGCCTCAGTTTCCTCATTTGTAAAATGTGAATCATAATAGCACTTGGATCACAAGGTTGTTATGAGACGTTCTTAGAAAAGTGGCTGGCTTGAGTAGCTATTCCTGTAGGAGTTTATGGTTTTATACTACAGAAAAGTTACTCCTACCCTACCTCTTTCAATCCTCATAGGACACGTAGAAAATAAGGTAAAGAATTTTAAAACCAAACCATAGTAGCAAATCGCAACCACCTCTAAGGGCTGGAAAATGAGCTGAGGACACAAGAAGTGGCCCTTTGGCTGGCTGCCTTCCCATTCAGACCAGTACGCTAAGAACTAGTAACACTGCCAAATTCAAAGCCAATCACAGCAGTCAATGCTTTAATGAGGTTCTTGAATTCTGCTGATTTTGTCAGTTGCTATTTTTCAGATTTAGTTTTTGCAGGTGGTTCATTTAGTTACAGATATCGGTGCTCAGTCACCTTTCATCCCCCCAAAGCAATTTAAGGTGCAGAGCTCCCCCAAATAGGAATAGGAATTAAAACCATGCTTTTATGCTCTGTGAATTTATAAGCTATGTGAACTCTAGTGAATTCCTGAACTTCCAAGACTAGATTGTTTGTCTTTTTCATTTTGAAAAAGGGTGCTTATATGTACTGTGTTTCCCCCAGAATAAGACCTAACCGGAAAATAAGCCCTAGCATGATTTTTCAGCGTGACATCCCCTGAACATAAGCCACAATGTGCCTTTTGGAGCAAAAATTCATATTAAGACCCAGTCTTATTTTGGGGGGAAACACAGTATCTACCTTTTAGGGATTTTGCAAGCATCAATTAAGCAAACTCAGGTAAAGTGCTTGACTTTTACTCTCCCACCCCTCAACAAGACAGGAAGACCAAAGGAAGTTCCTGCAAATGCCCCTGTGCATATGGGGAAGAGAAAAGTAGTGTGTGTGTGTGTGTGTGTGTGTGTGTGTGTGTGTGTGTGTGTGTGTTGACATATACACACACATATACACATACATATTCATTCTTTCCCCCACCCCCAAGCCTTTCTGTTTCTACACTCCAGCGAAGAAGGCACTGCTGGAAACCGTCCATTCCCTGCAACCAAGCCCGGACCTTGCCCAGGGCTGATTCTGTGATTGTGACAGAGCCACTTTCTGCAGTCGCTCTGGAGGCCTCCTGTGATGGAACCACTTTCACTGGTTGTTTAATATGTTCTCTTAGAAAAACGATTTGTTCTGAAAGATATATTGGTCTTTATAGAAATACTTCTGGTGTTGGCTAAGATGTTTATTACTCTAAACTCTCTTGGAGGCAAGTGGTCCAAGTCCTCTCAAGACCCAGCTAAGGAAGTAAAGAAGCCTAAGGAGGGATGAAAGACAGACTTGTTGCTTCGCCCACAGAAAACCGCCTGGAAAACGTCGGATTGGACACGTTTAGAGTCATGTGGGTTTATATAATGAATGCACTCCACTCCACTGACTGACTTTCTCCCCTTGTGCTTTGGTCAAGAAGAGAAAATATTGAGAAATGGGTATTTCAGAAGAGGTACTATTTGTACCCTACCTTGTTCCAGATGTCTCTTGGCTGAAAGAGAACTGACATATGACATATGTCACTCCCTGAAGTACAAAAGAAGATGCAAAATTTGGAGAGCGGGGCTTTAACCCCAAGTGAAACTTCAGTGCTTTCAAGGAATGTGAATTAAGGAGTTCAGAAAAGACCCAAGTCTGAAGTGGTATGAGACTGGAAGCCAATCTCCTGCCCCCCACACCTGTCTTAGGGCCATGGGCTGTGTTCTTTCCCACCTGCAGAGCCCCACACAGAGGTGGGACTAGCCAGGGATGAAAACGCTCAGAACAGGGCGCCTGTGAGCCTGCCGTTCATGCTAAACACACAGCCGTTCCAGGTCTGGGCGGGAGACCTGGGGCATGGCCTGGGAAAGGGGAGGTGGGCTCAGTGTCTAGGTCCCTGAGCTCCACGCTTCCTGGGAATTCTCCCATGCCTCCCTACAGACCTAACTAACAGAATGGGAAATGCTGAGTCCAAGGGAAGGGTCTCCGATGGCACCAGCTCCAGGATTTTCTATTCAGCAAGTGTCCGCGTTTCTGAGAAAATGGAGATCTCACGGCTACTGCTCCACACTAGAGTAACCGCCCTGGTAGTCTCTGCAAGCCTGTGTGTTTGAAGATGACCTGTGTCTGTGCCTACTCCCACCTGGACCTCCCGTTCACAGAATGGCAGGGGGCTGCAAGGGCCCCCATTGTCGTCCCCCTGGGTAATCTCAGCCCTTGAGGCTAAGGCACCTTGCTTACTAAGAATACCCAGTGGCAGAGCCAAAAGGTGATTCCAAAAAAATCTGCAGAGCCTCGCTCCAGGGGCCTTTTATTTTCCAGGCCATCAGGTGGAATAAGATCAAGAACACATCTTGCTTAAACCCAAGTCACGCATTATGGAACTCTCCTGCCCGTAAAAATCATGCAATTCCCGGCTCAGATAGTATTTGGGGATTGCTGGGTATCTGGGGATCTCTTTACTTTGTTTTTCTCCTTTAGAGATATGCAAAGTGGCCTGTTTTTCTCATGCTGGAAAAGTTACAGGAAGGAATTAATCTGGGTCAGGCTGCTCTCTCCTGCCCGAGCAGCCCCCCTCCCCAGCCCTCCGACTCCCGGCTGTGATTAGAGGCTGCAGGCAGAGGCCCTCTGAGCTGCCACAAATCCCTCCCCTGTCCTTAACATGTAATAATCATAAGCTTTTAGAAACGCTAAACATCGCCCATTTAAAGTAACTGAAGGGAAAGGCTAATTTTCATTATCCTTTAAAAATAGGAGTCATAGACTATCTGAGGAGAACGTGGTACTTTAAAGAACATACCAGAAAAGAAGTTTATTGCTAACAAGTAGAAGTTGTGTTAAATCAGCCTTATGTAGCTGGGCTGTAAACGGATGCTTCCAAAATGCTGGAACCTCATCCAGAGCAGGCCAAACAATTCCCGTTTCATCTCATTTACTTTGTACATCTAGTTAACCAACCCTGATCAGATAATACACAGATACCCACAGATGTCTTTAGAGACGCGCAGGTAAATCTGGGCTTAATCCAGGTTTACTTTGGACTAATTCTAAATCCACGGGCTCTGAATGAATGTGGCTTCGCTGTTTCCATCAATGCGAGTCCTCATTTTATTGAGCAATTCTATTCTTAGCTCTGTGAGGGGGAGGCAGACAGAAAGCCCCGTTCCCCTCCATTCCATTCCCCTCCCAGGACGGCATTTAACATGCTGCTCCTGCCAGCTGGCGGGCAGCCACGCCAATGGCCCTGTCAGTACTGGCCGAGGAGAATAAGAAACTAAACCATAAAAGGCCAGAACTGCAGCTCGTGCCGTGGTGATGGGGGAGGGGAGCGTGTGGCACCGAGTGGAGCCTTGCCCGAGTTGGGGTAGGGGGCACTCATCACAGAAATGCAGTGCAGAGGAGTTGACCCCGAAGTTCCCCGGGCAGCGGTAGATGAGACAGGACACCCAGGAAAACTGGAAACCAGTGCTTGCTGATGCGTGAGGGCATGGGGCCAGGTCTAAATGTAAAGGCAGACTAGATGGGGGGCACCAAGGCCCCCCACCCCCCAAGTGTTCCTGACTCCACGGGGTTAACTGCTGAAATAAGCATCCAGTCCCCAAGGAGAGGAAGAGTGAGGAAAGCCCCCACCCCCGTCTTTTACAGATGAGAAACCCATTCCCGGACCCCAAACCCAGTACACTGACTTTCCAGATTTAAAACTCCTGACCTAAGGCAACAAAAGAAAGGTCTGATCAATAACCACCAGGTCAAAGGCTTTCACATGCATAACGTGTGAAGACCCACAAATGCACAAGGACGTGGCCTACTATCCATCAGTCTGTTCTGTCACCTGCTGTTCCTTTTCTGTCCTGAGTACCTGCCACATGGAGGGGGGCAAGGAGCTGAGCACGACTGACAGTGGGAGACCAGGGAGCGGGCTAGTCGGATATTTCAGACTTGACAATGGCATGAACCACACGGTGAGTGGGACGGGGAGGAAAAATGAACTTGAGCATCCGGCTGGAGACAGACGGTATCGGGACTCAGAAGACAAGAAAAAAGAAATGGATTTAGGATTAGGAGGTCATGGTGACCTCAGAAGGGTGGTCCCAGGACACTACTCGGGTGTGGAGGGGAGGCTGCAGGGAGCTGAAGAGCGCCAGGGAGTAAAGGAACAGAGTGGGAGTAGGAACAGAAACCCTCTTTCAGAGGGTTTGACCACGAAGAGAGCGCAGGAGAGAGATGGCCGGGTGGCTAGAGAAACACAGGATATTGCAGCAGTTACGCATGCCTGTGTGTTTGGCTAAGACGCGAGAGCTCTGGCAACATTTATGGGAGAAGTAGAGGAGGAGTTGAAGGGAAGAGAAAAGGGGGGTGGTGTAGCCCCCAAGAGGCTGGGATTCAGTGTAGGAGCAGGAAGCAGCCTCAGGGAGAGAAAGGTGGACCACACCCAGACCCTGGAGGGTGGAATCAGCCGTAGGTGTGGGGCCATGATGGTGAGCAAGGTCATGCCTGATGCCTCCTAAGTCAGAGAAGCCGAAGGACAAAGCCTGCGGGGTGATAAACTATCACAGACCAGCCCTGACACCTTGGCTGAGCCTGGAATTGGATTAAGTCTGGGGGTTGATGTGATCTTCCTATAATTCTCCCCAAATCAGGTGTAGGGGCAGTGAAATCAGAAGAAAGAATCGATTCAAGGTGAAGACTTGCAGGGAACTCAGTGGGGTATCAGGCAGCGGACCACAGGGGACAGGGACGTTCAGGTGCCAGCAGGAAAGGGCCTGGGGCAGTGGGGCTCAGGGTCTCCAAAGGGCAGAAAGAAAGAGAAGCCAGGAAGGGATTCACAGGAAGAGGAGAACACTGTGGGGGTGTGTGTGCAGGGTCTGGGTGCTCAGTGAGCATGAAGCACAGCAATGGTGTGAGA
The DNA here is from genome assembly GCF_057876585.1 of Rhinolophus sinicus. Classification (NCBI taxonomy): domain Eukaryota; kingdom Metazoa; phylum Chordata; class Mammalia; order Chiroptera; family Rhinolophidae; genus Rhinolophus; species Rhinolophus sinicus. The sequence goes on along the minus strand of NC_142517.1, from coordinate 61,186,897 downwards.
GCAAGGAGAGGGAAATGAGGCTGTGGGCAGAGACCACGGCTGCTCCCGGGGCAGGCCCAGCGTCCTGCAGAGGCTGTCTACCTTTCCTGCCTCTGACTTCCAGGCCACCCATCCGCACTCACCGACCACAGTGAGGTTGACCTGGGCCTGCCTGCTGCCCAGCTTGTTCTCCACCAGCAGGGTGTAACAGCCACAGTGCTCCTGGCGGGCCGCCAGGATGGTGAGCTTGCTGCCGCTCTCGCTGTTCTCCAGCTTGATGTGCTCGCTCTCCTGGATCTGCGGGCAGAGAGTGGGCAGGTGCTGTGACATGGGCAGGAAAGGAACGGGGCTCCGACCCTCACTCCCCACTCCCTGAGGGATGCAGCTGCACGAGCTGTGCGAGGCTGGTTTTGTCTGGGCTCTGGGCTTCCCCCTAGGGTCCCTCCTCTCCTGCATCCAGAGCCAGACCTCCCTGAGGGGACCAGATCTGGGACAGACAGGAAGGTGCTGAGTACGGTCAGGGAAATGAATGCTGCAGTTGCTGCTCCAAACTGGAGTTCAGGAGCGTCCCGGTCTCCTTGCACCACCCTGGGATGCGGTGGGAGAACACATCTGAGCAAAGCCCACCCCGGCAGAGTCTGACCTTTTCTGTGCTGTTGAAGCCATAGCCACTAGCTACGTGGCTATTTAAAATTTAATTAATTAAGCGGAAACAGCCCAAACATCCATTCACTAAGGAATGGATAAACAAAATGTGGTATATCCAGACAATGGAATACTATTTGGCTATAAAAAAAGAATGAAAGACTGATTCATGCTACAACATGGATGAGCCCTGAAAACATTATGCTACGTTAAAAAACCCAGACACTAAAGAAAACATATTATATGATCCAATTTATATGAAATACCCAGAATAGGCAAATCCATAGAGACAGAAAGTAGCTTAGTGGTTGCCAGGGCCTGGGGGAAGGGAAGGAATGACTGCTAATGGGTCTGGAGTTTCTTTTTGGGGTGATAATGTTCTGGAAATAGATCATTAGGATGGTTGCACAACCTTGTGAATATACTAAAAACCACCATCAAAGGGTTTATTTAAGAGGGTGAATTTTTTTGGTATGTGAATGATATCTCAACAAAGCCATTATAACAACTTTTAAATACTTAAAAGTTAAAACTCAGTTCCACTAATCACACTTCAAGTGCTCAAAAGTTACATATGGTTAGTGCATACTGGATAACAGACATGGGGCATTGCCATCACTACATGAAGTTCTGTTGGACAGATGGAACTTGGCTAAATGTCTCTGAAAAGGGATGGGAGCCCACCTTACTTTAGACAACACTGGCCCACACATGCTTTGGCCAAACATGCTTAGGATGTTAAAGACCAGCTTCTCTTCTTCACATTTTGAGATCAACCCTCCTTTCCCTCCTGGTACTAGCCTTTCCTCTCTGGGCCTTAGGACAACTTGAATGGTTTGGAAATAGAGCAACAGAGAGCTCAGAAGAAATCACGCCTTCTGTAGATCCAGTGCCAGCCCACTGTTCTGGGGCCTCTGCTGATCACACATACGGGCACACACTACCGATATGGGATCCCCAAGTCCCTTCAACAGCTGGTTGTTCAGAAATGCGAACATTTCCCCATAGGACCATTATTATAAATGGTAGCCTGATTTCTGGTCCAGGAAGCTACAATTGTCTTTAAAGAACAATTTATCGATCCAAATACTCAGATCCACTTTTGTCCCTTCAGCATGTGGTAAATTTCAGTTGTTACCACAAATTGGTTCCGTAGACTGGCACAAAAGTCACCGGAAGCTCACAGTCTGAGAAGTCAGTTAGGTTACTGGTTCCATTTTCCTGACTCTGAATACACTTCTAGACTTGAGATATCGAAATTGGGTGAGGGCCAAGGGTGGTTCCTACTTTTTCCTTCATACTTTTCTTTATTATACAAATTATCTATACAGTAGGCATTCTTGTAGATTCAGAAGAAAAGGTTATGAAGAACTCAGAGTGGATGAGTAGGTGATGAGTGGATGAGGGGTCTCATCCATTTCTAAAGCTGTGATGCTGTTTCCGTTACAGCATTTCTCATCCCTTCCGGCCCAGGGGCTGTGTGGGTGGTTCTCCTCCATTACTGACCTGCTTTCGGAACTTCATCCAGGTACAGGTGATGGGCTGGGTGCCTGCCACTTTACCAAACAGCTCCACAGACTCTCCTGCACGCACCTTTTGGTCCTCAGGAAACTGGATGATCTGCGGGGGCATGGCTAGGAGAGTACAAGCGAGAAAGTAGGTGAGGAGGAGGGAGCCTCAGACAGTCTGATCTCAACTGGTGCTGCTGTCCACATGGGTCTGCTGCTCCTCTCTCACCTTCTGGAACCTTCAGGGTAAGACGGAAGGCAGTGATCACTGCTCCAGAGAACACCTGAGCTGATGGGGCCGGCTAGCTTTGGTCATCTCTTTATTCTGATGTCCTCAGAAGTGGCCCATGCAATTCCCACGGCACAATTCTCCATTTGTTGGTTGGTCTGGAATTTGCATCTTACCCTGATTTTTTGAATCTACATCCTAACTCTTTTGTTAATTAAACAGCACCTGGCCGTCGAACCTGGAGGTGACCCTGGCTGGCAGGCTCAATATGGTTCACGTCCTCCAGTGTCTTTCAGTGGAAAATAGAGAAGGTTCCATATGACAAGGACATATAGGAGCAGAGCATTAAAACAGCACAAAGTGAATCATCTCCTTAAGGGGCAGAGTGGAGGGCGGAGGATGAGGCGGAATTTCACAGAAGGGATGGGAGGGTTGCTAGTACTGTGTGATGCTGCCCGTACAGGGGGAGCAGGAGAAAAGACAAGTAGTAGAAGGGGCTGGGGGGCCAAGGGGTGCAGAAGCTGTAGGGAAAACTCAGCCTGAATAATGCAGAGCTCGAATTTGGGAGGGGACCACACACCCAGTGGTCAGCCTAACCGGGCAAAGGACAAACCCTTCATGGCAGATGACTCCCTTACCCCCAAAGGTTTCTGTGACCAATTACCTGCCTTCAGAGGTGTCTTCGGTGCAGGTTTCTTTTTCACAGTTGCATCACCTGAAACCAAGAAGTTCACAGGTTATTTTCTGCCAGTTCTATTTTTCTCACAAAGCTCCCGGATCCAAGGAGGATGCAGTCTTGCCCACCGGCCCTTTATCTAGACAGAGCCCTCGCTCGGATATATCTTTCTGGAGAGCTTGCAGTCTCACACAGACAACCTCACGATTGCATGAATATCAGTTCTCAGGGAACCTCTGGAGGGGGTCCCTGAAGCCTCCATTGAGATTAAAAATGCTTAAGCCTCCATTGTCCATTTCAATGATAACCCCAAACTCACTAACTATTCTCTCATCCTAACTTTCAGGAAACTCAGAAAGGAAACTAAGTGAGATAAACCAACCAAAATTAGCCTTTGCTGTGGATCCAAGGGGTTCAGGCTTCCTTTGGGTCACAGACTGTGGACTGGTGGCTTTCCTTTTTTTAATGTTTATTGAATGGATCAATGAGTGAATGAAGAATTGAATGAACCAACCAATGGCCTCCTCCATTCCTTCCCCAACTTGCTCCAAACAAGTCAAATAAGAAAAAGGACCCAAACAGACCAGTTTGGCAGCACAAACCTATTCATTTAGCTAAATAACAATGTGGTAAATATGCAAAAACATCCTCAGCTATCTTCATGGCTTGTTTTCCTATTTCTTTCAGGTCTTTGCTCAAAAGTCATCTAAACTATCTATCCAAGTGAAATGAAAATCTACATGCAAACAAATACCTGAACGTGAATGTTTATAGTGGCTTTATTTGTAATTGCCCACAACTAGAAGTTATCTAAATATCTGCAACTGGAGAATGGATAAACTCCAGTACCGTACCTTCATACAATGAAATCCTACTCATCAATAAAAAGGAACAAACTACTGATACACATGACATGGATGAATCTCATTAGTGATTCAATCTTATTAGTGACTCATCCCTTCGGCTAAGAGAAGCCAGACTCAAAGGTTACATACTGTATAATTCTCTGTCTATGCATTTTAGAAAAGACAAAACTACAGGAGAGTAGATGCATGCTTGCCAGAGGTGGGGCGGGGTGGACCATCAGAGGACACAAGGACAGATTTTGAGGTGATGGAACCATATCTTGATTGTGGTGGTATTTACCTGACTGTATGTGTTGTCAAGGTTCACAGAACTATGCACTAGACAGGGTGAATTTTACTGCATGTAAATTATACCTTAACACACACACAAAATGGGGAAAAGTCACTTAACCAAGGATATCTCCCCTGACTACTCTACATCAAATAGCAACCCTCCACCCCCAGCACTCCTGACCGTGCTTACCCCACTTTATTATTTTCCCCTCGTGGCACATGTCATATAATAAACTATGTATTTACTTATTTATTTACTGTCTGCCCTTTACCTCCCCCTAAAGTATAAAAAAGTATAAAAAACAGGAACTTCTTTTGTTCTATTTACCTAATGTGCCTGACACATAGTAGGCACTCGATAACTATTTACTGAGTGAATGCGTGGGGTTATGTTAACAATGATCTATCTACAAAGCTTCACCTTTGCGATTAAAGTGAGGCAGTGCGATACGCTGGCTTGGACCACAGGCATGTTAGCTAACTTTGGGGATTGTCCGTGGTGCATCTGTGAAAAGGGAGGAGTGCTGCTCCCCTCTGAGCCCCCAGAGGATTGCATCTGGTGGCGATCTCTGACAGAAGCGCTCTACAAGCACAGAGCTGCTGAGGACCAGTCCCATGGTTATGCCCAGTGCAAGGCCTGCTGCCACCAAGTTCACCCTGGCTCGTCACCATTATCGATCCATTTGTCCAACTCACAACAACTTACGGGGGGCTTACAATGTGTCGGGCAAATGCCAGTCAGGGCACTCTATTAGCCTGGGTACTGGGGAGAAAACCAAACAAATGTGAGAAAACAGGGTTTGTCCTCAAGGGCTTCGATGTCAAGGCATGTGGTCCCCAGGAAAGGCTTCTTCTTCTTTTGCCATAAAGGACATTTATAGGACAACTGGAACAATTGGAATTAAGTCCAATAAATTATATGACAGGACTGTATCAGTGTTAATTTTATGCCTTGATCCCCAAACTGGTTTTATAAGAGATTGTCCTGGGTTTTAGGAAATAAACCCTGAAGTATTTATCCTGTTTCCCTGAAAATAAGACTTAGCTAGACAATCAGCTCTAATGTGTCTTGTGGAGCAAAAATTAATATAAGATCTAGTCTTATTTTACTATAATATAAGACTGGGTTAATATAATATAATATAATATAATATAATATAATATAATATAATATAATATAATACCTGGTCTTATACAATATATTATAAGACTGGGTCTTATATTAATTTTTGCTCCAAAAGACGTATTAGAGCTGATTGTCCGGCTAGGCCTTATTTTCAGTGAAACAGGGTAGGTGCAGGGATACCATATGTGCAACTTATTTTCAAACTGATCATAAAATTTGTGTGTGTGTGCGCGCGCACAGAGGTAGAGGGAGAGATGGAAAAAGAGAGGGCGAGAGAAGATATAAAGCAAACATGGTAAAATGTTGATATTTGAAGAATCTTGAATGAAGGGTATACGAGATTTGCATTATTTTTGCAACTTTCCTACAAGTCTAAAATTATTTCAAAATAAAAGTTAAATAGAAAGCTAAAATAATTGTATCCAGCCAACATGACGTGGTTGTTCAAATGAAGGAGGAAGAGTGTACACTGTCGGTTGAGCAGATGGTTAGGAAGGCTAAGAGGGGCGGCGCTGGATGGGCCTGAGGACTGGAGAAGCCCTGAACTAAAGAAGGGAGAAGAGCCTGCGCCATAGCTCAGCATCAGGGAGTGGCCCAGAGCTGGGACTCAGGGTGGTGTTTGCTGGAGCTTGGCCAGAGTATAGGGCTGGGATTAGAGAACGTGGTGTGAAGACAGTATGACAATTTAAATAAAAGAAAATTAAAAACTCAGTTCCTCAGTCACACTAGTCACATTTCCAGTGCTTACTAGCCACATGTGGTTAGTGGCCTCCATGTGGCGTAGACACAGACTGGACAGAGCTGGTCTAGAATGGCGAGTCTGAGAGTTAGGTCTTTGTCCTCTGTGAAAAGGGCGTCCTCACACAAACAGCAGTCCGCCTGGGCTAGAGCACACCTGGAGGTCTCTCCAATTCCTGGGGGACAAGGATACCCAGTAAAGAGGCTACTGCCACGCTCTTGGAAGGAACCAATCTTCCAGGTCCAACTTTGGTAAAGGCAGCAGAAAAGAAAATACAAATAAGGAAAAGTTGAAAAAATCTAGGGGCTAAACATGAGGGAGGGAGGTATAAAGTTACCTTAGAGAATTCTTGCTTGGATCACTGGGGAAAATTATATTGATGGCACATCGGGAGTACAAGATGCGTTTGGCTTGGTCCCAGGGAATGTGGTGAATGAAAGAATTTAATTTGTATGCAGGAAAAGGCCCAGGATCAGAATTCTAGAGAGAGGTTGGTAGAGACTGGAACTGAAAGATTTCAGGACCACACATGCAATTTATAATGGAAGCTGTGAGGATGGGTCAGTTCTTTGGGGGAAAAAAACGCAATGAAAGATGAAAAGGGGCCAGGGTCTGATTCCAGGTGATACCCACATGAGGATAGAGGGGGGTAGAGGAAGGACTCCGAGAGGCAGCAGGGGGACAGTCACTGTGACCTCGGAGAGGACAGAACGGGCACTGGACGTGGGCGTTAGGCATGACCAGCAGCGAGAGACGCATGGTGTTGGAGCGGGTAGGTGCGGTGGGACTGTGGGCTCAGAAATCACTCCAGAGGAGATCCTCAAGGAAACAGGAAGGAGTCAACTAATGCATCAAGAATGCCGGAGGTGAAAGGGACAGAAAGCAATGGGGTGACGGAAGAGGAGGATCAAGCTAAGGTTTCTTCAAGGTGAGAGAGCAGAGCACAGCTCTGAAAGCAGAAGGCTAGGAGAGGGAGAGCCCAAAGACGCTAGACGGGAAGAGTATGGGAAAGCCAAATCGCTTGCGAGAAGATACCGGATGAGATACGCAACACCCATGACTGGCTGTGCCCTCTTCATCCAGGGCTCTCGGAAAGGGAGAGGGCACAGCTGGGAGAGGCCCTCATGGGAAGAAGAAAGGCTTCCACCAGAGCCAGGTCTGACCTCCCGTGGAGAGGGAAAGGCATCTGTTCAGAAGAACTGTGTGGAGGGCTGCTGCATGGGCTTAGTTGTGTTTCCGCACGCCCCTCGCCACTCCCCAAATTCATATGTTGAAGCCCTAACCCCCAGTACCTCAGAATATGACTATATTTGGAGATAGGGCCTTTAAAGAAGTAATTAAGTTAAAATGAGGCTGGTAAGGTGGGTTCTAATCCAGTCTGACTGGTGTCATAGAAGAGGAAATTTGGACACACAGACAGACACCAGGGATGACATGCACAGAGGAAAGGCCATGTGAGGACACAAGGAGAAGGCGGCCGTCTGCAAGCCCAGAGAGAGCCCTCAGGAGCAACCAAACCTGCTGACCCTTTGATCTTGAACTTCCAGCCTCCAGAACTGTGAGACCACACATTTCTGCTATTTAAGCCACTCAGTGTGTGGCGCTTTGTTAGGACAGCCCCAGCAAACGAATGCAGCTGTGATGGGCTCTGGGGGCCGGGAAGGAGGTTGACAGCCCCTGGAGTGGTGGCCCAGGAGCTGATAAGGAGGGAACAGCAGCACAGCATGAGGTCAGAAGATGCCAGAGTCCCTCCCTTTACCATTCTTGGAGCCCTGGGTAAAACCTATGTGTCAGAAGTAGAGCCTGGACTACTGTTTATCTTTCTGTGTTCCAGTCAAATGGGATTGAAGGCCAAAGTTTTATGTTTGTTCTATAAATTTGGAGGTTCTGCTGTTTGAATTAGTTAGCATTCGAAACTGGTTTGGTTCCTATTAGTAAAACCAATTTTAAATGTTAATAATGTTCTGTATCCTATTCTATACATATTTTATATGACCATCTGCTGTGATCCGTTCATTGTGTTCTGGGCTTAGAAGAACATAATTAATGGATTGGAAAGCAGAGTCGTCACCTGATTCTAAAACCTGGTTCCTCGTAGAGAGTGGGACTCAGCGAGTTGTTTCTAACCCATGGTCACATCGTCCTCTTCTCTTGGTTCTTGCCCCACCAGACACAAGCAGGGCACCTCACATTGTTTCCATTTCATGCAAAAGAACGTGGATTTGCATAAAAGTCAGATGACTTCCTGGGTTCATAACACCACATGTGACTGAGCAGAAGTAGGATTGAAGCCTCCTGAGGCCTTGGTGTATCCCTGCTTTCCTCCTGCTGCCTCTTAACTCCAGCTGATGCTCCGCTCCATCCCCAAATCCAGCTCTTTGAAACCCTTCTCCATCTCTTTGCAGAAATGCAGTGGGTATAGGCTCTGGAGCTGGACTTGGGTTCAAATGCTGCTCTGTCGCTCCCTGGGCTGTGGCTTAGCGCACGTTATTTAACCTCTCAGAGCTTCAGTTTCCTCATTGAAAAAATGTGAGAAGAATAAATGAAATTTATTGTAAAGAATTAAGCTACATTGTAAGAAAGTATAGCACAAATACCAATGCCTCCCCATTTTCCTCTCTTTCCCAAATAGATTCCCAGAAGACTCCTGTATACTTGCCGTCACCTACTTAGTATGTCGCACTGTCTGCAGTTCAGACTTACAGCTCCATGAGATCTCATGTGGTACCTGGGGCTCTTTCTCCCGATCCGGGTACCCGATAGAGGTAACATGCTTGCTGGCAGATGCCTCTTGGGTCACTAACTAGTTTCCTCTCATCTGGATTCACCCTTCTTATTATCTTACTATTCCTGTCAGCTCTTTGTCTCTCATCCCCTTCTCCAGCAGCCCACACTTACTGCACCACCTAGTTCAGAGGGGACTATCACAGGAGGAAAATAAAATCAAACCATCTTTGCAAATCCCACGACAGCCACCAGCCACAGCATCAGGCAAGGAACCCTTCCTCCCCTTGCCAGAGGGTCTGTCCCTCTGTGGAGGGACGCAGTCACTTCTCCCAGCCAGCCAGCAGCATCTCCCTCCTGGCACAGCACTGCTCCCCCAAAATGCTCTGAGTCCCTCTTTTTACCCCTCTGTCTGCTGCCTCATTTTCCTTGGAGCCTCGACCTCTCTCCTGAGCCCAGCTATACATCCCGCTACCCAACCATCATCTCCCCTGGCACAGACTGCAAGGCCAACACATCCAAAACCAAATCCAGGATCTTCTCCTCACAATGCTGCTCACCCGTTTTTCCCAAGGCCCCCTCCCTGCTCATATCCATCAGCTAAATACCTGCTAAATGTCTGTCAATCCCATCAGCTGAACACCTGCTGGGCCTGCCACTCTGCACATCCCCACGGTCACCACTCTAGTCCTACCTGTACCACCTCCTAGGCCCCGCCCTAATCCTAGGCCCCACCCCAATCCATCCATCCCTGTGGCCAAAGCAGTTTTCCTCAAATGCAGCTCTGATGTCACCCCGCTGTTTAAACCTCTCCAGTAGCTGCCCACTGTCACTTAGGATCAAGTCCAACTCGCCTGACGAGGGCCTTTGAGATCTATCCCTGGCTGTCATGTCCAGCCTTCCTTCTTACTGCTCCCTCCTGGGGAACAGCCTCACCCATGCCCTCGGGGCTCAGTATCCGTGGTTCTCAAAACCTAGCGTGCATGCTGATCACCTGGGAAACTGCTAAAATTCCAGATTCCCGGGCTTCCTGGGATGCTGATGCTATTGGTCCCGGCACTGCCTTCTCGGGAGCACGGCTCTACAGTCTGCCCCGGATGCCTTTCAGTTTCTGCAGTACCAGGCTTTGCCATCAGCTCTTGGGTGACTGTCGCACCTCCTCTGGGGACGACTGTGGGCTGTGTTCCGCGCCCCTCTCAGGAGGCTCTATCTCAGCACCTAGCACAGGGCATCACAACGGCACAAACCTGCCCTCAGCACGTATAGACCACAGCACGCTCTCTGGGGACGGAACAAGGACCGGCTTGCTCACCTTGTGTCTCCCCAGTGCCTACTTCGAGCATTACCTGACACAGGCTTGAAAAAGAGCCATTAAAGGCACGAGTGAAAGCCCTGAGGATCTCTGTTCACCTGGGAACTCCAGGAACACTCCACCCCAATCCTGGACTCTGACGCTGAAACCTACGTCCTGGGGCCTGAATCCTTTGTGACTTTCCATGAAAAGGAGAAGCCTCTTGGCTCTGTCACCAACTAGATGAAAGCTACCTGGTGCTGAGCCCTCCACTCTAGACAAGAGACAGAGGCTGGAAGAAGTGAAGCAGCCCAATAAAAACATCATGGATCAAAGCTTTGAATTTGGAAAACCAAATTCCAAACTCCTGGGAAACCTGGGGCAGGCTGGGGAGACCCGCCTCCAACTGTCTGTGTAATCCATCTGTTGCTTCTGCCCCAGCTGAACCTAGTCCTGGCCTCATGAACCTTCCTTTGGCCCAGGCAGGGAGGAGGCCGGCACCCCACGGAAATTTCCAGACTGCTCAATCTGAAGGCACCTAGTACCTCTCTCTCTCTCGAGAATCCAATCAGCAAGGCAGAAAGACCAGAGCCAGCACCTGGGAGATATTTACAGAGCCTGAGGTGGGTCTCACAGAGTCAAAAGGGTCTGAGACAATGGAACGCAGAGGAGAACTAGGGAGGTAGCACGAACAGCCTTGGATACAAGGAGGTCCCTGGACCTCTGCCTCTCTGGGGACATTGCCCTTTTTAGGTAGTTAACTAAAAAGAGACATCAAAACCGTCACGATTCCCCCAGTCAGTATTAACTTACTGCCAAAGGCTCCTGAAGGGAACTTGGGTTGGTGAAGTGTGGACGGAGCACCTATCCTACAGACTGGGTCAGAGCAGGAGGTGGCGAGAGGACATGGGGATGGAAGGCTGCTTCCTGCGGCCCTGTGCTGGGGGAGGCTCGGGGCTCTGGGTGGCTTGACAACACCCGTCCCCTTCTCCTGCATCGACGAGGCCCCTTCCGGTTCCTCCTTACAGATCTGGGCAGAAATATTGATCCTTTTCCCAGAATTAACAACTCTGGACAAATTCTCAGCACGCAGCCCCTCACAGCAAAGGCTGTCACATAAGGAGATTCCAGGGGAACATGGCTCCTCTTAGTACTGCAAACACCCATCCCCAAGCCCCCAGGACAAAGAACGTCAAGATGGTTGTGAAAGAGGCAGCCCAGCGTGGCTGGGACAACAGTTCCAGGGTTGCCTGCCTGGCGTCCTCCAGTCCTCCCTGGGAGGACCCATCCTGCCATGTAACTGACTTGTAGGAGAGCTGGAAGGAGCTGAGGCAGCATGAGGGGTGGGTGACAGGGTCACACGCAGGGCAGGGTGGAGGGGGTGGTAGGCAGCAGAATCCTCACAGACCAAAACGTTGGTTAGAGTTACTGGGAGTTGGTGCCAGCTTTCAAAGACACTCATGGAAATACCCCAGCTTCTCTCTTAGGGTCCCGTATCTTTCACTGTCAAGCAAATATTGATGCCAAGTCTCAACGTCTCTAGCATTTCCTTCTAGCCCTTTGAATCTTATCAGGATTGAATATTCCCCATGACCTGGAAAGAATATTTAAAAGAAAGATTTGATCCTGGGGAAACCTTTCAGGAAAACTGGACACTATTTTTGACATCCAGAGACGCTTTCATGTTGACATGACTTTTGGTTTCAGAGAGAGACATATACGGGAGGTCAAAGCAAAGCTATCTAAAAGCATCATAATCAGGGATGGTCCATCGTGGTGACTGAAGCCAAAATGCCCAGTGTCAGAGGTGAAGCTCGGGCCAAGGCCAGGCATGGACTACAAAGGGGTATCCCACAAGGATCTCCCCCAACCCCAGAGCACGGTGGAGGCCAGCACCCTTAAAGCATGGAAACTCATGAATCAGTATGAAAAATCAAATACTTATTATGAATATATCCCTGCTTTGGGCCAGGCACTGGAGTTTCAGACAAGCCCTGGCTCCTGTTCCTTACGTTGTAAAAGTGCACTATGGATTCCCATCTATCTCTTTTCTAAAAGACCATCAGCTCTACAGACTGACTGGAGGAATCCCTGGGTCTGTTATCATACCAGCACGGCCTCTTCTGTGTTTTCTAGAACCATTTCTTAAGCTCCATCGATGCTTCCTTCACACAAAATTCCATTCAGATTCCCTCCAGCTGGAACACCCTAAACCTGGGCCTGATGTGTAAGAACTCCTTCTGGTCAGCATGTTTCTGCTGCTGAGGAACACAACCCATGCTGGCTGCAGCTTCGACGCTTCGCCCATCGTTTGACCCCAAAGGGAGCTAGCTGACCTCACCTGAACTGCGTCACTTAAAAACAGGATTCCATTGAATGGCCTGATGCCAGAGCTGGAAAAGCCTGGGGTCAGTCGGACAGAGTCCCCATTTGACAGGTGAGCAAGCCAAAGTCCAGAGGGACAAAGGGCTTTGACTAAGTTCAATCAGTGATAGAACCAAGACTTTTGTCCCCTGCTCTCTCAGCCAGTGGCTGTCTGGCTACACCTGGTCCCTGAGCACGGCTCCAGAGCTGACACAGTAAATGGACATCGGGAGGCCCACCTAGGGGCCTGCTGCCTCCCCATACCCGCTCACCTCAGGGGAGGAGCCTTGATGCTCCTCCCCGGGCCAGTGTACTTCTGTCATGTTCTCTCTCCAAAGGTGGGAGACGACCCGCTCTGGGCTGGAGGAGTGGATGAAGCGTTCCTGAAGTGCTCACATCCAACCCCCATCAAGCAGGGGAAAACCATCCATAAAGGATTGGGACAGTTGACAAAGATTGAATATAGGCCATGGATTAGATAGCAGTATTGGTTCAATGTTACATTTCCTCATTTTAATAACTGCATTGTGGTTGTGTTCCTAGGAGATACACAATGAGAAATTTACAGGTTGAGGGCACGATGTCCCTAATTCATTCATAAATGGTCTCTACATCCATATGATGAATGTACACATATGAACATATACGTAGTGTATACATAGCCACAGGATCTATAGGATAGATAATGGATGTAGATCTATATGAATATACGAGTGACAAATAGATATGAATATATACCTATAGAATGACAGAATGGAACAAATGTGAATAATTGGTGAATCTAAGTAAAGGGTATACAAAAGTTTCTTGTATTATTCTTGCAACTTTTCCGTAAATTTGAAATTATATGAAAATAAAGTTATTTAAAAATTTCCCATTGAGAGGCATGTAGCAAACACCCTGACGGGTCTTGATCTAGACAAGCATGCCACCTGTTGCCCTCCTTCTCCTCCTAGCTCTAAAGGCAGTCAGACCTCTGCCCTCCAAGTGGGCCGACAGGAGTACTGCCCAGGCTTCTGTGGACAGCACAAAGTATGACTCTGACACTATGGAAGGCACACAGGGTGGTGGTTGTGGCAGGAACGTAGAGCAGGTTTGGCCTCACAGTTCCACAGCTTACCAGCTATGAGACCCTGGGCAGGAAAATTTAGTTTTCTAAGGCTCAGTTTTGCTCATCTGTAAAATGGGAACAACTATTTGTAGCTCAGTAGGGTGAGACTTGCCTGAAGTGATATAGATTGAGCCCTTAAGGTGATGCCTGCGGCACGGGTGCTCAGCAAATGCTTATTTTGTATGTTTATATGAAGACCCCAAGTTGGGTGCCTCACAACATTCACTCTAGCGTCCGTGCAGTTTCTCCTCACCATGTTATCTTCTTCAACCAAATCACATTCTTCTCCTGCTTCACAACCTGGCCCAGAGTCTCCCTCACCCCGAACTCTTCCCACACTCCCCCTCCTCACTCCTGTACTTGTGAGTTGGGATCCCGCAGGTTAACTGTTTGGTCAGTTTCTCTCACCCTGCCCCCAGGGTTGGGCAGATTGACGTGGCTTTTCCCTCATGCTGCCCAGTGCCCTGCAGTGGCGGGGCGCCCAGGGGCTCTCGGGCCCCGTGAATGAGCGCTGTCCACTCACCCTGACAGCTCACTTGCAGCACTGCGCGTGGGAGCTGCGGAGTGGGAGGCCCACACAGGAGTTAAGACAAACACTGCAGCCTGGGTCCCACCCCCAGAGATTCTGATTTAATTAGTGTGGGGTGCAGCCCAGACAGCCGTGTTTTCACAAGGTCCTCAGGTGAATCCAAGATGCAGCCAGGGTAGAGACCCCTGCCCTAGAACTGGGTGACGACCACTTGATTGGGGTTTCCCACAGCCCTGTCTTCTCTAGCGCGGAGCTCAGGGCCCTGGTCTGCTCAGGATCTCGTTTGTCTTTCTCTTTCACAGCTCTGACTCTGCCTCACCTCCCGCAGGACCTCGCTGGAATGGATGTACCAGAGCTAAGGAGGCTGCGACCTCTCAGCTCAGACTCCATGCACTCCTGCTTCTGCCCCCGGGAAGGTGACCTGTTACACCTCTAATTCACAAGCGCTTGCTGCTCTTGTAAGATCCTGCATCGTTCTGCTCACATGTCCTGTAACTAATAGAACATGGGCCTAAGCAATCCTTCTGTAAGAGAAAGTCATTAGCCCATTCTTATTAGGCATTTCTTAGACTTGCTTATGCGCTTCCAATAACTTATTAAAGGTCCACCCGATAAACTGAGGCTCCCTGCAGCAGCTAAATATCCATGAGAGATTCTTATTCCGATTTACCGGCCCCGACATACCGAAGGCCGAGCATCCCAGACGGCCTGGCTGGTACGTGCACAGGGAAGCCAAGCTCGTCATTAGGAAGGGAAATATGCTGCTTTGAAAAGAAAGAGTAAAACCAAGTCACAGAACACTGTGTTGTAAAAGAAAAAGAGAAACAGCCTTTGAAGGAATCAAGCTCAATCACTTTCCTCAATTAGGATGGATAATTAAGAGCTTGTCTTGTTTTTGTTTTTGAAAACACAGAAAGCGTGTGTTAGCATTGTTCAAGCAACTCCACACCCTCTGTTAAAACTGGAGGATTCAAAGCATAGTTCTAACAAAATTAGACCAATAATTAATCAGTAGTGGAAGCCGGGCCGCTGCATTATGACTTTTGTGGATTCTAGGCACTTTTGCCTTTATTGACCTCTTCCTCCATTAAAGAGAAAAGTCAACACACACACACACACACACACACACACACACACACACACGTATTTTACAACTGCATTGGTATAGAGATGAATATATTAATATCATGAATTAAAACATTTTCTTTGACTTCAGCTTATTTTTTCCTTCTAATTTTACAAGATGTTAGGATATTTTTGTGGCCTGTAAAAGCACTGTGGACCTTAGACTCCACGCCTAATAGATAAGTGGGCCCTGGGGGGAGCCGAGATCCACAAAGAGGGAGACAGCTGTTCAGTCACAGGAGCGGCTCCTCTCCCCTTGCTATTTATAGCACAGCTGCAACTTGATTCTCAGAGACTCCGGTAAGGGCTTTGAGCAACACACAGCACGTGTCATCCTGCAAGGGGCATGCGTGAGGAGGCCCAGTTGCAGCCCTCAGGGAACTTACAGTGGAGGTGGGAGGATGAGACTGGACAGCTCACCATGACACTGGGAAGAAGACAGTCAACGGCAGAAGGGAGGTGCCGAGCGCTACAGGAGCTCGGAGGATGGAAGAATTACTTTCAGCTGGAGCAAGGACGAACTCGGGGATGAGGTGGCTTTTCTGTGGGAGCTTGTCCCATGAGAGAGGCGTCCCATGAGGAGAGGTGCCAGAGCAAAGGCATGAAGGAAGGAACACAGAGATGTCCAGTGCACATGAGGGGCTCAGGGGTAAAGGAGGTGGGGGGCAGTGCTTCGAAAGGAGGCTGAGGTCAATGTCAGAATGTGTGCATATGTGTGGAGGTGTGCCAGGGCAGCAAGGTGGGAGAGTTCACGTCTATGGGACCGATAAGACTCTGGGGAGCCGCTGGGTACTCCAACCCGGATGACAAGATCAGAGCCCAGTTTCCAAAGGTCTACCTGGCAGGGAAGACTCACCTGGGAGACATTAGGAGACGCTCTCACAGGGGTCTTACGAGAAGTACAAGGGGCCTGAGTGAGGTGAGGGTGGACATGTACAGGTACCACCACGCTGGCTGTGGGGAGGTGGGGGAGAGATGGGAGCGGCTGAGAAAAGGCCGCGGGCTCGGTCTCCAGTAGTTCACTGGGCACTCAGGTGAGGGAAGGGGCCAGACTTCTAGGAGCGGGGGTAAGGAAGCAGAGGCCTCTGCTGGCCCCCAGTCCTGGGGTTGCCGAGACAAGCTGAACAAGTACTTACTCTCTGTTCCTAGCATCGGAGGGAGAGAGCTCTTGGGCCTCCGGGCTTTCATCTCTGGGGCCTTGGCATTCTCGCTGGCGGGAGCATCTGGAGCAAAACAGGTGACAACAAACATTAGTTGGCAGCTGCCCAAGGAAATGCGCAGAGGAGGCCTCTCAATAAAAATCCCACCTCAACTAAAAGGATAGCCCCTTCCAGCCGCCCCTCCCCCAGCCCCCTCCGAGGGCCCGCTGTGCGCGCTGAGCAGCCAGTGCCTGCAGCCCAGGCCTTTCTCCACAAGAGTACCAAAGAAGGAGCTGCGCTCCACTGGGCCTTATAAATCAGGTGGAGAGCACATCGCCTGGCAAGATGGATGGACAGGCCGTTGTCCTGGGAACTCGTTAGTGTTCTCCCCTCTGCAGCAGGCACGTGCTGCCAGAAATCACACCACGCAGGGCAGGGGGAGAGGGGGTGCTCCTCTGCTCATCTCCCCCCATCCTTCCCTTCCTGGGTTCCTAACTCTCTCGGGCTAAACATTCTGCATTTCCAGACGCCTGTTCTGCATGAAGAGGTCTCTCATACAGAGGAAGGAGGGGACAAGGCCCTGCCCTTAGACTCATGGTCTGGAGGGGTCTGTATCCTCTGATTTCTCGAACTTCCTTCTACAGGTGGGCACTGACATTCAGACCTCCAAACCAGGCGAAGGCCTCTGAGCAGGTGGCTGGCAAAGCCTCACCCACTCGGGACTGTGGGTGCTTCTGCACATCTCCCCACAGCGGACCCAGTGAAACCCTTTGGCAGCAGCCTGTGGGCAGCGCTGACACGGATGAGTGCACAAGTCCTCAGGCCTGTCCTCCACGGGCATGCACACCGTGGAGAATGCTGGGAAACCCTCCCCTGTCGGGGCGGCAGGGGCTGGGCTGGGCTCCCAGGAGACTGGGCTGTAGGAAGATGAGGGGAAACCACGAGGGACTCGGATAAGCAGGGGTGCGAAGCAGCTGGCTGAACGGTTATCTGTGCTCCAGCATCTGCCCCACAAGGAACTCTCTTCAGGGACCGCTGGGAGGGAGCCTCCCCCTGTGAGCCCCTTCCTGTCCATCCTTTTCCTGCTCCTGAAGAGAGGAAGCTCAGGCGGAGGAAGGAGGGGGTGGGACTTTCCAGCTGAGGCTTCGGCCACATTCCTGTGGCTTGGCTGGGGTGGAAGGGCCATCTTACTGTCCCCTCCTCTTGGATGGGGCAGTCCTGGCTGCTAACAGTCTGTCTCCTAGGGTGTTTGGGGATTGGGCCTGGGAGCATAGAACTAGGGGCTAGGGACATACACTTCCCTGGCACTGGATGCTTGGGGCTCCCATCTGGATGTATTGCTCCTTCTAGATGGCATTTGGGTCTCTCTCCTGCTCCAGAATGTGATCTGTGCGTATAAACCCCTCCATCCCAGTCAGGCTTCCTTCCCAAGCTAATGCCTGCCCACTCCCTATTAGCTGGGTAGTCCAGGGGTAGAGGTCCGGGGCAGGTAGTGTCCAGGCCCACAGCACACATGTCTCCAGGGCGTCGGCCCAGAGCTGTACATGTGTAATGACAGGAATGATTAAGTGCAGGCCTTAAGTAGAGCTTCTAGCAGTAAGTGACAGGGAGTGGGGCTGAGGGAACAGAGCTGGAAGAAACCCTTTTAAGCAGCACCTGATAACCAGGACCCCTTCCCTACCTCCATTCCCCACTGCGTGCTATCCTTCTGCCACCTTCTGTAAGAGCAAAGGAACCCCAGATGGTAAGTCAGGGGTCCCCGCCATCTGTAGCTGACACTGCCTGCGTACTGTCTCCTCAGGGTTCCATGTGCACATGGATGGGGGAGGAGGAAGTGCCATGGGAAGAGGACGATTTCATTTTCTCACATTGGGTTCCCCCCCAGGCATGTGGTCATTCTCAGCTACAGAAAAGTCCTCAGTACAGTACAACTGTTGTCAACCTCGGTGGTTCTCAACCACACTGGAAGTACCTATCCTAAGTATCACACTCCCCAGAGCCTGGTTTAATTGGTTTGGGTCAGGGCCAGGATGTCAATAGTATCCAGAAGCTCCACAGATGATTCTAATATGTTGCCAGGTTGAAAACTCCTAGTCTCTCTCTTCAGGGGTGGAGGGGTGGGTATGCGGGTGGTGGTGGTGGTGGTGGTGGTGGTGGTGGTGGTGGTGGTGGTGGTGTGTGTACAGAAGTGGGGCTGGGGCACCGGGAGGTCTCAGGGACTATGGCAAGAGACAGAAAAACCCGTAAGTGCTTCCCTGGATATTGGGGAACAGGGTGCCATCACCAGGGGCGTAGGGTAAGTTTACAGTTCCCTCTGGTGCCCTCCCAATTTCCCTTCTTTCAAGACCAGCACTCTGACATGCACCAATGACAATTTAAAGAAAGGTGCACCCAGAAATTTGTTTGTTTCCCCCCTTTGTAAGGAGGAGAAGGACAGGGCAGAGCACGTACAGACATTTCCATGTTCCTTGGCTCTAGCACTTTCTTTGCTGTCTTTCTCTTGATGAGTTCTGGGACGTCAGAGGAGGCAAATAAAGAAGAATCAAATGTTTTTTTTAAACTGATGGGTAAACTGAGGCATAAGCAAGCAAAGGATAAGAGGCCCAGTGTTCTTGGTTTCCTGCAAGAAAGGAGACAGGGCCTGAGAGTCCTCCTTATGGGTTGTGTTGGGCTTTGCGTCTAAACATCCCTAGAATAGGACCAAGAGAGGAGGGTTCTAGTCTGGGCTTTGTCACCAGCAAGCTCGGGCGATGGGCAAATTATTTCAAGTGCCCTGGGTCTCTATTTGTGCATCTATACGAAGGGAATGCCACTCATTCTCTGTTATGAGGCCCAAGGGAAAGAATGCACGCAGCAGTGCACTGGTGAGCAGAAAAATGATCATTTACTATTAATTCATCCCTGCTGTTCACCACATTTCCTTGCCTCCTTCCGAGTCTGCTTTAAAATTCTCTGCCTTCAGAAAGCCCTCCCTGACCAGCCCCTACCGCACGTTTCCTGCCTCTGCGCCTGTCCTTGGCTCGTGGGTGCTGGCTTTACCGTGACGTGTGCATGTACTTCCCCGCCATGTGCTTTGAGCTTTGGTTTTAGAAGTTTTGTGCACCTTATCTTTCCATATGGCCATGAGGAAAGGGGCTCAATTTCCCTTTCACCAGGCACCCCCCCGACTTGGAACCCTCTCTTCCCTCTGCAGCCCCCGCCATGGGGGCTGTGCACGCACCACGAGCCACTGGAGCTCCGTGAGAACCACAGCAAGGAGGGGCTTGAAGGACCACGTGCTTAATCAGAACCAGCTCTGCGCTCACACAGCTGCCCAGGGGATAAAAATAATAGTAATAAAAGTTTAAGAGCAGCTTGTGTTTTCTGTCTATTTTAATCAGCTGGTGATGAAACTGAACTCCATTTCTAGATCTGGGCCTCAGGGCTGGAGTCCTTTGCTGGTCTGGTTGTGCCCCAAAGAAGCATGGGGGAGGAAGATGGCAGTGGGGGACGTGGGGGGCCTCCACATAGAGAGGAAAACGCGTCCTTATATGGACAATGCCTCACCCCTCCACTCCTAGGCTAGCTCTGGACTCAGCCTTCCAGGGCAGTTTTTCTCTTCTGTCTCCCCCAGCAGGTGGGTTCCCTGAGCTCTAACCCTATGTAGGGGGAATGAGGTGTAAACAGACTTTGGCGGGGGGGTCCAAGCCCCCAGAAGCCCCACAAGGGGGCAGGATAGAGGGGCTGGCCTCCCTCTCTGCCCCACAGCAAGCTGCACGCTGGCATAGTCAGGAGAGAGAGTCTAGTTAGGAAACAGCTCTTTTCTGTCTGTGCTGCTTGGTGCCCGTGAGTCCTTGGGCGAGTTCCTGCCTTTTTCTGAGCCTGACATTTTCCCTCGGGAAAGTGGGAATAATAACACCCCAACAGAGGAGTAAATGGGGCGTAAAGTCAAGTTGGCATTTACTGGATACCTTGTCCGTGCCCAGCACGATGTTAAGTGCTTTATATGCTTGTTTCAGGTTGAACCATACCACTTGCCAATATTCAAGTGCTTCTGACCTACTAAAACAGCAATTTTGTTTAGTTCAACGTAATACATGTTGGCTGCCTGTGATAATATAAAGAGCAAATGTATAAGTGGGAGCAGACTTCTGAACATGGCAGGGCGGAGACCAACAAAAGAAGGTGGGCTGAAATCAGTTCAGCAAGAGTCAGAAAGTGGCCATAGTGGCAGCTGGAACCCAGTGGTTAGGAGCTAAGGCTTGGGTTTAAATTCCCACCAGCTTGGTATTACCTGCGTGGCCTTCAGCAAATGGCTCGGTCTCTGTATGCCTCAAATCAGGCTTTTTGACTATCACTCCCCTCACGCCCACCCTCGTCATGGTTACCCGTGGCCTCCGCAATGCTGAATCCAATGATAATGCTCAGACTTAGCTTACTCTACTTGGCAGCAGCAATTGACACATTGACCTCCATCATTCCTTTCTTATAGAAATGATGACCACTTGGCTTCTGGGACACCCCTCTCTCCTGGATTTCTTCCTCTCATTGGGCACATTCCTGCTCAGTCTGCTCTGCATACCTGTCCTGCTTCCTTCTCAATGTTGGCCTCTGCCTCCTTCCCTCCTCCATCTGCAGCTACTCCGTAGGGACCCCATTCAATCCCAGAGCATGAAATGGCCTCATATGTGCATGGTTCCCCATATCCTGCTTCCAACCTTGGCCTCCCTCCTCAACCCAGATTCATCTAAATGCCTGCCTCTGTGACGTGCACACTTGGATGTCTAATGGGCGTCTTCAGCTCACATGCAAGGAACTCTTGCTTGTTCCCCTACCCCACACATTCTGACCTCAGTAGAGGGTTCCACCATTGATCCGCACTCCCCAGGAAAATGAAGAGTCACCTTTGACTTCCCTTTCTCTCCATTGTCAATTCATCAGCAAATCTATCAGCCCTACCACCAAAATAGATTATGAATCTGACCACCTCCCACTTCTTCCAGGGAGCCTAAGCTGCCATCACCTCCTGCCTGGGCTCCTGCAGCAACCTCCCAGCAGGTCTCCCTGCTCACCCTCTTACCCCTTCTGGGTCTGGGTATCACATGGCCACCAGCATGAGCCTTTACAATGTCCAGTGTTGTCCCATCACACTTAAGAATAAAATCCAGTTTCCTTGTCACAGCCTATTTGGCCTGGCAGACCTGGTGGCTGGTCTCCCTCAATCTCATTTCCCACCTCTCCACTCCTGGTCCTGGCTCTGCCACCCTGACTCCCTACTTCTAGGGATGCCTCAGGCATCGTCTCAGTTCAGGGCCTGCTCTCACTGTTACCTCTTCTTCTGACCTCTGGGACTCCTTCCCTCACCTCCTTCAGGTCCCTGTTCAAATGTCATTTCCTCAGAGAAGCCCCACAACCACCCTCTCCAATAATGGCCTTTCCTCCCCCATTGCCCCACTTTGCTTTTTTCAAACATGTGATATTGCCTGAGATTTTGTGACATATGTGTTCATCCATATTATCTCTCCCTCACTAGAATGTACAGTCCCTGAGGGCAGAAACTTCTGTTTTGTCCGCTGCTTGTAACTTCAGCTCCTGGAGCGGAGCCTAGCACAGAATGGGCACTCACATATTTGTTAAATGAATGATGGCTGGGTGCCCACTGGAATGTCACCTCCTACCACACACAGGCATACCCACCATGGTTGCGAAGCCCTTGATCTCACTGGCAGCTGAGGCCAGATGTCCTCAGCCAGGTGGCTGGACAAGGGTGACCCCACTTGGAAGGCCTAGACACGCCCGTAAGGGCACTGAGGTGTCTTCTGACTCCTGTCTTGGGATTTTGGCCTACAAAGGGTTTTGTTTCCTCTCACCTGGTCGGAATAAGAGGGAATGGGTCACTCAGGCCAGATGTGCAGAAGGACTTCCCAGCAGGAAGGGCTGTTACTAAGGGAGACCTGTATCTCTTGGACAGTGGACACTGCCATGTTATTCACTAGACAGGAGGCCACAACAGGTCCTGTGGAAAGGTGCAGACTTTGGAACCAGGCACATCCAGCTTCAAGCCCTGCCAAGGTAAGTCCTGTAACTCCCTGTGCAAGATGGCTCCACAGGTGTGGTGTCGGACACACCCAGACACACTGCCTCTCCTGAGCACTGTGTGACCTGAGAAGGCTGCTGACCCTGCTCAACTTTGCTTTTCTCAGTGAGAAAGACACCGCCCAATGGATGCATAAACTAAAACGCACGAGTCTCTGGCCATGGCAAGCCTTGAAGGTCAGCCTTTTCTCTTCCTGGATGAGTTTTCTGGCATGTCCTTACCCACGCTAGGCTTTAATTCCCTTCTACGGTACAAGCTGACACTTGCCTCCAGCCACATTTGGAAGGAGGGGCAGTACGACTATAAACAAGAAAGTGCACAAGTGCCCCTGTTTTCTTAGGGAAGACACTCAAACGTCATGATTAAAACAGCCCTCTGTGCGGCATCCTAAGGGCTACCTCCCTTTGTCTTTACTGTAGGAGCGCAATGGTAGTGTAGTTAATACAGAACAGCCAAGGAACCAAAGTCAATTTTGTGAGGTCTTGAAATAGATCATTATATTGGCCACAGATAGTCTTAGTGATGCTTGGCCAGGCTGTGTGAGTGACGCCAGCGGGCAGGGCCCTGCTGAGTGGCAGCGGGAAGACTGACGCCAACAGCAGCTCTATTCCCCTCCCCTAGTGGAGAGGGACCTTCCTGGCCCTGGGGAAGAAGGCAGGACTGGTCCTATCCAGACATCAGGCAGGTAGCTGCAGATGGACAGAGACTGGGAGACCCCACAGTGACGGGGCTTGAGAATTCAGTCATGGCTACCTCACACAGCAAGTAGTTCTTCAATGTATTTTAATTCATGATTCATTTTGAGACTCTGATTTAAAACTATGGATCCTCTCTTCAGAAAAATGCTCTAATCCACACAAAACATTTTATCTATAATTTCAAAGAGTAAATGGACCCAACGGAATCTCTGAGTCAGGTGCTACAGCTTTAGGGGGCGGAGAGAGCTGAGAAGACCAGGAGACAACCAAGGAGAGGAAACCGATTCAGCTTCATAGAGCACAGGAGGGGGAGAGTGCTGAAAGGTGGCAGGGGAGCAGTTAAGGAGACTGCAGTCCTTTACTATGTGCCCAGAGCTGGCTCTTGATGGAGAAATGAAGCTAAATGTGGCAAGAAGCCCACCTGCATGCAGGACGCTGATGTAGCTCTGAGTATAGCAACAGGGAAAAGAGTGGGTGTCCAGGGGGTGCCCTTATTCTCTTTGAAAACAAAACAAAACAAGACCCACCTGAGCTGTCAGTCCTGTTGTCCCAGCTGGTCTCCCTCTAATCCCTTTTCTAGCTCTTCTCCTAAGACCCCTCTCCCACTCTACAGCCTGAGGCCAAACCCTGAGGAGGCCTCTTTGTAGGAACTAGAGATAAATAATGAAGGTCATCAAGATTAGTGGAGAGAGTAAGAGAATAAACTAGAAGGAGACCGATTTAGGGCAAAAAAAAAAAAAAAAAAAAAAAACACAAAAAAAACCCCGTAAGTTGCAGAATGGATTCCCTGAAACTTAAAAAAGAAAAAGAATCCCCAAGTGTGTATTCTGTAGGGGAAAAGGAAATTTTATTTTGAAAACAAAGTTTGGTTTTAAAAACAAACCACGTGCTGTTTCTCAAAAAGGTGCTGACAGTTTGCAGATAAGGAGAATGAACTGCTGTCCTGCCTTCAGCGAGTAGTGTAAACAGGACTCAAAGGGGCTAAGGATTCCAACCACAGATATTCTCATTAGCAGAATGACCGTCCTTATAGGTTCTTTGGAACCTGCATGGGTCCCACGTGAGCGGTAGGGCTGTCAGAAATAGGGTTCTGGGGTCAAGTTCCCAGAAAAACTATTGTTTCTTTTCTTCAGCTGCGGCACCTACATGGAAAGCAGCAGGATCTAGCTGGGTGGGAGACAACCCAGAGCCCCCCCCCCCCCCCCAGCCTCAAAGCACGTGTCTCAAGCCCCTCCCTGAACTGACCACTCATTTTAACCCATCAAATCTGCTCCCGTAGACTCAGAGCCCCTGTGGCAAATACATTCACCTTCTCCAGGGAGACACACACCATTCAATAATTCCAGCTTTCCTGCTGGTTGTTGAGAATTTAATTTGTGTTGCCGTGTGTATTTTTTTTAAGAAGATTTTTCTTTTGTAAGACTTTCTTTCCTTCTCTCCCACTCATTATGTACCACAGACCTCAGCTTTTGGGATCAGGAAACCAGATGATAAAATCCAGAATGGGGACAAAGATTCTACATCTCATGGACTGGCAATGAAATAGGTTAGGGTTTTAGAATGCAAGTGACCAGATTCAGCAGTCAGGACCACCAAGCTGGTCTTCAAGATGCCTTCTGGCCACTAGTTAATTAGTGTCCCTAATGGTTACTAACCAGGAATTTCAAGGGCCAGAAACTGTTTTTCCCTGAACTACCTTTTTTGACAGTTCGCAGCAAATAACAAAAATACAAAGAAAGAGCCCTGAACTGAGTTCCAAGATGGATTCTGGCCTTAGCCTGGCCCTGAATGGGCCAGGGAACCTCACGTAGCACGCTTTCCCTCTTTGCTCCACTTCCAAGTCTCTGATTCTGAAATGCACACAGAGGGGAGAAGAGTTACAAATGCACTACGGGCCTTTCCTTAGGACAGACCGCAGCACCTCACTGCTTCATCTTGCCCCTTCCTCACAAGGACACGTCACTCAGACCTGAGGCCTCTCTGTCCCCAAATGTCTCTCCCTCTCCCTTTGCTGTACTATTCTCCCTTTTCCCTTTTTGCAGAGGCAGCCCTGTCCCCTCTATAGGAAGACACAGCCCCTACTCACCTCCCAGACGAAGTTTCCCCACATGGACCCCACTGCTCCCTCCTCCTCACAGGCCAGTCCTGCCAGCACTGACCCTTGTTTGTTGCGGCTTGTAAAATACTACGCAGTCATTTTCCTGTGGGTGTGTCTTTTCTCCTCCTGCCCTGTGCCCAGCTTCCCTGTTCAGCAAGGCTCTGCGGGTTGGGGCCAGGACTGGGGAGGGGAGACAGCAAGGTGAGCAGCTCCTCCCCCCGCCCCTCCCACCAGGGGCGGGGCTGAGGCCACAGAGGGCCATCCAGTAAGGCTCCCACTTTCCTTCCTGTCACTTTTTGGGTAAAAGATGGCTTGACACCTGCGAAAGGAATGCTTCAGGTAGGGATGGCAGCCTTGGGTGCAGTTCTGTTCAGTATAGTGGGCCAGGAAGGGTGTCTGAGAAGTGGCACTCTGTGTGTGGCGGCGACGGGTGGGCACGACCTACCGTCCACAGTGACCTGGCAGGAGCACTCAGCCTGGCCAGCGCTGTTCTTGGCTACACACTTGTATAAGCCTCTGTCCTCTGGCAGGGCCTTCTCGATGGAGACGGAGCACAGTGAGCCTGGGGAAGAAGAGGAAGAACAGTTGAGTGGACCAGGTAAGGGTCTAATTCCTGCCCTGGAACCTGAAGCACAGCAGGTGATTGTTAGTCACGTGGGAGGCATCTGGGAGCCCTGAAGTCAGAGGCCTTGTGGGAACCAACCCCTCTCCCCACTGAGGGCACTTTTGCTGATAACCCTCATCCAAAATAACTGATCCCTAAATATACTCCCTCCTGGGACCCCTACCCCCCCTTCCAGAGAGTTCTTTTATGGGGATATAAAATAAAAAGTACAGAACAAGAGAGAGAAATCGTGTCTGCCAGCTAATGCAATAGAAGGAGCAGATGGACACGGGCCACGCACACTGGGACATCCCGAGAGAGACAAACAGTAGATAAGCACAGGTTTACAGACCTGTGTTATAGACCTGTGTTAGGAACATGGCAGGTGAGGGGGCTCTGCCCAGCTTACAGCCCCGATGCTGGGAAAGTACCTTGGAAAAGGGAGTTTTGAACAAAGAGGTGGTGGGGGGAGGGCGGGATTCCCTGTCCAGTCGGGCACTGGGCTGTGAGAGCTGTTGGGAGAAGAAGGTGACTGCAGCCTATGTCTCCGGAGCTGGCTTTTCAGGAATGGTATCGGAGCTGAGAATCATGGCCAATGCTGGGCACTGGGCTGGCACAGGGGCACTTCGGGGCTGCCTCCCTTCAGTGTTGGGTCTTGTAGTCACTCAGAGAGGGGTGGAGATGGCCTTCTTTCCCCATAGGCTCTAACTGGGTCTTATCCCTGCCCCAGCACACCTCTTCTGGCCTGGTCGGGAGGAGTCAGGCTGGGCATACACAGGAATCTGGGGTCGGGTCCTTGCCCATTCTGGGTCTCTCATCCCATGGCTGGCTCCTTCTTTGGGGGATAACCCAGGGGGTTTCCCTCGAGGACTGGGCCTGCTGGGCTAGGTAGGAAGGCAGCAATCAGCACCCTAGTTCCTGCCTTCAGATACACAAACAAGCCAACAGAATGACGTCCTGCCCAAAGCTACCCCTGTTGTCAGGGCAGCAGTCAACACACACGGACAGAGCCAGAGCCGCTTGCATCCTGCTGCCCGGAGCTGCCGGCTTCGGCCACCTCCCTTC
Organism: Rhinolophus sinicus; assembly: GCF_057876585.1. Classification (NCBI taxonomy): domain Eukaryota; kingdom Metazoa; phylum Chordata; class Mammalia; order Chiroptera; family Rhinolophidae; genus Rhinolophus; species Rhinolophus sinicus. The sequence continues at coordinate 61,160,032 of NC_142517.1, read as the reverse complement.
CCCCCACCGCTGCCTGGGGCAACCCCTTGGCCTTGGGCGGGCAGAGCTGTGTGCATCCCAGGTGTATGTGTGGGGTGGCATGGCCTAAGGGAGGCCTTTGATCTCAAAAAGTACCCTCACCCCGATTAGACAGATGCACAGCCTTGACCAACAAACAGGGATATTGAGAGAGAGGAAGGATGATGTCAGTTCTGCCCAAAGAACCTCACTGAAGCTGAAAGAGAAAGCAGAGGCGTAATAGTTCCTTTTACTCCTTGGCACCTGGGCTTGTCTTAAACAGGGAAACCTTAGTCCTACTGACCACCTGAGGCAGGATGGCTGGTCTGCAGCCCCCCCCAACCCCCCTTTATATAGACCCTGCCTCTCAGGAAAGGCCTCACTGCGTTCTCCCACAGGGGAGGGCAATGGGTTGGAATCTCTTTCACTATAGGAGACAGAATTTGCAGAAACTGCAACAGAAAAGATTTAGGTTGGATTTTTAGGAAGCTTATCATGAGAGTGCAAATCGTGAGGCACAGGAATGGAGGAATGCGGGTAACTCTCTTCCAGAGGGAGGAATTTCCATTCATCTGGGAGGGCAGAGGAGGCTGAGGTGACCTGTGGCCCTAAATCTTGATCGAGGCTTAGAGGAAACAGACCCCATCTTGCAATTTCCCTTCAGTGTGAAACGAAGGTTCCCCACGGACGTCCCGTTCGAATCCTTGATTGCTTTCCAGCTCCAGTCCCCCAGCTGCCTTCAGCCTCAAACCAAAATGGCACAAACTGCAAAGACAGTGCGAGAACACAGGACCAGTGGAGCATTTGGACCACAGCCCTCGCCCCCTCACCAGGGATAGCAGCAGAGCAGGCAGCTTTTCCAAGCCGCTCAAAGCCTGGACCCCTGGCCATGTGCGTGGGCCGGGGGAGGGCCCCCAGGCAGGCTTGGAGCCTCAGCTAGCCCAGATTGAAGACTCTGGTATTTCCTGTGGGACAGCTTATTCCTGACCTCCCGAAGAAAAAACGTTTCCCAGCGTTTTTTTTGAGAAGCCTCAGCCTGGTGGGGAATTTTGAGAGGGAGGTGAGGGGGATGGGAGCGGTCACCACAGAACCAGGGGTCTAATGAATAGCTCCGCTAGGTCCGTGGGGCTGCGTCCTGAAGCTGCCTGACCTGGTTCCCCTGACATGTCTGGATAGGAAGACTCAGCTCCAGGTCACCTCCTCAGGGACGGTACCTTCCGTATCACTCCTAAGCCCCCCAGCCATAGATGGACCTTTCTAAGCCCTGAGTTCATCTTAATCAAAACATGTCTCTCAAGGCCACTGCTGAAACCTATGCCCATCTCCCACACTAGCTCCCAGAGGGCAGTGACCTTATCTATTATGAATGTTTTCCCTGAGCCTGGAATGCAGTCACAGTAAAAAAATATTTGACATTCTGAGAATGACAAAGGCACATTTCTGTAGCAGGTGATCTGGTAAGATCTATGCAAAAGAAAGTCATAAACATTTCATCAGATATAACCGACCTTGAAAAAGAGAATATACAGGCAGACCTCATTTCATTGCGTTTTGCTTAATGACGTACTCTCCACAGATGTTGTTTGTTTACAAACCAAAAGCAAGACCCTTCCCCGGCAAAAAGATTACAACTTGCTTTACTGAGGTACTTGCTTTATTGCAGTGGTTTGGAAGAGAACCCATAATATGTCCAAGGTATGCCTATAATTTCTAAAAGGAAAAAAACCTCCTAACTCAGAATTCTTTGAGTGGATTGTGCCTACAACGAAAGCATCTAGAAGAGCGCCTCACACATAGTGGGTGCTACATAAATCCTTGTGGTTTGTAGGATGAACTTAATACAGGCTTTGAAAAAGCTTTTGCAAGATCCCACACTGAAAGTGATTCGAAATGAATCATCAGTTAACAACAGCAACAAAAATGAATCCTCCTTATTAGATTGTGAGGAATGTTTGCCCGGAGAGCAGCCTGGCCTGGGGACAGGAACCAAGGCATAAAGGTGAAAGCCCCTTTTGGGGGCCGCACAGGGCCCACTTGGCTCACTGGCCTCCCAGTCCCGGGCTGTGGCCTGGGGAGCACTGTTGCAGGCCCAGAAAGGGTCTGGTGTAGCCACCTGGTGGGTCTGGAGGGCAGGCCTGGCGTTGGAAGTGAGGGCCATGCACCCTGCAGCTCTGGGGGAGACAGGAGCAGGAAGGTCTCCTCCACATGTCCCTCTGAGAATTAGGGGACACTCCAACCAACTGGGCTGCCATCACGCCTCCTCTGCTCTCCCCGGCGCTAGGTAGGGTGGACACACTCCTGTTTTAGGGAGCTCACGGGCTTCAAGCCCTGTGCAAGCCACGGGTTCAGAGAAGCCCCCTTGAAACCTGTGAACAGAGCACCCACTAGCAGTTGGTTTGCAGACATACAGGTTGATGTGAGGGGAGGAGAGCACGAGAGTTTCTCATGGACAAAGGCCGGTGGCAATAGTCTGGGAAGGCATCCTGGAGGAAGTGAACCTTGAGCTTATAAAAGAAGTCAGCACAGGGCACAGTGCAGGGGAGCAAGGGTTCCAAGTCAGGAGGTGGAGGTGTGGAGGAGGTGGGGCTGTGGGGTGTGAAGGGCCAGGAGGCCTAATGGCCACCGCCCCCATCTCCCCCCCGAAACCACAGCGTCCTCATTCCCACTGAATCCTTCACTGTGACCCCGGTCACCCAGACACCGAAGCTTAGTGGTCTTCACGCCTTCCTCTTCCTTCCCCCTCTCCCCCACCCTTCCAAGCCAGGCAACAGGTTCTGTTAATTCCATCCTGGCTTCTTGAACTAGTGATTTCCTATCGGTGCCCATGGCTACTTGTTAGTCCAGGCCTCACCACCTTTCTCCTCAACCTTTTCTGTGGGCTCCTTACTTGTCTTTGGGCAAGGAGTCAACAAAACCCTCTAAACCCCAGCTTTGTGTACTTTGATCCTCACTCCAGACCCCTTACATGGCTCCCTGCTGCCTTTGGAATAGTTTCTTAGCATGATACAGGATAGAGCAAGGCCAGGCCTTCTTCTACAGCCCAGACCGAGCTGCCCCTGCCGCGCAGCCCATCCCCTCCCTCTTCCAGGTGGCAAGCCCTGAACCTCTTCAAGGTTCCCATCAAGGCCCAGCTCTTTCACCACCAGCTTTCCCTGCGGCCCCAGCACTCAGCTCCCTCTCCTCCTGCTCCCAGCAGCTCATCATTGGCACTTGACTGGAATAGTTTAATCACCATGAGTGTGTGTCCTTGCTTTTTATTGAAAGCAGATCCGCTTACACTTCTCCAAGGGCCCTACGCCCGGCAGTGGGGCCTGCTGAAGGGCTCACCGATAAAGCTTTTGATAGGCTTTCTCCTGGGGCCGCGTTTAACCTAGGATCTTGAAAACTTGGTGAAGTTCTGAAGAAGGGATGGTGGACAGAAAGTGGGGCTGGTATTTTGAGACAAGGCACGCTCCCTACCACGGCAAGACAGACAGGCCTGTTTCCAGGTCTGCTTCTCCACTGCAGTGAAAATACCAGAAATTTGGCCAGCCCAGAGGGTGGCACCATTCTTCTCACCTCTTGACCACGGTTGAGTGTTGAAGAGGAGCCATTAGCATTTTCCCTTGACAGGCAATGCTCTTGGTGAGCTGATTGATCACGGAAGGTTTCTCAGCTGCACCAGTGTGCTGCCATGCTCATAAGAATTAACTTAGAGGTAACATTGCATAGCGGTCTAGGCATCGGAACTCAATTGTCTGCATTCGATTTCCAGCTCGGTTACTAACTAGTTGTGCAATCTTGGGCGAGGTACTTAACTTCTCTGTTACATGGGCAGTAGAGCAGATGCGAGGATTCAATGAGTGAAAAGTGTAAGATGCCTAGGACAGTGTCTGGCACACCGTGTTCAATAAATGCCAGCTCTGCTTATTTTTCCAAGGAGAATTCCAAATATTTAGAATATTTTTTAAAGTTGGATTTGGTGCCTCCCACCTCCCTCTCAGTACCTCTCTGTCCTCTCCTTGTGCTGACTTTTTAAAAGTCATTTCTCCTTCCCCTACTTTGGACCAAAACTGTCCCTTTGAGAGGGTTTCTGGGGGAGGTGATGCTGGAGTAGCCCTTGAAGGTCTCGATGCCCTTTAACACTCAGTGACCACCAGACCCACCAGACTCCAGGCACTCTGGGCAGGAGCAGCCGATGTCTAATGGCTCAGCTGTGTTCTGCAGACCAGGGCCGAGGTCTGTGTATATTGCTTCGTGGAGTGGATCATTTATAAGTGGCTGTTGGTGGGCCTGCAGGTTCCATGCAGGTCCAAGAGCAACGGCACTGCTTTGGGCCTTGCCCTCAGCTGCCAAGGACTTCACACCCTGCAGGCCTGTGTGACTACACGTCCCACCTTCCATCCTGCCCAGAGAGATCACCACAGGGTAACCTGGGAAATGCTCTTGGTCAAGGTTGTGGATCAGTTTTACCAAAGACTTCCCAACTGGGAGGGTCCACGGGGGTGACAGGGAAGGCTGTGGCATCTAATCCCCTGGACATCTCACCCCACCGTGGTAATCCCCAGGCCCACCTGTGGCTGGGCTATGGGCAGGTTGAACTAGAGGAGGCAGGGGGCTGGATGAGATGACTTGTGGAAGACCGTGCCAATCTGGGGACATCCGTGTGAAAAGGGTGAACACATTAGCAGAAAATAACATTTTTCTCTCTCCTGGCCAATTTCTCCTTTACTCCTTCAGCATTTACAGTCAAAACACTCAGTGGTTCCAGATTTGCTATCTGAGATGCAGAGGGAAGAGAGAAGGGAGCGGAGGGGTGAGGGCAGAGGGGGCTATTGCTATCCTCAAGTGCTTCATTCTGGTTTTTAAGAGGAAGGATGCAAGCAGGATGAGGGTGAGGGAGGGATTGGAAAGGGGTGCAGTGGGAGGACAGGATGGAGAGCAGCCCAGTGGGGAGAGTGTTTCTGACATCTCAGCTGATCTGGATTTCACAAGAGCCACCCTCTCAGGCCTCTGCGGTGGCTGCTCTCTACCCCTCAAGATAACACGCCACTTCCCCAGAGAGCTTTGTACCCCACCCTGCCTACAGCCACCAGCACCAAGCTCAGGCTGGACTCTACTCTAGAGCTCGCCACCAGAGTGGGGTGTGGGAAGTTTGCTGGTCCTGGAGCTCCCACCCAGGCTTGGGATTTACAAAAACATTTCAAACCAAATTGAGGGTCCAGGGAGAATATCCCTCCTACCCCCATCGCTTCTCTAGGTATAAACTGGCCCACCAGAGTACTCCAGACCCCGAAAGGCCCCAGATGGGAGGATGTAGAGCCCCCCCTCTTCTCCCCATCACCCAAGAATGTGAAATAGCAGCAAACAAAAGTCTCATCCAAATTAGGAAGCAAGCAGCTCTGTCCGCCAGTGAGTGTGTGCTATAAGGGCTGTTTGGGGTGTTGGGCTCCCCCAGAGTTCCCTTCAAACCCACAATGTCAAGACTGAAGTTGTTACTGACCCTAAATCACAGTCCTATGCCACCCCATTACCAAACCCAAAATGCTGCTGCAAAATCAGCTGTTAGCTCAGAGTCCCTAGTGGGCTCCAGACCCTGCGCCCCGATATCCAAGCCTGTGAATAAAGCCTTCTCCAAGCCAGAGCCATGCGGCATTAGCACAGGTCCCCATATGCTCTGAGGAGCCCACCGCTGGGGTGCTGTGAGAGGGCTCTGCAGACAGATGCCAAGACCTGGGCATGTGCCACAGGACTCGATCCCACTCTCACTCCTCATAATGGAGCATGTGCCCAAGGGCTGAGTGGTGGCACCTAGCCTGTCAGTGAGGGGGGGCTCCGGCAGAGGCTCTGCGTCACAAGCGGCACCAATAAGACCAAGGCTGAATGAGCTGACAGTGACCCTCATCCAAAGGCCCCTTCCTCCCGGCCCCCCGTCCTCATTACCTTCTTGGGAGAGGATGATGAACTTGGTGGTCTTGAGTGTCTTTCCGTTCAGCGTCCAGGTGATGGTGGCCGGGGGGTCAGAGGACACCTGGCACTGGAGTAGCAGTTTCTCACCCTCCGACACATGGACATCGCGTAGCTTCTCCTTGAAAGCTGGGGCTGTCCCTAGGCTCTCTGATCTTTTTTCCTTATCTGTGTCCCCTGGATGCCCCCTCTTAGAGTTCACATCATTCTTAACTTCCTTCTTGAGTTCTTCTTTCCCCGCTGTTTTGGGGATCTCAGCTGGCTTGGCATTGCTTAAGGGTTTCGGGGTCTCAGCAGGCTTGGCATTGCCCATAGGTTTCAGGGTTTCGGCAGGCTTGGCATTGCCCATAGGTTTCAGGGTCTCAGCAGGTTTGGCGTTGCCCAAGGGTTTTGGGGTCTCGGCAGGTTTGGCATTGCCCACGGGTTTCAGGGTGTCAGCAGGTTTGGCATTATCCAAGGGTTTTGGGGTCTCAGCAGGCTTGGCATTGCCCACGGGCTTCAGAGACCCTGAAGGCTGGGCATTGCCCACGGCCTTGGGGCTTTCTGCTACCTTGGCATTCAAGCCCTCGGCACTGTTGCTACCATTCTCTGCTGGTACTTTTTTCTTGCTGCCCAGCACCGAGCGAAAATCCGGGGTGGCAGGTTTTGGAGGTGGTACCTTCTCAGGCACCGGGGTCTTGGGAGTCCCCTTCTTGGCCAAGACAGAGCGGAAGTCGACCTGCTGGGGGCTATGTACCTTCCTCTCCTCCTCGGACACAGTCTTTGGCTTCACTTGCCGTTGCAGGTTGGCGCGGAAATCCATCTGCTCAGCCGGGATCTCCTTCAGGTCTTCTTCTGACACTGTCTTGGTGCTCACCTTCTTCCCCAGGAGGTCACGGAAGTCCAGCTGCTCTACCTCCTGCTGGCGGATGGCCTCCTCCGTGTGCTGCCGTGTCTCCACGCGCCTCTTCAGCACTCCCCTCACGCCCTCACCGTCTTCCTCCTCTTGCCAAGCCTGTTCTCTTGCTGGCCAGCCGGGCCTCAGGGTCCCATAGCAGTCACCACCACCACCATCAGCACCACCACTGCAGAGGCCCTCACAGCTGGCAGGCTCCCTCCCCCTGCGACCAGTGAAGGAAAAAAGGAAAGTAGCAGGAGGAAAAGGGGCTGGGTAAGAAAGAAACGTCAGGGGAGAGCAAATCCCTGAGAGAGGGAGGGTAGAGGGGAGGAGGAAGGGGCAGTGGGGGCTGGCCAGGCTGTGTTTATAGAAGGGAACATTGGTGAGAGGCGCTTGCTTGCTTAGTTGGTTTGTTACATCGGTAATGACTTCAGTAGCCTTATAAGGGTGTGTGCAAAAAAAAAAAAAAAATATTCCCCCCACTCTCCTCCCCTGCTCTCCCTCCCTCATTCTCCTTCCAATCGCTCCCTCTTGGCTCAGGCAGCCTCAGCTGGAGGATACAAACAATCTGGGGCTGCTGGGCTGGGCCTGCAGGGGCCAGGAGGAAGGTGGGTGGGTGGCGGCATGGGGCCTGGCCAGGCAACCCCTGGGGGTGCACTCACCGCAGAGGAGCTCGGGCAGGGCTGGTCTGTAGCATCAGCGACACCTGGCAACTGCATTCGCCAACCCGGTTCCTAAAGAATTCGAGGGCTCAGTACAGAGCAACAGGCTCTCTAGGCTGAGGGCCTGCTCAGCCCGAGGGCTGTGACCAGGGAAGGGCGAGCAGGGACTTGGCCATAGGCTGGTTGCTGGCTCCAGGGAAGACAGGGACACAGGCTTAGCTGTGACCCCAATACACTCACCCCAGACCTAGGTTTAGGGCAGGGCCATCCCCTCCCCCTTGGCTCACCCTTCATTTTCTCAGCTCTTGTTTAAAAAGGAAAAAAAAAAGGAATCTGTTGGGCAACAGCTAAGATAGGCATCCAGAGTAGGAATTCTTTTCTGCTAGTATATTACAAAAACAATACAGTCAGTCAATCGCTCAGTCAATAAAAGACTAAACCTGCTGAAGGCTGTTGAAGCCGCTTGGTCTAGACCCTGCGGTCGAGGTCAGCTGGCCCAGAGACTTGGAGTCTGACTCCGTGCTCCCTTCATATAGAGCTGGTTACTTCCCTCTCCTCACAGGGTCCCCCCATCTGCTACTTCCGCTTTGCCTGCTCATGAAATGAAAATGCCTACCCATCAGCTAATGCTCTCAGGTCAGAACTTTTTGTATTAAAGACCTAACAGGTGTCTCCCTCATGGGTGGCCCTTTCTCTTCTTCCTCCTGGTGGGGATGGTTCCAAATTCTTGAACCCACTGTTAGAACTGTTCGATCTCCCCAAGCTGGTGTGGGACCAGCTGAGGCGCCCTCCGCTCAGCGGCGGGGCTGTACCGCGCTTGTGTGCGGCCGCTCAGCCCTCTGGCCCCACAACACTGCCACCTGCTGGCCTTGCTGAGCTCTGACCAGCCAAGAGGTTCTGCTCCAACTGGGGACGGGGCAGCGGCCGGTCTGAGAGCCAAAGGCAACTCTTGATGATAATAACCACCATTTTATACAGCACCCACCAGCTTTCACGATTTTCATATCTGTTCTTTCTTGTTCCCAAACATCCCAGTGAGAAAGGAGTTGGGACCGTGGCCCACCTGAATCCAAGCCCTGTGACCAGGCCACTCAGCTCTACAGTGCTCATCAGGACAAATCTATTCTGGGATGTGTGTGTCTAGATCAAGCACACACACGGATTCCCACTGTTCGGGAGTCCGTGTTTGGGAACACGTGCCGTGCATGAACCACCCCACGTGGACAGACCTCTGAGTGCTCGTGGAGCTCTGCCGATGTATGCGGGCATCTGCCTTGCTCTGCCTCCTTCCCAGCTCTGGGTCACATGCTAGCAGTTCATGGCATGGCAGATGACTCTTGGGGCTGGGGGTGGGGGGATGCTGCTCATTCCCGGGTACTTGGAGCAAGAAGAGGTTGATCTTTGCTGCTCCCCATCCTTCCTCTTTTCTGTTGAGTCCCCTCTTGGCCACTTTCCTCAATGCTCAGGCTCTCAGATTCAAGGTTCAGGGAGCCTCATGTCTGGAGAGTTTGAGGGCCCAGGGTGCTCCTTTGCCCAACAAAGGGCAGCGAGGTGCCTCCTTACTGCCAGGCCCTGGGAAGGCTGGAAGGCCTTCAGAGAACCCTGAGCACTTAACACAGATGGCTTATGTGGCTTGGATCAACTTGTGGAATAATCATGGGAGGTCATTTGGGGGTGAGGCCCAGGCCCCTGGCACCCCACTTCTGCCAGGAAGCTGGCCAGTATCAGGCCATTCTTTCCCATTTTTCTCAGGCACAGGGTATGGTGCCCGGGGTTTGTGTGGAGCAGGAGCACGCTGCCCAAGGGCCATATTTCCGCAGTAGCCCTTTTCAACATCTCCTCAGCTGAGTTTCCTCCTGTCACAAGTAGAACGTAGCCCAGATGCAAAAATCAGCAGCAGACACTGACCAGATGGCCCTGCTTTACCCCAGCCAAACTCCTCAGAGGCTTGAAATGGTGGGGCACCCTGTCCACTGCGCTGCAGTAAGCTCTGTCTCCTCGTGGGAGAAGCAGGTAAGGGTTTCTGTTGTTTTCCATTACCTTCTCTCAAGGAGGGGAGGCACGCCAGTGGCCTCTGCCTCACCCCGAGGCACCGGGCAGTCTGAGGGGCAGACGGATTGTGGAGGCCTTGGGATCCGTGGCTGGCCACTAAGTGGATCATCCCTTGGGGTGACCCAGGGGTTGCTATTTCTGCAGGGCCTTTAAGGTGAATCTTGGCTCATCGGAAGCCCACAAAGGTCTGACAGGCCTGTTGGCTGGGATCCACACACCACATACTCTAACTGGCCTTTGGGGCCATCTTGGGTATCTGCACACACTCAGTTACAATGTCAGGACTGGGTCTGAGGGGGAGGTCCCTGCCGCACACCCAGCCCAGGTGCTGCCACAGAGGATATGGGGCTACCACCCTATAAGCTGCACCTTTTACAAACTCACAGACCTCTTTTTGCCCTCACCTCTCAACCCTTGAATAAGAAGCCTACTCTTTGGGTACAAATCCTTGGATGTTGTCCCTCTCTGAATCACCTACCTCTGGAATGAATTTTATACGCAAAATTAGTTTAAAGACTGATTTCCTGGAGAGTATCAATGTTTCAAATATTTCAGCTGGATTTGGAGCTGACTTTTTGACATTTCCCCTTTTAGTTCAGGGAAGGGAAGGGGAGGTAGACACCACCTACCCCACAACTTTATCAGGGACAGATAGGACCCTCGCCCTCCCACCCTGGCTTCTTCCCAGCCATCCAGTCTTCCTTCTTGAAAGGTATTTCGTCCTGGGTTTAGGTCTGACTTTTGTCAGGATGAGAAAGCTGGAAGGGAGCGAGGCCCCTGGCAGGCCTGGCACACATTTCCCAGGAGAACTTTCCACTGACTTGCTCCTTCTCAGCTGGGGACAAAGCCAAGGCCAGGACACCAGCCTCCCAAAGGAACAAAGAGGCTGGACTTTGGGGAGGGAAAAGGGGTAAGCGCTGCGTGGGTGGGGACTCGAGTGCAATTTCCCAGGTTCCCCACATTCCCAATGCACTTGGGAGAAAGGGAATGGAAGAGCATCTGATTTAAAGACAGAGATTAGGGTTCCAATCTGAGCTCTGCGACTGGCCTTTGGGGGGCCATAAGCAAGGCCGTGACCCTGAGACCTCAGTTTCCCCCATTATTAAACGAGGAGGCGGCTAGATAACTTCTGAAGTCCCTTCCAGCTGGGACAGTCTAAGTTTTATGACTATCCCCAGCTGGGCCCAGACAGTCTGCCTGCCGACCTCCCAATGCAACCCCCCCATGCTGGCCTGGCTAACTTCCCACAGCCTGCGCTTTGTTCTGCCCTACCCTTTCCTACTCAGTCTATCCAACAGGCCCGCAACAAGCCAAGCCTTTACGCAGTTGCTAAGCCTCAGCCTGTTTTCCTCAACATGCCACAAAAAGCTCTTCTTTTAGGATGTCTGATTTGATTAACACTGCTTCAAAGCAATACGCCTTCCATACAGTCAAGCTCTATTCTCGCATAGACTCGGTTTCCATGATTTGTAATGGTCTAGGAGAAGAGTGCATCATCTCTCTTGGAGGCAGATCTGCCTTCCTGAGAGTAAGTGATTCAGCCAGTAGCTAAAGGCTGTTGGTGTGTTCTGAGCAGACCGCTCATGGTAGTAGCGTGACCAGCCAGCCCACAACCACCTCATCAGCTGACCACAGGTGTGTCATTAGCTCAGCTAAGATTCACTGAGCCCTGCCCAGCTCAGATCCACAGATTCCTAAGAAATAATAGTGGCTTTTTTTTTTTTAAAGCCACTAAGTATTGAGGTGGTTTGTTACACAGTAAAAGCTGACCAATACAAGTATAAAGCACAGGCCCAGAAAGGACACACGGGAATGAGGCACAAACTAGGCTTTGCTATTATTATAGGAACAATGCTCCATCATGGTAGTAGCCTTAGGATGTGGCCACAGAGCCTTGAACCTAAGGGGCTCAGTACAGGGAAATGATTTATCCAGCAGAGCAAGCCCCTTGCAAAGCGGTCAGGTGCCTGAGCCAGGGCAGGTCCAGCTACCCCCAGGATGTGGTACAACCTCCTATTTTGGGGGTCAAGGTGCTGCCAAGTGCTCTTCTTCAATGTTGAGACCAACCCTAGGGGCTGGTGTTCTGTCTCCATCAGCGCAGGGTTGGCATGGAATGTTAAGAAAGCATTTTGAAAACAGCAGAACATTTCTGGATCACATTCATTTAACAAATGGTTACCACTTGCTGACTATGGGCCAGATCGGCTCTAGGCACTGGGGACACGGCCGTGTGCGTTCATGGAGCTTTCCTTTCTGTGTAACCTAGAAAGGCCTTGACAGGGAGGGAAAATGGAATGCGGGTAGTTGACCTCCCTGGAGTGGTTTTAAAGTGTCTACGAATTCTCTGCTACTCCTCTCTCCAAAGGTGAAACTTGATTCTCTTCTCCTTCAGTATGAACTGTACTTAGTGGTGCACTTCTAACCGATAGAATGTAGCAGAAATAACGGTGCGTGACTTCTGAGGGTAGGTCATAAAAGACATTGCTGATTCCAGCTCGTTCTCTCTCTGGACCACGAGCTCTGGGGAAGTCAGCTGCCATGTCATGAGGACACTCAAGAAGCCCTATGGAGAGGTCTACACGGTAAGGAACTGAGTCCTCCTGCCAAAAGCCCTGTGAGTTAGCTTTCTTACAAGTGGATCCTCCAGCCTCAGTCAAGACTTCAGAGATGACGGCCCGAGCTGACATCTTCACTGCAACCTCATGTACAAACCTGACCCCAAAATCACCTTGAGCTAGGCTGGTTCAAATTCCTGAGCCATAGAAACTGTGAGACAATAATTGTTGTTTTTAGATGCTAAGTTTTGGGATAATTTGTTACACAGAAAGAAATAACTAATAATTCCCTTTATCCTCTTGCTTTTCCAAGTTTAATCCACTCTTCCCTCTTTTGTATTCTCTGTGCACCAAATAACGGGGGAACAAAAGCCAGGATGTAGTAAGACAGAGGACTCTGGGGAACTGAGCCCAAAAGGCAAGGTTCTCAATGAATGTCTGTTGTACTGAAGGGGAAGAAATGAAAGCTTGTCAGCAGCATCAAGCCTGCCCATTCTTCACCTTGAAGCCCAGCCCCACAGTATTTTACGGTTCCTCTGGCTTCCCAGCCCCAGGTAGGGACTTTGACAGGAAGTAGGAATTGGAGGGCAGGACACACAGACTCACTTGAGCAGGATCTCATACTGGCCGGCGTGCCAGGGCTGCACATTCTTTAGAACGAGGGTGAACACGTCCTCGTTCTGAAGCACCTCGAAGTGGCTGGTGTCGTTGGAGAGAGCTTTGCCATCTCGGAGCCAGTGCACGGTGGGGAAGGGGTCGCCAGCTATGGCACAGGAGATGAGGACACTCTGGCCCAGGGAGGCTGTCACTGAGCGAGGCTTGCTGATGAACCAGGGCTGGGTGCCATCCTGAGGCTCTGGAAGTTGGCAAAGGGTTGAGTTAGAGAGGGAGGCCTTTCAGCAGCCAGGGTCCACTCAGTTCCCCGCGGGGGTGAAGATTAGAAGACAGCGTGTTACCAAATAAGAACAGCTTGTCCAGAAACCACTTTTATTGCATATATAGATATAGCACATCTTTTTTATGGCAAATCCATCTTGGTTACATTCTCAAAGGATAATACTGACATGACTTTGTGTATCCAAAGCAAGGGAATGTAGCCCAGACGGTACAGGGGCCCTGGGCTGGGCAGTAATGATCTATATCAGATGTGATGATTAAGAGTTGTCACTTGCTTTGTGTGCACTTAATGTGTCTCTCCTCTTAAATGGAGGCTCTCTAAAGGCAAGGACCCGAAAAAGGCCACAGCTCACATCAAACGCCATGTGCCAAATTATTAATGTGTATTATGTGATTTCTCCCCTAGCACTCTATGCAGCTGTCACCAGAGAGGGCAGGGACGTGAGAAGGCAGGGCAGGGCAGCCCCACTCAGCCAGAGGCTGATGTAAGGTGAGGAGCTGGCTGCTGGGTCTGGGATGGGACTAAGAGAGCACAAGGTCCACGGGGGGAGCAAAGCAGGCTCATATAGTTTCCTTGCCTCCGAATTGCTTTTGGAGAGCCCATGGCAGCACCTCCCCCTGCCTGCACCCCACTGGGCAGCCTCACCTTGCACCGTGAGCACGGCCTGGGTGCGGACCTCTCCGGCGCTGTTCCAGGCTTCGCAGGTGTAGGTACCCGTATCCTCCGGGAACACCTCCTGGATACAAAGGCTGTGCCGAGTGCCTCTCTGTTCAAAGTGGAAGTCCTCCGACTCCTGGATCTCATTCCCGTTGTGAAGCCAGATGACCTCAGGGGGTGGGTTACCTGAATGGGGAGGAAGGGCAGGGGACAGGTCAGGGAGGTGCTTCCCTGGGCCCTGCGGCAACTCAGCACCCAGTACTGGGACACTGCACTGAATACTTAACTCTGTGCTTCAGTTTCCCCGGCCGGGATATAGCCTCACCGCACCAACCTCAAAGGGCGACTGCAAGGACTAAGTGAGCTCATGCAGCCCCTGAGCAGCCCACGAGCATGGCAGATTAGAACAGCATCTGGCAGGAAGAACGTACTCAGTGCGTGTTCATTATAATTATTTAACAACAGATTTGGGGAAACTAGAAAGAGCCCAGAAGTGAAAAAGTACAATTTCAGAGATGAAAAAAAAACAAAACAAAAAACAACCCAAGAAGAATAGTTTTTAAAATTAAAATTCAAGCTGCCTGGGGATACTGAGTGCTAACAGGCCCGCCGGGTTGGAGGTGTACGTGTTTCCTGCTCTGCGCTGCCTCACGCGGGGCGTGTCCAGGCAATAAAAACAATGGGACTTCATGGTAATGTTCTTGTCAACTTTCACCAGCAGGGAAGCTCAGGTGCATTTCATGTCGCTACCAAACCGATGTTGTCTGAGGGTGACGATGGGCATGAGCACATACAGGATTTCTAAGCACAGCTCATGGGGAATAGCATTTTCAGTTTTTACTAATCTACTTTCCTGGGCAGTTTGTAGCCATTTGTTGGAGGCATAAACCAATGGCCACCAGGGAGGGTTTTCTCTGCGGTTAGAGCTCTGCTTCCAGAGGAACAGGGCTCCAGGAGGGCTGCGAGTGGCTCTGAGGGGCTCCCGGAGAGAGGAGACCACACCTGTCTCCTGGGTTTGCCAGCGCAAGTCTGGAGGCCAGGTGCAAAGTGCCTCTGATTTCTGTCACCTTGAGGAGTGTGGCCAGGGGTGCGGCCTCAGAGTTCTGCCTGGGACTATCACAGTAACAGGAGGTTCACCCAGGGATCGTGAAAACTGTGAGCCCATGCGTTCATTTTATTGCTTTGGTAGCTGAAGAGGAGCTAAAGACCCAGTACGACAACCTCCAGGCTGTCAGAAGGACTCATCAGTGGCCAGTAACCATTTGTGGAATGAATGGGAAACTTGACTCCCCAGGCGTCTCTTGCTGGCCTTGCAAGGATTGTGACATCTCACATTGGGCTGCTTGCGAATCACATGGTCTTGTCACCCCATCTCTGTTTTAGAACCTCTGCTCCATCTTCTCACCTTAAAATCTGAATAGAGAAACTGAGACTATCTTCTAAGAGTTGGGAAGTTCTCACATCATCTGGTTTTGCACCAGTGTGTGAAATCCCCCAGCGACACTGGCCACACTGTTGTCACATGACTCCCTCACCCCTCGAGCTATGGCTGTCTTCTTCCCTGGGACTAGTTACCCTTGAATCCAGAAAACCCTGCTCCGAGAAAGCAGAAAAGAGAGACCACGAGGCTCACTTCTTTGGGTCCCACTGACTCACAGTCCCTGGCTGATTTTTTGGTGGCTCAATGATCGGGGTGCGACACCCAGGCTGCAACCACGCCCACTTTCACAGACATCCTGAGGGGACAGACGCAGAGACAGACCTGACACCTGGACTGTCATGGTGACCTGGCTTCCGTCCATGACTTTGAGATCAGAGAGGCCCTGCAGGAAGAGGGGTGCGACGGTCTTGCCAGGAGCCAGGGGCAGGAGGTACTCGCTGTTCCCGTCACTTTTCTTTTCTGTGTGGCAGACAACAGAAGGGGTGAACACCCATTCATTCATTTGACAAACACAGACTCAATGATCCCTGGGCACACGACCGTCCGGTACAAGTTCCCGCCAGAAACTGACCGCTAGTAGATGAGGAGATGGGGGAGGCTCTGGAGAGCACGGAGAACAAGGTGTGCTGTTTTCTCTGCTTGGCGTGACCGTGCTCTAGGCTGACAGTGGGGAAAGAACCAGGCCCCTGCAAGGCCGCGCCCAATCTAGGTTCCTCAGGAGAACTTCAAAGGGTCGGGGCAATACTTGGCATTTTATAAGATTTTTTTCTTAAAGTTTACTTACTGTTTTGAACAAGCGATACCCTCACATGACACAAAATTCAAAAGGTACCAAAGAGTATGTGTCAAGTCTCCCATCCACCCCTGTCCATCCAGCATTTGTCCCCAGAGGCAACCAATTTTCAGTTTCTTATTGTTCTTGCTGCAGATGGTCAGTGTGTATAACACACATAATCATCATCTTTTCTTTTCTCAAGAAAAATAGCAGCAGAGTATACACAATGACTGGGCTCTTGCTTTTCCATTTAGCGACATATCTTGATGTCTCTCATGGAACAGAACTGAACAACTTCCTCATTGTTTTCTGACTGCATGACGCTCCACTGCCATCTCATGAGATTTTGAAGCACCTCAAGAAAGCCAAACACTTATGAGAATGACTAAATTAAGAAGACTGATCATCTCAAGCACTGGTGTTGGGCGAAGATGGGGGGCCACTGAAACTCTCACACACAGCTGGTGGGGATGGGAAGTGGTACAGACCCTTTTGAAAACAGTTTGGCCGTTTTTTAAAAAAGTTAAATATGTATTTACCATATGACCCAATGGTTCTACTCCTGGGTATTTATACAGGAGTAATGAAAGCACATACCCATACAAAGACTTATTCATAGCAACTTTATTCCTAACGGCCCCAAACTGGAAACAACCCACACGTCCATCAACAGGTGAATGAATCAACAAATTCTGAACAGCCCTACAACGGAGTACTTCGCTTCAATAAAAAGGAATGGACGGATGATAGACACTACAAGCAGGGATAAATCTCACAAAAATTACACTGAATGAAAGAAGACAGAGTACATACTGGATGAGTCCATTTATATAAAATCCCAGAAAACGCAGAATGTAGTGACAGCCAGCAGATCAGCGGTGGCTTCGGGCAGAAGTTGGGGGGATGGATTGTAAAGGTGCACGAGGAAGCATGTCGGGGTGATGGAGATGAGTGTTTTTTAATTGTGATGAAGATTTCATGGGTGAAGTTTCAAATCATATACCATAAATACAAGGTGTGATCAAACAATATGGTGAATGTTTAAATTAACAAAAAATTATTACAGGAAAAGACACATTGCATTAATCCCCCACAAAATACTCCCCCTTGCTTCGAACACACTTATCCCCTTGTTCTTGCCACTTTCTGAAGCAGGTCTGGACGTCCTCTTTCATGAGTGTCTTTAGTTGCGCTGTTGTGGCTGCCTCCATGTCCTGATCATTTTGACTTTGGGGAAGAGCCAGAAGTTGCCCGGTGCCAGATCCAGTGAATAAGGTGGATGAGGACACACTGTAATGTTTTTATTTGACAGAAATTGCTGTATACAGAAGTGATGTGTGACACAGAGCATTGTCGTGATGGAGGATGATTTACAGCACACTTTAAAACACACCTTCTCTCAACTGTAGCTCGCACCTGACTGACTGCACCGAACAAGTTGAAACCTGTCACACACTGTTACTAAGGTTCGAGGTGCCACTTCCCATATTGAAGATCCCTGCCTTTCCGTTGGATGGTACTTGGCAGCAGCATTCACCGTAATTTGTGATCAAAATGGAAAGGCTCCGTGTCACACATTGTTTCTGGTACAATTTCTGTTATATAAAAACATTATGGTGTGTCCTCATCCACCTTATTCACCAGATCTGGCTCCGTGCAACTTCTGGCTCTTCCCCAAAGTCAAAATGACCATGAAAGGTAAACATTTTGAATCGACTCAGGACATCGAGGCAGCCACGACAGCACAACTAAAGAGGACTTCCAGAACTGCTTCAGAAAGTGGCAAGAATGATGGGGCAAGTGTGTTCGAAGCGAGGGGGAGTATTTTGAGAGGGATTAATGGCAACGTGTCTTTTACTGTAATAATTTTTTAAAAATTCAAACATTTACCATAATTTTTGATCACACCTCGTATATGCAATTTACGGTACATCAATATTACCTCAGTAAAAACCAGAGGGGAAAGATCTCTCTCTCTCTCTCTCTCTCTCTCTCTCTCTCTCTCTCTGAGAGAGGGAGGGAGCATACCAGCTAGTCAAAGTCATAAACTAGAACAACTCTCTCGGTTCAAGGCTGGCCCACTCACCCCCATTCAGTTCTCTGGGGAAAAGGGTTAACAAACAGGTTATTCTTGGAAGCCTCCCTACGCTGGCTTTGACCTGCCTCATGTGAGCCCAATGGGAAGGGGCAGAAAAGGGGCTGAGCTGGTGTCATTCCCCCACAGGACAACCCTGGTGCAGGACGAGCTCACAACTGCCCAGTCTCTGATCTTGCCTTTTGTTTTGCCAGCCAGATGGCTTTGACCTTTAATAATTGTTTTCATTTGTTTGTTTTGTTTTGTTTTTGTTTTAGCTTTTCTGTTTTTGTCTTTTGATGGGTGTAGGGATGGAGAAGGCTACAAGATCTCTAACCTAAACTCTAAGTTTCGGGGGAAAGTGACTGATATTTTGGGCACTTATTGGCACAGGGCCACAAACATCAGGTCTTCTCCAGGAAGCACGTAGCCATGGGGATCCATTTCCAGGGTGTCATACACACCTGAGAAAGGTCTACCTCCAAACTCGCCACTGAATTTTTATCTGTTGGCACTGAAAACAAAATATGGCCCACTGCAGAGCTCTCCCAGTGCAGCGTCTGGGAACAAGGATGGGAGAGGCTGGAAAGGCCTGGGAGGTTGGAGGAAAATTTCCTGCAGAGTAAGTGCAGTATGTAAGGGCAAGGAGCTGGGGTGTAAGCTCAGTCAAGACAGGGTGACCAGACAGTCCATCAGCAGAGGATGGGGTTTCAGGTCCCCCGGCCCCGCCCCCAGCATGGCTGCCTTTGACAGAGGGGCAGCCAGGCAGCCTTGGCCTTGGCAAGGGGCCCCGCGAGTGGGCTGGGGGGCCCACTATTGAAAATGCAGAGATCTCGTTTCTCTGACTGGGCTGCAATGGCCAGGAAAGCAGGCTGCCTCTGGAGAGTTGAGGAATTTCCTGTCTCGTACAGACGGGGAAGGCATGAGGACAAAATGTTTTCGCCTGTCCAGAGTGCTCCCTGCTCGCTCAGCCAGAGTCCCCAGCTCCCCTGAGCTCCGTGCACACACTCTTATTCATAGGTGCGGCGGGAACCTCAGGCATTCCGGCTCCCTGTCCTTCAAGGCAGTGGTAGCTCCTCTTTGGCCCCTGTCATCAGTCGGGTCTCCCCACTGCCCAGTGTCCTGGCCTGGACCTTTGGCAAAGCCACGTCATTCTATGGGTCTCGGCAAGTGGGGACCAAAGCATATCTGTGTCTCCTCCTCCTGAGCGGTGGCCTGGACACTGCCTGCACCCCTCTCCCGCCTCCGCCACTTCTCACTGGTTCTCTGAAAGCCACTGGAAAGCTACGGTCTGAGGCTGGGTTCTGGCCTCAAGCAAGTCACCGCTTCTAGCCAAAGCTCAACTTCCTCGCCGATATATAACGGTAACAATGGTATCATCCCAGGACGTGGGGAGTTTAGAGACAATATGTGCGAAGACTTTGTACAACTGTTCCGACTATTCAGACCATCCAAGAGTACACTTCTATGAGGCTGGCCTGGAAGCTGACTCACACCTATCCACTTGGGCTCAATTACTTGGTGGGTTTATTATCAGCAGTGGCACCACAAATGAAGACTGGGCCCCCATCCAAAGATTACAGACTCATTTTTATGTGACCTGAGGCAACTACTGTTAGGAATACAAAACCGTTGCTTAAAAATATCATGGGATATATCTAAAGTCAATTGAGAACAAACTTTCACGGCTCTCCCTCCAGGAGAGAGAACAGAGTGACTGAATTTGTGGGAACTGGCCTGGGGCAGGCATTTAGTTCCAGGGTCACCCATGGCCTCCTGACCCTGTTCTTTCTTCCCCAAGGTCCCACAGCCAGAAGAGGGACATGAGCAGGAGTAACTGTGCAGGAGGAACCTGTTTTCAGACCTCAGGTTGGGGTCACATGGGACTAGAGTGACTGTGAATCCATACTAGTGAGTGACTAAGTCATTCAACTGCCCCAGATTCTTCACAGGGTGAGACAACTAACCAACCCTCCCTACAAACACACTCTGCGCTGGGATTAAGGAGCCAGTGAGGACCTCAGTTTTAGGACAAGCAGCTTCCTTTAGGAGGCCCGAGAAAAGCAGCCCTAATAGAATCCTGAAACTCGAGCCCAACCCCCCCCAATCCCCCCCCGCTTTACTGACCGAGAGGCCAGGTGTGCTCAGGGGAAGTGACCTGTCCAAGGTCACAGTGTCTGTTACAGGCAGACCTAGAGCTCGTACCCAGGCCTCCTGATAGTAAGGCCAAGACGCTCAGGAGACTGTCTCCTCCAAGGGAACCAGCTTCTTCAGTGGCACCCAGGGGGAACTCTCCACGGGGACAAACGTAGTGCCTGCTGACCCACACCTTACACCCTTGACAAGGGAGAAGTGCTAAAGCAGAGCAGGGGAAGCCAGGTAAAAAGGGCAATATGTGTTCCACTTAATTGCAAAGCCAAACAAATTATTCTGGCTCATCTGTGGCCTACACACCATGCAGCCGTTTTTGCTCACTCCTCTGTGGAATTCGATAAGAGAAGAAGAGACAGATGTACACTGGTGCTTTGAACCCATAGCTCTAGCTGCATGAGCTAAAGCAAGCTCCCCACACTAAGCCTCATTGTTCTCTCCTCTAACCTGCTGATGAGACGTCATCATCATTACTGCTGATAATCCAACACTGAGAAGTGGACTGTACATCATCAATACCATGCATGATAAATATTGCCGGGTTTTTAGATGATCAAAAGAAATAACATATGTAAAGCAGCTAGAACAATATCTGGCACATAATAACTATAAAAATAAATGTTTTGTGCCATTCCTAGCCCAACTGGTCTTTCTGGTGGAACAAACTCAATCTGACAATACTATAATGAGAAAAGTCCCCCCAAACCAGGACATTCACATTTAATCAGACAGAGATCTGAAAGGGCATGGACAGCCGCCAATGAGATGACATGGTGCCAATTTCTTACAAAGTTCAGCACTTTGAGATTCTCAAGGATGTTCATGACGCTGTTCAGTGTTATTCTCAACTTCCTGTGGTGTGGGACAGACTGTTTCCCCATTTGACAGCGGGGGGAGCTGAGGCTCAGAGAAAGAAGCTGGCCTGTCCTAAGGTCCTGGGGCTGGTATGACCAACAGGCTCCTGGTCTGGGATCTCTCCCTCCACTGTCCTGAGAACACAGGCCGGCCACCTAGATTCCACAGGGAGCTTTCTGTCATTGTGTTCATGCCCGGAGTCGCTGGTTACCCTAGAGATACACTCTTGTGGGGTTGTGCTTTAGCTGTCATCTGTCACGGTTCTGGTTCGTGGCAGGGGTGGAAGAGCCAGGGCCTGAGGCAAGGCCCTCAGCGGCGAGGGTGCCTCAGGGAACCTGAGGAGGGCAGGGTACCTTGGGGACGGCAGGCACGGGCTGTGGCACACAAATAGCAAGGGAGGGGTTCCTGGGACCTAGGGACAGACTTGCTACCCAGCTCAAATGGGGCCAGACTAAATATACCCCAGGTTTTTCCCACAGCTGTTCTTTCGGCTGCTCTGCTGAGACCAAGCCCACAGAAGGCCTTCTCTCTGGAATCCAGGAAGGGCTGAGCCTCCTTGAGTTACTGGCCTAGGATTAAAGATATAAAGTGAGCGGATCTATTGCTTTGCTACGTGGTTCCCTGGCCAATGACTTACCACTCACCGACTCACTCCGTCATTAAACGGAGCTGCTAGCTATGGGCACTATTCCATTTGGAGAAAATCAGAAGGACCAAGCCTGTCCTACAATGAGGAGACAAGAACGAAGATTAAGAATATTTGTAAGCAGTTTATTGACAATTGACAGGTAGACATGATGCCAGAGAGACTAAAGCTGTCAACAGGACTTGAGAAAGGGAAACAGTTGGAGAAAGGGAAGAGGAGAGAGAGAGAGGAGAGAGGGAAGGAGAGAGAAGGAATGTGGGAGCGAGATGGAGGGGGAAAGGAAGGCGAGGGAGAGAGACACACGGCTTTCTGATCCCACTGACCTCACATCCCACTGTTTTTCCTCCTTGTCCATTTTTGCTGTTTAGACTCATCAGAAACTGGTTTTTTTGGGATGTGTTTTTTTTAAAGTGTGTTTTTCCAGGGCCCATCAGCCCCAAGTCAAGTCGTTGTTTTCAACCTAGTTGTGGAGGGCGCAGCTCACAGTGGCCCATGTGGGGATCGAACCAGCAACCCTGGTGTTATGAGCACCGCGCTCTAACCCACTGAGCTAAAAGGCTGGCCCCAGAAACTGTTTTTGAAGACAGCTCCTAGTCATGAACTGAAACATTCAGTTCTTGCTCTGGTGAAGCAAAAGTATCAGGCAAATGACTCATCAGGGTCCCAGAGCAGCAAAGTAGAAAGCACAGAGGTGGGCTCAGTTGGAAGCCTACGGCTGCCGCATCTTAGCTGGGGTTTTGGACAGCTGACTACCTCTGAGCATCCATTTTCTTCAACCGCAAAGTGGAGTTCATTCAAAAGTGGAAAGAGGAGTTGTTACGGGAATTAAAGAAAACAAACCAGCTTTTTAACTGATGAGATTTTTCTACCAAAACAATGCTCTTCTTTAAAAACACTAACAGACAGAGGTTTTAGTTTAAAACACATGAATTGGTATTCATCCGATATTATATTTTTGAAAAGCTTTTATTTGGAGAAAGTGTTAAATACCCACACAACAGGTGCAATTTACCTTTCTTATTAGTTCTTACACAATACCCTGTATAACCCGTTCCTCACACCTGGAGACGTGAAGGAGGCCTCTAGCTTCTCTTGGGCTTAAAACTAAGAACCTCTTCCAGCCTGTGTCCAGTGTCTGGCTGTGATCTCAGAATCTCCCTCCATACTACAATAATTCTCCTGTCCTTACCTTCAGAGTCCTACCTTTTCATTGTATGGGTTTAGCAGGAAAACCAACTCTGAATTTTTCCTTGGATGTATTTTCTCCACCTGCCAACTTTCATTAGCCAACACGCTACTGTCTGAAACACCATGTTTCTGGATCTGAATTTGCATTAAATGCACATGTTTACCTGTGAATAGCTGAGGAGTTTTCCTTGAAAATAGCCCTCTGCAGTCTGTTAGCTCATTCAAAACTGGTTTCAGATTCAAACGAAAAATTGTGGAATGTTACATTGAAAGTGTTTAAGCAGATGACACAGAAATAGAAAACAGAGACAGGATATTGGTAGAAAACACCCGCCATCTAAGAAGCTGCCCAGGGCTCTCTCCTGCAGAGGACCTCTGCCTGTTGCTGTCACAGCCATTGACCAAGTCCCATCCCCCGTCTGTCAGCAACTTGAGAGCATTCTGGATTCACGGGTGGTCACCTTATGAAAATGGACGTGGAATGGCTCTCCTCCATTTCCTAACATTCACTCTCCCAGCACCTCTCAAGCAGGAAGACACACAGACCTCTTGGAAAATTAGGGGCAGGGAAAACAATTGTCTTTATCTCAGATCTATTATGGATTTTCCTTAAACTTGAGCCTGAGCTATTCTGCTTAGTCACTACAATGCAAAATACCATTCCAACAGCAAATCTGCTTCACTCCAAACACTGTTATACTATGGAAATTCAGTAAATCATCAATGAAGGAAGTTCTGGAAGCACAGTCCCCCCTACCTCCTTTATTTGGTGCTCAAAATCCAGCATGGTCTAGGGAGGAAGACTTGCCTTCTCCTTTCCCTAAATTCATGAACTGTTGGCTCGAGAGGACTCATCAAAAGAAGGTGACCATCACTCAGTGGACGTGGAGCCCAGCCTCTTCCCATTTGCAGGGTGTCTACGCAAAGTGCAAATCCCCAGGGAGGTATCTGACTTCTCTCTCAACACAAGTCCTAACCAAATAAGCCTACTTGGAGAGTCAGTCGAATATCTACATCTGAGGCACACACAGAGTCTTCGCTCATAATCCTGCTCTCTTTTAGCTTTTCTTCCCCACTGACTTCTCTAGAACCTAAGAAGCAAACGGGAAGAGAAGGGTGCAAGGAAAAGAATGAAAGGAAACCATGACGTATGACATCCCAGAAAAGATCTCTGACCAGTAATGATAGGGTAGCAGGATGAGCAGCGGGGATCGTTGCAGCCACAGCCTTCACAGTGCCTGAGAAGTGCTCATCAAACTCGAAACGTCAAGGTAGAGCATCCAAACCACCCAATGTTCCCTCCTGATGAGGGCCTGGAAACCACACTCTTCACCACGCTGTCACAGCAAGGCACACATTTTGCCATTAGGCACACAAAGCTGTAATTCTGGATGGCATTTCTGACCAAGGACTCCAAGCAAGTAAATGGTAGATATGATCTACAGTGGGCTGTCGACGGTTATAAATGTCTAATTAGTGAAGTGAGGCTCAAGTGCTAGGATACAGACACAAGTGTCCAAATATATACTTGGAAGGCCTTCTGTGACACAAAGGACCCACATGTCCAAATTCTGTGGTAGCCAACCTATATAAAGCGAAAATATTGGGTTTAAAAGAATTTCATATTTAATCGCTTACCTTCTTAGAATTTAAAAGACTTTTGGACAGATCTTTTGGGTAGACTGAGGTTCTCAAGAAATAAAAAAATTTTTTTAAAAAGAGACAAGCTAAAACCAATATTTATCCTTGCCCTTCAATCAATTTCTCTTTAGCTAACACAAGTATTAAAAAGTTTTCTGTGTTTTTAAACTCATGGCGGGCAGGGTTCATACCTGACACCGACTGAACAGACTACATAATGTCCCGAGTACCTGAGCATAATTTAGGAGCGAGGAGGTGGCAGCCAGCGTCTTCCAATGACAGAGGCTGCCAGTGCTCAAAGCTGCCCTGCAGGGGGCCTGTCACTACCCTGAAAAACTGGGCCTCAATGGCACCTTTATTTGCAAGAATGGCTGACTTTGCTGGTGCCCACTGTTTTCCTTAGGAGCTCTTCATCAAAACAAATACTCTAATAAATACGCTTATTAAGTTTCATTTTTTTCCTAGAGACGCTAAAAAAATAAAAATAAAAATCCAAATTTTACGTCCTTAAGCACCTTTAAGAAGCCCAGCAGACCTTCACTGAAATAAACAAACCATTAGGCTGAAAAACTATGTCAACATGGGTGCAATTAGCAGGTTAATAAATCTAGTCACTTAAGATTTTTAGCCTAACAAAGATACTCCAAGAGAAGACAAACTAAAATATTTGTGCCTCAGGAAGCCCCCCACCAATGAGTTAGTCCAAATACACTGAACAATTTATTTTCATTCAGGTCTTGCTGCGCCCTGCAGGAATTTGGATTAATTGTCCTTTAGGCTACATCCTGGGTCAGAAGGGAAGGGTTTCACTGCCTAGTTAACTACTGGGGATTTTTTTTCCTTGAGTGGGGGGAAGGAAAGAAGGAACATTTGGTAAGGGGCTCTTGCAAACTAGTTTGTGGATTTCCTGTACCCTCCCATGAGCATGGAGCCCCCAGGCAAGTGAAGAGGTGTGTGTGGGGGGGTATGCTCCTTGCACTGCTGGGGAGACTCACAAACCTCAGTTTGCTGTTTCATGAATTCACTGAAGACACGCTCACATGGCTGGCCCTGTTCTACCTGCAATGATAAATAAGACACGGTCCCCACCTGCAGGGAGCTTACAGTCTGGCAGGGAAGACAAATAAACAAGCAATTAGAGTAAACTTTCACAGAATATAATGTTTTCTCCTTGCCCCTATCGGCCCTGCATGATGTACCCCTGCTTCTCTCTCTGAACTCTTGCTTTACCCCCTGGCCACCCACTCATTCTGCTTCCGCCACACTGACTGTCTCACTGCTCCTTGAATAGGCTGACCTTGCTCCTGACTCAGGGCCTTTGCTCTTGCTGTGCCACCTGCGTGGAGCACTCTTTCTCCAGTTCACTGAAGTATCTGCTCAGAAGTCACCTCCTCATGGAGGCTTCTTTCATCACTCAACTAATAATGGACCCCTGTCACCCTTTATTCTCATTCTCTTAATAGCACTTGTTAGTGTTTGATTAAACCCGGTGCTGATGGTTGCCCGTCTCCACATCAGAATGGAAATGCTGCGAAGGCAGAGCTTGTCAGTCTTGTTCACTGCAACCGCCCCAGAACAAAGTAGATGCTCAATAAAGATTTGTTGCTAAATAAGCAAAACGACAGGGGAGGTAGTACAGCTGGTAAGAGAACTCATTCTGGGGTGATCAGGCCTCCCAGAGGAAGTGACATTTCTGGGAGGGAATTAGCCATATTTTAGGGGGAAGGGTACAGAGGGGAGGAGGCAAAGAAAGCAGGGGAAAGTGGCTGCAGAAATCATGTTAGAGTGCTGGGCCAGCAACTTCTGGACGATTGCAAAACCTTGGCAAAAGGCTAAGGAGGTGACAAAGAGTCCCCATGTCTGGTCTTCAGCAAAGTATCTGCTGAAATCTCCCACTGAGCTTGCCTCCAGCAGAGCCGCCCTCAGAAACAGCCCTGCCCTGGAACCCTAACAACCGAGGGGGATACTTTGATGACTGGCGCCCTCGTGTGGCCAGAACCCTAGAATGGCATGCAGGAGACCATGCCTTTAGTGTCTGGCCCAACACCTCCCTTCTCTGATTCTCTGATTCTCTGTCCCTCTTCCCAAAACAGACAGACAAGCACCCACTGTGACAAAGTTGATCCTTTGGTAAGATGGCTCCTTAGACTTGGCATTTTAAACTTTTATCTTGTTTAAAGGTTGGGGCTCCGTGGGACTGGCACCCTAACAGCACACACTTACTGAGTACTTCCTATGTTCCGGGGATGTTATGAATATTCATTCAACCCTCAAAGTACTGCAGGGTCACTATCAGTGTCCCCATTTCACAGAAGAGAAAGGTGAGGCCCGGAGAAATGAACAGCAGCCTAAGTCAAAAGAGGGGTGAGCAGAGGATCAGAATTCACACCCAGGCAGTCTGCTCCACATTCGTGCTCCAACCGTGGCCCGGAGCCACACTGAGGCCACAGAAAGGCCAGGCCTGGGCAGCGAAGGGAGAGGCTGGAAGCGTGGCAGGCACAGTAGGGAACAAATGCCTCCTTTGCCGTCATTTCCTACCCCCTAAGAGGCCCCCAGAGAACCTGGAGCCAAAGGAGCTGCCAATTAAGTAAGAAAAACTCCACAGTTTGTGGAGTGAGGATGGTGCAGGATGTGGACTCAAGCTTCCCAAGTGCCTTGGGGCACGGAGCCAGGGGTGTCACTGTGCCAGGCTCAGCCGGCCCCAATCCTGTGCAGAGAGCCCCAACACAGCCGGCCTGAGCACGTGGCTGCGTCTCTCAGCCTCCTTCTCCATTTATGGTATCTGAGACTCTGGCCTTCACAGGCCAGCAAATCCCCACATTGGGAAGGGGTTCTCACTCACACAGGGCTGCTCTCAGAGCAAGATCAAATGGCCCTGGCAGAGTCCTTGCCGGGGACCTCTCCTCTTTCTGCTTTAAAACACACTTGGATGGGTGATCAGGCAGGTCCCACTCCTCCCACAGACCTGAGGCAAGAATGTTAACCACAAACACTTCTTGATCCTTCATCTGGGACCCCCCCCCCGCCCTCCCCCCCCCGCCCTCCCCCCCCCACACACACACTTCAGTGGGACTGTTAGCTCAGCTGGGTCTCTCTAATCCAATCTTAACACAGGCAACCTGAGACAGGCCCTGGATTAGCTGGGCTATTGGCTGAGGCTAGCGAGGGAGCAGTCCAATGACATGCCCATTGCACGCCATTCTGGCTCTCTCTGCCATTACTAGACTTTGGGGTAGGTCACGTGGGCCTCCAAGAAGAGCTCCTTGGTGGGAATTGGAGAGCTGCTCTCTTGGCTCAACGAGACGAGGCTCAGATCTGGTCTTGTTTCCTTTTAAGTCTCATCACCACAATTTCCCCAGGCTCCTCAGTCAGCCATGAAATGAGATCTGTGAGGATAAAGGGGTTCCCTGTATAAACCGAATTGCTGGCTGACAAATTCCCTGGGGCCAGCGTCAGGTTCCGACCTGAGTGTGAAGGGCTTCCTAGAAGGAGGGGAGGTCAGGTCACGGGTGACGAATCCCTGCAGGGGCACCTCAGAGAATTGGAGAGGCCAGGGAGCATGTCCCCTCCTGGCAGGGAGCCTCACAGAGCCAGCGGTCACATCCTCGGTCAGCGACAGTTCCTTTATCCCTGTGGGGCCGACGCTGTCCAGCCCAGAGGGCCACCCTCCCATTTTGGGCCAGGGGACACACATTCTGGGAAGGGCAGGCACAGAAAAGGGCACGGGCGTGGAGTCACGAGGATCTGGGTTTGAAAGGTCAGCTTGACTAACTAGCTTGGCATATTAGGCAAGTCACATTAAGTTTTTGAGACCCCCAGACCCCTCTGTGTAAAACAGAAAAACCACCCCACCTCCGCAGAGCTGGTGAAGTCCAGATGAGAAAATATGGGTGACGTGGAAGTACTGAACCCAGTAACCAGCACATGATTTTTCCCTTGCCTTTTTTAGTGAAACCCTCTCCTGTGGCCTTCTAGAAGGCAGCTGCTCACATTACAGGGAGACTTTCCCCGGGGGCCTGTGCCCTGGGGACAGAGTAAGGACACACGGTC
The DNA here is from genome assembly GCF_057876585.1 of Rhinolophus sinicus. Classification (NCBI taxonomy): domain Eukaryota; kingdom Metazoa; phylum Chordata; class Mammalia; order Chiroptera; family Rhinolophidae; genus Rhinolophus; species Rhinolophus sinicus. The sequence goes on along the minus strand of NC_142517.1, from coordinate 61,131,567 downwards.
CTCCTGCTGGTCCACAGGGAAAGCAGAGCACAGCGCACCCAGTCCAAGGCCCCAGGCCCCCATCACACACAGGAGCTGGGGCCCAGGGTGAGGGTGGGAGTCGGCGTACCTGAACATCCGGGACCTAAGAAGCACTTCCCCGGAGACTGTCACTACCACGTCTTGAGTCCTGTGGCTGCCCCGTGACTCCTTGGGACTAAGTGCTTGGTAGGGAGCAATGCAGGACCATGATAATCAGATTACTGGACACCAGGCTGGTGATGTATTAAAAATAAGCCTGGGGTGGTGGGGAGGAGCAAGGGCAGATGGAAAAGGAGGCCAGCCTATGGCCTTCTAGAATCTCAGTATTGGCATTCTGTTATGCAGTGTCCCCCAATGTGTGAGGGGTCATCTGTGAGAGCCCTAAGACCTAAGGGCCTGGGGTTCCTCCTCCAAGGTCATCTTTCAGTGTGTGCGATTTCCTGCCTCATAGATCGGGAGCCTCCTGAGCCAAGGGAGTCTTTGCCTCTTCCCGCTGCATCTTCCCTCGGCCCTGGGGGTGGGGACTGGCCTTTGCATGTCCATCTCCCATGCCAGACCCATGTCACTGTGAATCGCGAGAGGCCGTCTCCTCCACCTGCCTGCCTTCAGGTGCCTTTCTCCAAAGCAGATGTGTTTGCACAAGCTCCTACCGTGGACAGTGACCCGGGCGCTGCAGGACGCCCGTCCCAAGGTGTTCTCGGCCACACAGGTGTAGGTGCCATCGTCCTCCGGCAGGGCGTCCTGGATGTGGAGCTCAGCCACCCCTGCCTCGCAGGTGGAGTGAGCATACTGGATGGGCTGCTCTGTGGAGGGAAGCACAGCCAGGCTTAGGTCAGGGAGCACGGTGGCCGGGACGTGAGCCGTGTCCTCAGCAGAGCTGCTGTGGTCATGACGCTATGCTCCTCACGCTCCCTCAGAGCCACTGAGGGCTAATGACGTGTCAAGGCCACACCCAGCCACCTGGACAGAGGCTTGTGGGTGGATAGAGAGGCAGGTGCTAGGGAGATGAAGGCGAGGGAGCGGCTGCTTGGGGGGAGTGGGGGGGGGCTGGAAGGACTGGGGGAGGGGTTCTGGAGGCATTTAGAATCCGGGAGGGAGAGAGACATAGTTCTGTGCATTCTGTGTAAATAAATAGTCCCCAAATCCACATCCTGGACTTCACAGCATTCTGAGCCTGGAAAGAATCTTACAGGGTCATCTGGCCCATAGCCCAGCCTCAGGCAGAACAGACCTTGCCGAAACTGAACTCCTGGCTCCTTTTAGAATTCTCCAGAAACGACTGCATTTCCCATTGCAGATATTTATCAGAAACCTCAACCCAATGCTGAAATTAGGTGCATTTCTTTATGTAATTAGGTTCATTAAGGGTTCATGAAAAAGGTAAATATGGGGAACTAAAAATGACTCTGGCCCCTACTTCCCAGAGTCCCTTCCACAAGAGGCCCTTGATTCAGGCCCTTGATTCATAAAGTCCTGCATGGAGACAGAAGCACATGCTATGAACTTTAGTGGCTTCCTTAACGCTATATGTTTCTGGGACTTCATCATTCCAGGAGATGAGCTTTCATTTCCAGGGGGGGAAAAATCTCATTACTGAAGAGTCTGGCCTTAGAGCAGGAATGTGTCTGTTCGCTATATAGGAAGCAACTGTCAGTTTCTGCCTTTGTCAGGCCCCAGGGTCCTGGTTTGCACTTCATAAAATTGGGGGTGGGAGGTGGGGGAGGGAGATAGTACAGAAAGAAGTCCTCTCCCTGCAATGCAGTGTTTTCTTCTGCACATAGCAACACTTCATGTCTCCATGACAGCCTGGCAGAGACTGCCAAGCATGCCACAGGGCCCGAGGGAAGAGGTTCTGCCCGACCCAAGACGATTCAGAAAAGGTGGCTGGGGGCTAGGAAAGGCAGGGGCCAGGATCCTGCTACTGAGCAGATCAAACGCCACTTTTTGTTTTTATTTTTTTGTGAAAATGACACCCCAAGACCTCTCTTCCTTGAAAATACCAGTATACCCCCTGATTTGCCATCAAAGGGCCGCTGCGGTTGAAACAAGCACTGACAAGTTGTTTGAGAGCTCTCATTTTTCTGGAGCATAACTCATGTTGGCCCCACAAGCATGGGATGAAATGGTGCCCCCAGAAAAAAAATTGTTGCCTCAGGGCACTCAGAATTGGGAAACACAGAACTCCTCCCGTTCCAAGGTTAAGACCAGTTAGTGGCCAAAAGAATCCAACTTGACACGATCGCCCTCTAGTGGTTAGCCTGTGGCAATGCCAAGATTCACCAAGAAGAAGAAGGTGGGTTTGCTTTTCAGCCCTGAGGGGTGCAGAGTCAGCCACAAACAGTAGTTTGTGGACCAACTCTGACCTACGGCCTGTTTTCATACAGCCTAAAAGCTGAGAATAGTTTTTACATTTCTTAAATGGCTGAAAGAAAGTCAAAGGAAGACTATTTTATGATGTGAAAATTATATGAAATTTTCATTCAGTGTCCATAAGTAAAGTTTTACTGCAACACAGCCACACTCCTTCATTTACACATTGTCTCTGGCTGCTTTTGTGCTACAACAGCAGAGCTGCTGTAGTTGTGACAGAGACAGTATGGCCTGCAAAGCTGAAAATATTTACTATCTGGCCCTTGATAGACAGTTTTTCATGACTGCAGGACTAGACCCTGAGTGAGGTGGAAGGGAAACTGTCTTACTCAGATCCGTCACTGCTCCTTAACCTCCATGTTCTGTTACAGCCCCAAGAAGGCTGCCTCCTTGCAGTTCGTGAGGGCATGTGACAGGAACTCTGTCCTTAGTGAGGGTGGAGGGAAAGGAGACGTGAATTCTCACTTATCTGCCCAAGCAGATCACACAGAGGTAGACTCCATGGCACCTTCTCTCACTGACTAAAGCCAATTTCTATCAAAGCCTAACAAACTATACCAGTGAGGAAGGGTCACAGCAACACGTCAATGGCACAGAAACAAGTGGGGGCTATCTGGTGCATAGGTGACGGGTGCCGCTGCATAGGTGACAGGTGCCACTGCATAGGTGACGGGAGCCGCTGCATAGGTGACGGGAGCCGCTGCTCCCTGAAGGAGCCTATTCTACAAGCTCTGAGAGCTGAGCAAGCCCCACACCTTCTGTTTCAGCCCCTGTCCTCCCTGACAAAGCAGCCAACGCCCAGAGAGGTAGTGGGCTCTCCAAGGTCACCCAACCACTCCGTGGCAGACAGGGACAAGCGCCCCTGTCTCCTGACTCTTGGCAGCTGTTCCTTCATCCTCCTTGGTGACCCCCAAAGCAGACCTTGCTCAATTTCATTGAATTTATGGACAGTTCTCAGGTCTAAAATCAGAGAGCTCCCATACTTTTGGAATTTAAAGGCCTTTTTAAAAAGAGAAGGATGGTAATACATGAGAATTAACTTTTTTCAGAGGATATTACTTGGCAAAAAAGAAAAAAAACGAAAGGTGTCTTGTTTCCATAGGACTATAACATTAATGAGAATTACTGGCCTGTGAACCCCAAAAACAGGTGCCACTAAATAAAAGATGAGGTCCTTTGAGCAACTTTAATGTGGTTCATTAATTTGATGGTTGTTTTGTTCATTTAGTGACTCAACAAACATTTATTGAGGGCCTGTGATGAGTCTGGCCACACAAAAAGGAATTAAATTGCTTGTGCACCTATCTGCCAAGTCCTTCTTTCACCGTTTACATAAAGGATCTAATTTAAGTTTCACAGCCGCCACCCTGGAAGGTAGGTTGATTATTCTCGTCTTGCAGGCAAGGAGCTCAAGGCTCAGACAGGAGTAGTAATTTACCCGGGATCCCCAGCGAGGCACGAGCAGACTCCCAGGTCCCATTTTCTCTCTGTGCTTGTGCTTCCTTGTTAGGCAGACGTGGCTCAGTGTGATCAATGGGGAAGTCAAGTGAGAATGCAGGCAGGGCCAAAGGGACCGGGGCAGGGGGGACTCACCATTGAGCAGCCAGGTGATTCGGGGCACTGGGGTTCCCCTCACCGAGCACTGCAGCACAAAGTCCTGGCCCTCAATGATGGTGCAGTCCCTCAGGACACTGGAGAAGGAGGGGGCCACCTCCACCACGGCCAGCCCTGCGAGGGCAAAGAACAGACAGGCCATCTCAGATCACAGCTGGCCCACGCTGGTGACTGACGGCAGTCATCCCACGTCTTGCAGGCAGACGCCTCACTGCCCTGGGCCCCCAGGGCTTCCTCGGAGGCCTGGCTTTGCCTTATCTATCTTCATACTTGGAAGCAGGACTCAGGCACCTCCTGTCTTGTCTTGACTTTTGCTCCCCTGGTGCACCCCCAGAGCCTTATGTTCCATTGGTGATTGCACAGTTTTGTGAATATCTTTTTACATGGAGAGGCCACATGCCCACTGGTGAGAACATTTCAATTTTAAATTACTATAATTATTTTTTCCAATTCCAGGTTTTCCATCCTAGGCCAATGGTTCAGGAGGGCTGGGGGCCTGGGACTGTGCATTACTAAATTCCCTCATGATGCTGACGCATTCTAACTGAGAGCCACATGGCTAAACGTTCCAGAAGCCTTCTACATCGGTGAACTGGGGAGCATTCTGTAGATTGAGGGCCTTAATTAAGAGCAATGGGGATGGATCATCTTTTCTACAACAACCAGAACACGCTGCAGAAATGTCAAGGTGGCTGGCAGCTGCAGAAAGATAATGGGATTTGGTGATTAGCAGATATCTCACTGGGTGCTTTTCAAGAGAAGCTATTTAATACAGTGCTAAGGGGAAAGCCATATTATATTTCTGGGGTTTGAGGGCAAAACTAATATTTGAGGGCTTACTATGTGCCAAGCCCTTTTCCAGACGTGAAGCTAGTGACTTTGGACAAGTCACTTCACCTTACTATAGCTTAGTATTCTCATCCGGAAAATGGATGAAACTAAAATGATCTCAAGGTTGTTGGGATAAGTAAATGGAACAATGCAAGAAACGCATCAGCACAAAGCCTGGCATATTGAACTGGCTTTGGGTGGACCGTTAGCTGTTATTATCAAATGGAAGCTGTGTACAGAGACTATACTTAGCAGCAAGTTTGGGGGTTAAAGAGAGTGGAGCTAAAGGAAAGTATCTTCTAATCTGTTGAGCAGAAGGAAGATTTTCTTTCTTTTTCAGCATGGAGACGACCAGAGCATGCTTGTAGGGAGAAGAAAAAGGCCTCTACATATGGGGATGGGGAAAGATAATGGTGGGATCGTAAATCATTATTAGTGACAATCTTTGTGGAGATGGGAAGGGATGGAAAGAGAAGTCTCGGTAAGGGAAACAGACAGCTCTTCTGCGGGATTGGAAAAAAGAGAGAAAGAGGATGCTGCAGGAGAGGCTAAAAGAACACACGTCAGATGACCTGCATCCAGGTGACGTCACCTGGAGAAGTTCCAGAACATCTAGTGTCTCCAAGAAGAAAATTAAGCAGCAGTCTGGAATGGCAGAGTAAGGACTTCTGAAAACACACTCCTCCACGCTGGCAACAAGTCAAAACCAACTTTTTCAGAACTTAGGAAATTAGCCAAAGGTTTGCAACATTCTGAGGAGCATTAATTCAAAAACACACAAACAGCTGAATCTTGGCAAGACCAGCAAGCTTTGTGGCATGTTCAGTTCCCATCCCCCTTGCCCCAGCTCGGCTGTAGCTTTAAGAACCAAACATTCTCTTCCACCTCCGACTTGCTGCAAGTACAGTCTCTATGCACAGCTTCCATTTAATCATAACAGCTACCACTCCAGCGAAAGCCTGCTGGTTTTTACCCTTAGTTGCACAGGGTGCCATGTTCCCTGCCCAACCACAGAGAGCCCTACTGGACGAGCTTGGGCTCCTGGACCTGCGAGCTCTGCCTACAGGCACATCTCTGAATGGACTGGATAACACCCTCCAAAGAAATTCACGAACAAAGTCAAAATCCCAATTAAGAGGAAAATCAATGGTACACAGTGAAAAGTAAGACTACCGCCCACCCTTACCCTATGGACTCCCGTTTCCTTTCCTAGAGGCAACTTGTGGACCCTACCAGAAATGGTTTATGCACACGCAAGCATCTGTTTACATATCTGTAGCGATTTCTTATTTTCGCTTTATACAGATAGCGTGTGATACACATGGCTGTGTACTTGGCTCTTCTCCCTTATTAATGTGTTTTGGACACATGTCACCATCTGAGTCTAGAGGTCGGCCACATTTGTTTACTGGCTGCATGGTGTCCTACTCTGTGGAGGAACCACTAAATTCCTTCCCTTTCCTTCTGTGTTTTCTGGGAAACGTTTATTATGGCAAAATTAAAACACACACAAAAGTAGAGAAAGCAGTCTAGTGAATCATCATATATTTGTTTCTCATCTTTAATAATTATCAACTCATGGCCAATCTCATTTCCTTTATACACCCACCAGCTCCCATCTCACATGGATTATTCCTGAAGCAAATATCAGAAATCATATCATTTCACCAGTAAAAAAACCCTCAATTTGTATCTATGAAATATATGGAATAAAAACCACAAGACCACCATCACATCTTAAAAATGGCACTACAGTTGGCCCTCTGTATCTGCAGGTTCCGTATCTGCAGAATCAACCAACCGGGGATTGAAAATATTGCCAAAAAATGTCACCTTGTTGCTGCTATGTAGTATGTAGTGTGTACTGAACATGTACAGACCTTTTTTCTTGTCATTACTCCTTAAATAATACAGTACAACAATGATTCATATAGCACTCACATTGTATTCGGTATTATAAGGAATCCAGAGATGATTTAAAGCGCACCGCAGGATGTGTGTAGGTTATATGCAAATATTACGCCGTTTTATAGAAGGAACTTGAGCGTCCCTGGATGTTGGTACCTACAAGGAGTCTTGGGACCCATCCCCTGCAGATACCGAGGGTCAACTGTAATTCCTTCAGATCAAATATCTTTTTAAGCTCAAATGTTTCCGATGTTCTCATTAAAAAAAAATGTTTTAAGGCGTCTCGATCAGGATCCACACTAAGTCCATATATTGCAAGTATTGATGTCTCTTACGTATCTTTTCATCTAAGTTTTTTATAAGTTGTCTTTCCCTTCTTCTTTTTGCTTGCAATTTATTTGTGGAAAAAATGGGCAAAGGTTATTTGTCCCATAGAGTGTCCAACAGCCTGACATTTGCTGACTCTATCCCTGTGGGTTAGTATGTTCCTCAGCAGTATGACATGGGTGTAGGGTCACTAAACAGCATTTAAAGAGAGGGGGCAATTTTATAGAGAGATAGGATGGCTACAAAGATATTTATAACTTTGTCACAACAGTGAAAAAATGGAAACCATCTAAACGTTCAATAAGAGCATACCTAAATTAGACACATTGTTCTCTGAAACATTAATGGCACTAAAAATTATGTTCTCAAATACTATTAAATAATATAGAAAGAAACAGTATAGACAGATGCTCACGTAACATGAGCAAATTAGAATAGAACGCGGTATACAAACAGCACAATGCCGAATTTGTTTTAAAAACATTAAAACATCATTTATTTCTGAGTCATAAGATCATATATTGTTGAAATTCCCCACAATGAACACTCATTGCTTTTATAAACAGATATTACAATAAACATAAACGATGTGGGATGCCACATCATCTCCTATTACTCTAAACTTTTGGTTCCCTGTGGTTCCAAAAGTGAGTCATGTTGCTACTCGGACAGCTGAGGAACCAAAAAAAGGTAGCTCTCAGCTGGGCTGGGCGTGGGGCCTGGGCATGTTTATTTTGAGGTGACTCTGATAGGAACTCCTGACCCAGAATCACCGTCCTGGAGCAATGACTTTGGCCTTGGCATGTGTGTGGGGCCAATGTTTCTGTTCGGTTGTGTACCCTGGGCAGAGGGCTATGGAAGGTGACCTGGTGCAGTATATGAAGCCCCCCATGAGTGGTCCTCCCTCAGAGAACCCAGAGGGGCCCCGAGGAAGGTACTCACTTTTCACCAGGAGGGTCCAGCCACAGGACACCTGGCCTCGGACATTGGAGGCTGTGCAGCTGTAGTTCCCGCTGTCCCTTGCCCGGGCTCTCAGCAGGCAGAGGTAATGGGACCCACCATCTTCATAAATCTCAATGGTGCCTTCTCGTCTCCTCATAGGGGCACCTTCCAGGAACCAGGTCACTTGGGGCTTCGGGATCCCTGAAACTATAGGGCCAGGTGAAGGCCGTGAGGCCCCCCTGAGAGCACACTGTGCTTGTGGGGTGGGGATGGGGTGGGGGTGGGGCTGAACCTGAGGGAAGGGCTCAGTCTGCTGTGCGGCTGCCCTCCAGCTTCAGTCCACGTCTCACCCCTCAACCCTCTACTGCACAAAAGTAAACATCCCACGATAGAGGCAGGGTCCTTGGGGAGGTGGGACACAGGGTGACCTCCAGTTTTCTAGGGGAGCCAAAGCTAGCGGAAGGGACAAAAGAGGAGACCCTGCGGCCGGTGATGGAGACGACCAGTTTTCCCCTGGAGGTGGTAAGAATAAGGGCACAGGGCTGATGCTCTATCCAACAGTGGGCAGTGGCCACTGCTGGGTATTTCTCCAGAACAAAGGAAGCTACGAGACTGAGTCCTTCCTGAAGGAAGACCCCTGTAAGGGGCTGCCGGGGTGCAGGGGATCCAAAGTGGGTACAGGAAGCTCAGGCCACTGTGCTGATGGAAGGGAGCTACACTGTGGGAGCCAGTGACCTGAGTTAGCTCTACTCACCCTCACATCTGAACTTGACTGTTTGATCTTCGCGGACTTCCTGGCTTTGGGGCTTGCTCTCAAATTTGGGGAATGTTGAATCCCTCCGGCTCTCCATAGGGATTTTCCTGGTAGCAACCCTGCTCACAACTTCTTGGCTTCCCAGGCCAGACTGCCTGGTGGGGAGGGTGGCTGGAGGGGGACCAGCTGGCCTCTCCCTCTCTTCTCTGGAAGGAGAGAGGGGCCCCACAGCCGGTGCTCTTGGTTCTGGCTGGACTTTCATGGTCTGCAGGGTGATGGTGCTGGAAGTCTTCTGCAGGATGGGGGTCCTCAGGGCCTTTCGAGGTGTGTCCCCGGATGGCTCCAGCTTGGATTCCCCCAGGGGCTGAGATTGGCTACTTGTGACCCAGGCCAGGGAGCCACCTCTCTGGGTGCTGGAGCAGTTCTTACTGTCAGCTGCAGTCTCCAGGCTGTTCAGTTTTGGCCCCTGCGTGATTCCGTTGGTCACTTCCTTCCTGATATCTGAACTGGCTGCCTTTGTTCCCCTCACAAATGACCTGCTTGGTGGCGGTGGTGGTGGCGGTGGTGGTGGTGGTGGGAAGGGGGAAGGATGGAATGATCATCAGGTTACTCACAAGCATTACTCACCACAAGCACAGATTCCAGGGGTCACAAAAGCCCACAAATGAAGCGAGAGTAAGAGCAAAGGTCTTTCTCTGCAGTTTTCTCAGTTTCCCGGACCAGAAAACAAGCAGCCATTCTTGACAGGCTCCTCATCCCCAATCCCGAGCCTGTTCTAGCCACACTCATTCAATCTGCCTCTTTTCTCCACAAGCGCCCCCCTAGTTCAAACCACACAGCCCCTCGTCCACCGGGCCCTCTCTAACCTATGTTCCACATAGCAAGCGTAGGCAATCTTTTAAAATAGAAATCACATCATGTCATTTCAAGCTTAAAGACGTTCCAACAACTTTTCCACTGTATTAAGAATAAAACTGAACTTCTCACGGCAGCCTGCCAAGATGCCCCTACGTGTGTGGGCTCCGGCTGCCTCTCTGGAACCTCACAAGACACCGTCTCTGTTGCCTACCAGGCCGCAGCCACAGGGGTGTTCCTTCGGGTCCCCCCAATGCCCACCTCCCACCTCACCGCTTTCACACACGCTACTCCCTCTGTTTGGAACACTTTCTCTCTGAGCTTTTCTTCACCTAGCTAATGTTACTCTTCACAAGCCTGAGCTCAAACAGCAAGTTTTCAGAAAGGGTTTCTCTGACCCTCTGATCTAAACCAGCGCTTCCCTGTTATTCCTCCGCAGAGAGGCATCACCGTTTGCAATTATGTGTCCATGCGCTCTGTTTAAAGCCCACCTCCACACTAGGTGCCTGCTCACCCCACATACCCAGAGCCTGGCACCAACCATAGCACACAGAAAAGGAAGGTCCTGAGGCAGATGTGCTGGATGAGTGAGTGGATTCCAGCCTGGAACGTGGGAGGCACCCTTCCAGAGCAGAATGCCCTTCCTAATCACCCTGACTAGTGAAGATACTGAGCAGACACCGAGAAAGACCGTGGCATTGAGTCTTCGAGAGTGATGGCAAGCCTGACAGAGAACCTGGATGTCATGTTATAATAGAATGAAACAAATACCCAAAATAAAATAATGCCTCCCCCCGCCCCAAACAGTCAGTTCTCTCTCCCCATGTGATGACTTAGAAATTCAGGGTGTTTCTTGATTATTATCCCTCTTTTTCTTACGGGGCATTTTCAAGATGGAAACATAATAATCACAAAGCTTAGACGTACCTGTTGGCATTGTCCAAACCTGGAGAAATGGAGAGGGTAGAAAGACTATTAGTGGAATATTTTATACACCAACACACCAAGAGGAGAAAGTGATAAGGCAACAATCTCTGTCATTTATTACAGAGTTTTTCACTTTCTAAGCTCTGACCTTCCCACTCCCCTGTGGTCCCACCTCCCTCACTCCTTTCAGCTTCCCTGGTCCTGAACTTACTGGTTTAATTTGATAAACTCCTCTGAGCCCTGGACATATATCAATAATTCCACTGCTGTCCTGGGCCTTTTTTGGTGGCTTCTGCTACCATACCATGTGGCATGGCACCTGTTTTGTTCACTAGCCCACAGAAGGAAATAAAACCAGTTGAGGGACAAACCAACTCAATATTGACTGAAAATTTCAAACCCAAACAGTACACATGGCTCTCAAAGACAAACCCCCAAAATGATCATGTTTGACAAATAACTGCTTTGAAAATGTACAAGGGAAGTGTAATTTTATTCAGTTCTTCAAAGAAACATATATTTTTTCCTGCCACATTATTTAAAAAAAAATTTACCATGGAAAATTTCAAACTATACAATAGTAGAAAGATATAACAAACCCTGAAAGCTATCACCCAGATTAAGGAAATATCAATATTTTGCCAGTCTTATTTCTATCCCTTTTGGTCTATGTTTTTTTCTTTTTCAGGAGCCTTTTTCTGGGAGTGCTTTAAAACAAATTCCAGGCAACATAGCGTTTTGTCATTAAGCACTTCAGAAGGGAACAGGGTTTACTTCAAGGCTAGGGCAAGTACAGGGAAGAGTGACTAAAACACTACTGTCCATGCATAACAGCCGGTCCTGAGCCTGCTGTGAGCTGTGAAGCCAAGTTCCACGGGACCAGGATTTCCGCCCCCTTAATGATGTAGAATGGAACAGAAAATACCAGCGTGTACTGTACATAGTACAACTCAAGACTGTTTCATATAACTTGTTTCAGGTAAATGTTTATATACCGATCATGTCCTGGGTTGCAATGTAGAATAAATTTCTTTCTGTGGGTGGTGAAAAATGCTTGGGCCAAAAATGGTAAAGAGAGCAAGGAGGAAGAGTTTCTGAGAAAGGAAGGGGATGTGGAAGAGAAAAATTACAGAAGAAAAAAGAAGGTAAGAAAGGAGGAGGAGAGAGTGGAGGTCATTTCCCTCCCTGAGCCCCCAAATCCCACCTTGCTCACGGTTCCTGCTCCACACACCTCGGCTTTCCCAGGCTGCACTTGGTGGGCCCAGGGCAATACCGGGAGGAAACAGAGTCAAAGATATTTCAAAGGAAGAACGGACAGGCTCTGATGCTTACAGCAAGGACGAGGCGGGGTCAAAGGTGAGGCTGGAATGTCCAGTCTGGGAGAGAAGGAAAAGGGCGCTCCTGGGGTCCAAAGAGTTAAGTTGAGGGAACACCTCATTTGAAGGACAGAGAGACAATGGGTGATAAGTTACATGTGAGGTGACAGCAAGATATTAGCAATACCCATTCTTCCAGTTGACATTTAGAGACATAAAAAGGGAGTCTGAGCAAGGAGGAAAGACAGAAGACACAGGTGTAGGGTGTACGGAGGAGACACAAGTGAAGCACCTTCTGTGGTCATGTCTGTGTTGCCGGCCATTTCCTTCCTTCTGGTTCAAGGGTACGCATGGGTACATAAGTGTGACACGTGTAACACACAGATGTGTAAGGAACAAGCTCCTAGGAGTGTACAGGAAGGGGGCGTGGGCACTAGCTCTCCCGACCAGTTGGTACCTTGGATGGAAAGCTCAGCTGACATGGAGGCCTTGCCGGATCCGTTCACCACCATGCATGTGTACACTCCCAGGTCATCCTGGCTGACCTCATGGATTTCCAGCACTTGCATCCCATTCTTCTCAGACATAGACACACGGGCACTTGGCTGCAGGGGAACATCTCCCTGTGGATGGCAATAAAGTGGATTGGTTCAAAAACAACAACTGCCACCTGCTGGCACCGTCCTCCTACCTCCTGCCAATCCTGGTGCGACAGACACCAGGCATGGGCAGCAAGCCCTCTGTTTTGGGCTCTGCCAACATGCTTAGAGAGCAGTCTTTGTTTTTATTTTTATTTTTAAAGTATTTTTCAATTACAGTTGACATACAGTATTATGTTAGTTTCAGGTGTACGACAGAGTGATTAGACATCTATATACCTTACATAGTGATCGCCCGGTAAGCCTAGTACCCATCTGACACCACTCGTGGTTATTACAATATCACTAACTATATCCTCTATGCTGCATGAGAACAGTCTTTGGACAGACAGCCCAATAGCCCTGACTCGAGGTCTATGTATGTGTTGTGATGTTCGCTCCAGCTTAGAGCAGATGTATGGAACCTGTTTCAAAGTAGCCCTAGTTTGAGGTGGGAAATCCTATACTCCTCACTTTAGTTCTGCTTTTTCCTTTTATTATTTTCCCTGCATTCGTTTAGGAGAATTAGGAAATAGGTCAAACGTGTCCCATCACTCATTTTAATCTAGGAGTTCCACCGTGGAAAACCTGCTGTCCTTGACCTTGACCCCAAGTGTTCCCCGCGGCTCCCCAGTGCCCTGTTTACCATCTACCCCTTCTCCTACCCCACTGCTGCCTCCACTTCTCCCTCCACCTCTTCCACAACCTCTGCCTTCATGTTGCTCAGCCCGGAAGGATTTGGAAAGCACTTCCACATGGAACCTCCCAACAGTTTTTTGACATAGCTGGGATTATCTCCACCTCACAGATAAGGAAACCACGTTCCAAGAGATCAAATGACTTGCCCAGTATCACATGCCTGTGAGCCAAGGAGCCGTGGCTTGAAATCTAGTCCCATGACTTCAAATTCCACTCTCTTGAGATGGTCTGGTCTGTCTTGACTGGTAATTTTTATGCTGTTTTGTGAGTGTGTGGATGACAGGACATTGTAGACTGAGTAACAGAGGGAGAGTGTGCAAACAGGAAAGAACAAGCATGGCTATCAGACATATGAGAACCCTTATACAGAGAACCCTCGAGAACCACCTGTAGATGAATTAGAAGGGATTGGAAAGACAGACTCCCACTAGTCAAAGGGTCTAACCCTGAACGTTCAGGGTCCCCAGGCGTGGTCCAGAGTTGGGGCGGACAAAACCACACCTTGAGCCAGGTGACCTGTGGCTGGGGCCGGCCAGTGACCTTGCAGGAAAATCGTCCCATCTGTCCTTCTTTGACCACCGCTCGGCCTAGCTTGGTAGCAAACTTTGGAGGGCACTCTCCCCAGATGCTAGGACGGGTCTCCACTGTGGAGGATGCGAATCTGTCCCTGGAAAGAAATCAGCAGAGAATCCAACGGCAACTCAGATCCTCATCTCTGTGGCCCCACCCACGTCATTTAAGTTGGGATCAAAACCCAGCAAAGGGTAGCTTTCCCAGCTCTTTACCTCCAACACATTTCTGATGTACCCTCTGGAAAAACCTGAAGCACCAAAACTTATTTCCTCTATCTCCTGGGCATGCAGCTGGACTCCACTTACTAGCCTCCCCCGAAGTAAGGTAGACCTGAGCTCTTGCCAAAAGCCTGGGTTTTGGACAACAGCGTGTGAGCAGAAGAGCTGTATGCCACTTCTAGGCTGGACCCATAAAACCTCCTGTGAGATTCTCCACACTCTCTTGCCCACTCTTCTGGCTAGATGCAGAGGGTCCAGCAGAGGCTCCAAGGCCTAGGAGACGATGGAGCCATAAAATGGAAGGAGACTGGGTCCCTGAAAGATAACGGGAAGGTTCTCCACCTGTTCAAGAATTTTTGAATTGACTCTGCTTGAGTAAGAAATAAACTTTCCCTGTGTTAAACCCTTGGGATTAGGGGACTTGTTTGTTATAGCAGCTACTGTTACTTACCCTTACAATACAGGTTCACTTTCCAAAAGAAGTGTCACATATTGATTGCCTCTTCTAAGTCTGCTTATTTCAGTCTTTTGATTATTGCCTTGATGGCTAGACATCCCTGCGGACTATGGCCACATAGCCCCCTTCCCCTCCATTCAGCAGCGAGGCCAGTCAAGGGTCTATCCACAGAGGCTGCCAGGTCAGGAGGCACTGTGCGAATGACACATGGCGTCCCAATAGGCTTCCGCCTTAGTAATCACAATCCAGGATGCCCGAGACTTGCTCCCTACACCGTTTGTGCCAAGTCAGCAAGAAAAGCCAATCCCGCCCTTACCCTCGCTTGAACATCACACAACTTACCCCGAGGTTTTGGAAACAACAGGCTGACCATGCTTCTTCGCAAAGCCCCCTGCAAGTAGGAAACAAAGAGAAAGAGGCTTGTAGAGTCGGGTCTGAGCCACCAACTTGGAGCAATGAAAGTCAGCGAGAGTCGACAACCAGGGTGGGTGGGATAATGATGGAAATGGTTCACCCTGACTGAGCCTGTATGGCTCTGTGGTGGGTACTTTACATATATCTCGCATGATTTCCTGTAATAATTTCAGGAGGCTGGTACACTATCATCCTTCTATTTTTTAAGTAGATGAGAATAATGAGATTCAGGGAAGTGAAGTCACCCACTCAAGTCACAGAGCCAGTGACGGTGCAGGAACGCATCCAGGTCTGCCTCTTCTAGAACACGTAACCATTCTGCTGAGCTGTCATATGCCACTGGAGCATCTACTTTGGGGATTATCTTTGGCCATCCAAGACCTCTCTAAAAAATGACCCCGTTGAAGGGAGAAAGGGAGAGGCACGTGCATCTCTCTTACCAAGTCTCTTCATGTTAAACACAATCAATTCTGCATCTTTCCACTAAGGCCCTGCAAGCAGCAATACCTGGAATGCAGCAGATCACTGGAAATAAGCTACCGTGGAGCCAGCACGTCACCCGAACCTGTACCAGCAGCACACTGGGCACTGCCAGTCCCGGGTGAGGCACTGCTGTGCTGGGCAGGAAGCAGTTAAACAGCAAACCCAGCAAGGCAGCTGGGGTCAGCTCGTTTTATCCAGCTGCTGCTGCTGGCGAGGGAGGAGTCATCATGTGAACAGAAAGGGACTATAAAATGGTGAGGTATTTGTGAGGAATAGGGAGAGGAAGAGGAGGGCATTTTGAGACGATCAGCCTGGAAGTTGTTCTTTGCCACAAGCGGGGAATGTTTATAAAACCCCGCCCGAGGCACACACAGAAAGGGCAGACCACATTTCCTGATACCAGCAGGCAGCTGCTGTGGGAGACTGAAGAGTGTTTACTGGAAAAGGGTGGATTCCCTTCAATTCCAACCCTGATCACCTCTGTATGAATGAATAGGAATGAAGGATGAAGATCGTGGCTGAGTATTTCTTTCGGCCATATCTGGTTTAAGGTTTCACCAGAACCTTGGTGAAAAAGGATTAATAACAAACACCGCAGCACATTTAAGTGTGACTCCCTATGGATTGGCAATTATTGTCCATGCATTCTGTGTAACACAACTACTTAGTGAGCTATACATAATTTCATTCCATGATGTGGGTTTGGTCCGTGTCATTCAATTCTGTTCTAGGTTAAAAGAACTTCTAAGCTGACAGGAAGCTTGCCACCTGACCACGGCAATTATGCTGCTGGGGCCCCTCAGACACTGCTGGAGGAACCGCGAACGTGTCTTTTTAAAAAACATTTGAGCGAATGAGAATCCTAAGCTCTAAACATGCTCTGCTCTTAGACCAGCAACTTCTGCCTCCAGTCAAAGGAAATGATGCTTACGGGGGAAAAGCAAATTTACAAAGCGGTTCACTTTGGTCTTTTTTGTAACAGTAAAAACTGGAAACAGTGCAAATGTCACAAGGTAGGAAGACAGTAAGTGGGTAAGTGAAGTGTACAATTAGCATCTTAATCTGCTATTCAATTATGTTTAAGAATATATGGAACACAGAAATATATTAAAACATTCTATCATCTGCTCTGAGGACACTCCAGTTGAGCTGTGGGCCTCCCCACTCCATGAGCTCCGTCCTGACCACCACCTTGCCAAAGCACTACCGCTAACCCCCCTCTCCCTCAGAGGCTCTGTAGCACATGACATACGGGCTACTCCCCTTCAAAGCACTTTCTCCTCCAGACTCTCCTGTATTTACTAGGCTGCCCTTTCTTCCTCAGCCTCCTTCTCTGCTCCATCTGTGCACGTGGGAATGACCAAGGCTGCACCCCGGGTCCTCAGCACTCTCGGCTCTCCCCCAGGAGGTCTTGGACAGCCCCACAGCTTTAACTATCATCTGTAAGCTGATGACGTTGGAACCATATCCCCACTGCAATGTCTTCTTCATTCATCAGAGGTCTCCAGAACAGGGACCAGCACATTGCAGACATTCCAATATTTGTTACATAAATGAATTTTACGAAAAAAGAGCAGCATATAAAATGTCCTATTCAATGTGATCATAATCAGGTAAAAATAAAATACTCCAACATAGGAAAACAACCAGAGGAAAATATATTGAAATGTTGTTTTGGGGCGGTGGGACATGAGTAATTTTATTCAGCTGTATTTTGTAAAACCTATAAATATAGTGCAAAGAAAAAACAAAACGTGACCTCATTATCAAAAAAAAGAAAAAAAGGTAGGGGGTAGGGAATGGAGAAAGAAAATTTCAAAAGGAGAAAGGTGCTGGCATCCAAACAGAAGGGCCATCCAGGCTCCGTCCCACGTATTAGCTACACTCATATACCCAATCACTAAGACTCCTGCCTAAAAATGTCTATGTACCATTCATGGCACTTAGCACGCTTCTGTAACATTTTGGAGTAAAGACTTGATAAATCTTTTTCAGTTCATTTTGGAGTAAAGATTTGATACAAATCAGACTGATCAACTGATTAATGCGTAAACAAAATGTGGTCTATGCGTACAATGAAATATAATTTATGCATACAAAGGAATAAAGTAATGATATATGTTACAACATGGGTGAACCTTGAAAAAATTTGCTAAGTGAGGAAAGCCAGACACCAAGAAATGTATCATTCCACTTATATGAAATGTTCAGAAGATGCTAATCCATAGAAGAGAGAAAGCAGATTAGTTGTTGCCACGGGCCGGGGGTGGGGGGGTAGGGGGGGTGGGGAGGGGATGGGAAGTGACTGCTCAGTGGATATGGGGTTTCTGTTTGGGGTGATCAAAAGTTCTGGAACTAGGCACAACACTGCACAACATTGTGAATATACTTAATGCCAGTGAATTGTATACTTTCAAATGGTTAAAATGGTAAATTTTATGTTATGTATATTTTACCACAATAAAAAATATTAGACTAAGCATCTTTAAAACTCCTGGGAGCTAAATATCTTAATCCAAAGGCTAAAATTCCTTTATTTCTTAAAAGATAAAATAAAGCAATAAATATGGCATTTCTTCAGAGACTAGCAAAAGAATGCTATGTGTAGGTATTTCCGTATCAGAGTACGAGCAGTTTATGGTAAGATCCAAAGTTAACACATAAAGCAGTCAGCTAAAAATGGAATTGAGGAATGCTTATTTTAGTGTGTTAACAACACAGAGTGCACATCAAAACAAAAAGAGAATTTGAGTTAAAATAACTAAAAGGGTCTATTTATAGGCAAACAATTTGAAGTTACAAGTTGTCAGATAAGGCAAAATTAATTTTGTGAAAGTATGAAAATCTGGCAGAACAGCAAGGCTATGTAGAAAAATAAGTGGAAAGGGGGCTAAGGTAGAATGCCAAAAATAGAAAAGTTAAGAGAATCGGTGAAGACAGGATCAAGTTAGTGAGGGAAAAAACGGCCAACGCACTGAAGGTATTTAAACACTAATCTTAGAGTTTTCAAGGACAAGTAAGAGAATGCTGCCATGTTTTAGTCGTGAAAAGTTTAATAGAGGAGGGAACCTAGCACTTTTTGTCAAAGGGGTATAGAAAGCCTGAGTTGGGACAGAGAAGGCTGCTGCAAAGGGGAATAATGAGATCAAGACGATAAGGAGAAGAAATGCTTCACAAAATGCCTGATGACGTAACTTATCATCCAAACAGGGACTCTCGACACTGAAAGGGACATAATGAATAATTCTGCCAGGACAACAGGATTAAACCAAGACCATTCCCGGCAAACCAGCAGGCAGTCACACTACTTGTAGCCAACTCCAAAGTGGACTTTAAAGATTACTTAAAATAGTGGTTCTTCACTTAATCAGAACAAATGCCCACTTTTTATAACACATATTGAGCAATGCCCCCTGGGCTATCCTGAATTGGAGTTTGCTGATATATATATATCTTCAAAAAGAAAATAAATCTAAAGGCCCTAACTAAAATATTAAGGAAAAATAAAAGGAAAGTAAATTATAATAATATTTATTTCAATATGTAAATTTTTAAAAATATGTAAATGTTGCTATATGACTATTTCAATATGTACACGTCCAGGCACATTAGAAGACATAATGAAATGGTCAGATGTTTGCACTGATTCATATGCATGTTTGGATTTAAAAGTGAATGATCGAAAAACACTGTACAAATAGTCCAGAAAAATAAAAGAGAACAAGTATACAGGTGGATACCTAAAAAATGAGAAAAATAAAAAGTAGTGTTAGCAGTATTATGTCAATTACAGCTCAATAAAGAGAGAAAAAAGAAGAAAAATTAATAAAGTAAAAAAGAAAGTAGTTTTAGGATAAATCACAGAGCAGACATATTATATGAAAAAGAAAGAATGAAATAAACTTCAAAGAAGATTACTTAGCAAGACAAGTTACAGATCACTGAAGTAGAGAAAATGAAAAAAAAAACAAACAGACGGTAAGTGTGGTGTCAAAACAATTTTCTATTTTATGACATGGGATCTTTGAAACCTCCTCTGTACTAAAATACTGATTCAGTTCCTATTTTGCATAAGGCATTGGCCAGAGCTCAACAAGTACGCTGACAGGCATAATAAAAGCTAGAATAAAATCTGAGTAAGAGAGAGGCAAACTGCTTCAAAGCAGGGAGACGGGACATCTCATTGCTGGGTCTTTTGAAGATCCCGAGTTTCAACTTAAAGGCAATAGATCACTGGAGGATTTGAAGGGAGGGAATAATAAAATCCCATCTGAATTTTTTAAAAAAGATATTTAAACAGCAATGTGGAGATCAGAATGGGTTACGAGAGGAACTGAGAACAGCTGGGAATTTATGCAACAGGACAGAGATGATGGCAGCCAGGACCAGGATGGTGGCAATGAGGACAAATGACAACTGCATGGCAGATGGCACAGCAGGATTTGGCGACTGACTGGAGAAGGAAAGGGAGTACTTGAGAATGACTGAGGTGGCCTGGCTGCCCTCCTTTCCAAGGAGATGTGGGCTGTCACCTGTCGAAGTTTCAGCTCTGTCTTCCCGGGGCCACCAAAGTCCTAACCATAAATGTGAACTGGCCCCTCCCAGAGGCTGCCTGTCACTATATAAAGGGGCCTCGTCCTATACAAACTATTCATTCAACAGTCTCTATTCAGACAGGGAGCTTTGGAGTTCACTGTTGTAGTCCCTTCTTGCTGGAATGTACACAGGTCCTTTATTCTTTTACTGTGACACTCAATAACAAGTACATGTGACACTCCATAGAGGCTAAGGAGGTCAACGCAAGGCACCAAGCAGACACCTCAGGAGTTCTGTTTGGGACTCCAGGAAACTGACACAATAAAGAATCAATTCTTTCTCAGGGTTTAAAATAAAATATCCACCACTTAGAAAACAAATGATTTCCCAGTCATCCGTGAACAAAATAGTCATGTCTTACCCAATGAGTTCAAAGGAATGGTGACACCAGTTTTGTTTTGGAGGGGGGAACAGTTCAATAAATTGTGGCCAGCGATCTCTCAATTGTCTTAAATAAGTACTCTACGATGCTCTGCAGAGAGAAAATAACTCTTTATAGAGGCCAAGACTCTAATCATCCCAGCTCACTTTCCTAGAGCCACTACTATCCATGGCGATTCCCCAAACACACTAAGCCAAGTCGCAAGCATTCCCGTTAGTACTTAAGTTATAAAGATTGATTTTGCATCATTTTATCAGAACAGAAACAGAAAATTTTACCTCCAGTTTGAGCCCCCCTACCCTCTGCAGGCCGATGTGTGAATTATCTGGCTGCTGTCTGCTATACAGGTGTCTGAGCAGAAGCCATGCAGCGTACGGGAAGGTATTTTAAGCGTGGTTCCAGAGAAATTCATTGTCCTAATAAGCAACTCATTTTTGTTGGGGATCATATAAAATGACAGTGTATCAAAGACTGACGGAACACATGAAAAAACTGTGACCAGAATGCTTATAATAAACCCAGGCATTCAGAAAAATAAAGGTAAGGTGAAAAAAGGTTTGAGGCAAACGGAACTACACAGCATGTCCCCCTGGCTGTTACTAAGGGGAGCAGTTCATCCAGAGAGCTTACCTGCAGGGTGAAAATGGACAAGCAACCACTGATGGGCAGAATCCAGTCTGCTCATACTCCGCAGTGGATATGTCTCTAAACACTGCCTGGTCTCATGCTCCAGACCTCCTACAGCCTTTTCCTGCTCTGTCCTTCAGCTTTGTTTCTCCCTCCTCTCTGCTTCTACCTGGCTACTCACCTACCCCCTACCCCAGGCCCAAACTCTCTCCACTTTCCTCCCAGCCCCAGCATCTAAATCACAATCTGCCATCCAAATCGGGCTCATTCTTCTGGGACAAGCCCAAGTCCCTCCTCCTCCAAGAAGACATTACAGACCATGTCAGCCTGCAGGGGTCTCGTTCTCCTGAGTTTACAGAGCCTATGTGCCACTCATTTGACAAATAAACCCATGCTGCCTTGTGTTTTTGCTTAGCTTTTAATGTGTCTACATTTCATCTGACCAACCAGGTTCTTGCAGAAAGAATTTGAGAGAGTATTATGTCTCCCACACAGTAAAAGTTAGCACCTCGTAAATAAATCCTGATGTTGAATCTCAACTGCAGTATAATAATGAAATATGAGGTCAAGAAAGTCAGTCTCTTGAGGGTAATCACCAGGTCTTGTTGCTCTTAGATCCCAGCGCAAAGTTAGCACATTCAATAAAATTTGATGAATAAAGAAGAGGGTAGAACTATGAGCCACTGAGAAAGCACCAGGGATGGAGATGGGAGGAGGGGATGGTAGAATCAGAGATGGAAAGAAAAGATGGCAGCATCAACGGTGGAAATCAAAGCTGGGCCAGCAAGGGGTACTGGTGTATATTTTGGAGGGAAAAATAGACAAATGCAAAGTGGAAGGTGAAAGTAAAGGAAGAAAGGGAGTCAAGGCCAAGGAGATTTGGGAGACATCCTTCAAGAATAGAATGAGACCAAGTACTTTGTCATCTAACTTTTCTGTCTGGCAAATAAGTGAGGCTTCTGCCAAGGCAGGCTGGATGCACAACTATTTTACAGCAAAAAGACTAGTGGGGCTAAAAGAATAATGTTCATCTCTACCACATTTATATTGTTAATTTTGATGAGACAGAAAAGGGTAAAACACTCAGAGCATTTTGATTCTGACTACATTTTAAAAAACGAGGGCATACGCCCCTAAAAAAAGGTCAGCAGCGAGTGTTACAGACTAAAGAGAGTTTCTAAATAATATAAATGGGAAATACACTTACAGGTCTTTAAGAAGGTAGGAAATTTAAGATAAAAGGAGACAGTACAAAAGAAATATGAGAACAAAAAAGGAGAATCACGACAGACATTCCTGAGGAATACAATAATTTAAAACTCGGCCAATATAAACAGACAAGGGCCAAAATACATAATGTCATCAACCTACCCCAATGTGAAAATAAAAGGGACCCGAGAAATCTGTCCCTGAAAAATGGGAATCACAATAAAGATGGCATGGGAATATTTCCTACGGAGTCACGATCACCCAAGAATGATGGTGTCCGTGGCGCCAGTCTAGCTGGACAAGAAAACAGTAGGGCCACTGTTCTCCCTTAAATCCCACAGCCTGGGGTCATTCTCTTCTGCTGCCACATCTAGGCGGGTTGCCACCTGACCCTTTGTCTCTCACATCGTTCAGGGAGCCCTGGATTACAGGACAGTGGTGTGGTGGGGGTACACACAGCAGAAGCGCAGTACTGAGCGCGGGTGGCTGGGGCGGGGAGGAAGTGTGTTTGGAAAGGAGATGGGCAGGAGGCCATCCCCAGGCCGACAGCATGAGCCCAGGCTTTGTTTTGAACAGGGCAACTGAACAGCAAAGCAAAGACGACAGCTTTGGGCAACCCACGGAGCCAGTGGTGCGGTAGAGAGACGAGCAGAGGAAAACCTTTATCTTTC
Source organism: Rhinolophus sinicus (assembly GCF_057876585.1). Taxonomy (NCBI): domain Eukaryota; kingdom Metazoa; phylum Chordata; class Mammalia; order Chiroptera; family Rhinolophidae; genus Rhinolophus; species Rhinolophus sinicus. The sequence continues at coordinate 61,108,735 of NC_142517.1, read as the reverse complement.
TGGGACAAAGGAACAAAAGCCAAACAAGCCAAGGGAGATGAGGGGGTGAGGTGAGCCCCCTTCTATCATTCCATAGGCCAGTGCACCATTAAAAGAGCCAACATGCTGATACCTCTGGTTTGGATTTGAAATGCTTTCTGTGTGGAAACAACTGTTTCTCAGTCATTTTCCAGGAAACCGACGCTTACAGACAGAAGACCAATGGCAACCCCCTCCGCTTTCGTGAGATTTTGCCTAAATCAAATCATGTCATTTTCCTCCTTGACACTTTCCAATGGCTTCCCGTCACCAGGGACTAAAGGCCCTACGTGGTCCCACACTTACCTGCCTCTCCAGATGTATCCCCACTCTACCTTCACTCACTCTGCTCTGGCCCCACCAACTTTGTTGCTGTTTCTCATTCTTAAACATGTCTACAAAACTCCCACAACTCTTTGTGGCTTTATTTCTGGTCTCAGGAGCAGACTCAGGTCACATGCAGGGAGAGCCAGAGTGATGGAGAGTGAATGTCTCAGGAAGAAGCCCTCAAGTAATGACAGACAGGGAAATGGTAGATAAACACGCCAGCCCCCTTGCCCCTCAGTTAACTCTAAGTTCCTAGGGCTGCTCTTCTCCCTTAGATCCCACGACACGAGGTCACTGTCCCTTCTGCTGTCACATTCTAGGCGGCCTGCTCCCTGGCCCTCTCTCTCATGCATGGTCAGAGGGCACTTAATTCTACTACCAAAGTTGTATCTGTTATTTATAGTCTCTCTTTCCAGTAGAAAGTCAATGCCAAGAGGGCAGGGACCCCATCTGAATTGCTCTATTACCAGTACCCAACACGGAGAGGAGCAGACTGGTGAACAGAGAGCTGGATGGAGGGATTCGCTCTTTGCTCCTGGGAGACATTCTAGGATGAGGGGCCAGAGACAAAAGTGGGCAGCCTTAGAACCCATCACCTACAGGGGAGGAAGCTGGGGAAAGAACTCCACAGGAATGGAGGCAGAGGAGGAGGCACCTACATGAAGGACAGGATGCCTGACAGAGAGAGAAGAAAGTGTGATGGCCAAGGCTGGATCGAGAAAGAATGGAGGAAACAGGTTTTTGTCCTTATTTATTTATTTCAAAGAAAACTCCCCAAGAGGAGGGAGTTCCTGGCTAAATCTATACTCCACCAAATACATATTCATTATTTTCAGTTATTAAAAAAAAATGTTCGTTGCATTCTTATACAGAGTGGCTAATGGCTTGGAATTTATTTTTCAGAGATGAAAATAATTTTTTTCCACTTTCTCTGAAACTATTACTCTTGCTACTCCTCTTCCCCTAGAATAATCCTTTATTTCTCAACATCACCTTTAAAGTTTAACTCACTGCCCAGTGCACCAGTCAGATCAGTCGTGGCTAGGGTAACCATGTAATTTATTATCCAAGCAGAGACTCTTCTGAAAATCAAAGGAAGCTCTATTCAGAATCACATTGGCAGAGCAGGCATTGGCAGAAACTGGGATGGTCACCCTAATGACACCTGCTCTGACCATGGGCCTGCAGAAGGAACAACCAGCTGGCAGCCATGCTTTATGCTCATTACTCCACCCTATATATCTCTGCAGATTGGACCCATGGTGGTACCTGTCCTAAACATAACCAACCCCACTCTACCAGCAATACAGAGTAAGGGCTGAATGCAAGTTAGCTATGATTATGTCACACCTGGCTTTTTTTTTGCATTGTATCTTTTTTTTTTTAAATTAAAGTTTACTGGGGTGAATTATTAGTAAAGTTACATAAATTTCAGGTGTACAATTCTGTAATACATCATCTGTATATCACATTGTGTGTTCACCATCCAGAGTCAGTTCTCTTTCCATCACCATATATTTGATCCCCTTTACCCTCATCTACCACCCTCTCCCCGCTTGCCCTCTGGTAACCACTAAACTACTGTCTGTGTCTATGAGTTTTTGTTTCTTCATCTGTTTGTCTTGTTCTTTAGTTGTTTTCAGTTTCATATACCACATATCAGTGAAATCCTATGGTTCTTGACTTTTTCTGTCTGACTTATTTCGCTCAGTATAATAACCTCAAGGTCCATCCATGTTGTCGCAAATGGCACTATTTCATCTTTTCTTATGGCAGAATAGTATTCCATTGTGCATCTTCTTTATCCATTCATCTATCGAAGGACACTTTGGTTATTTCCATTTCTTTGCCACCACAAATAAAGTTGCAATGAACATTGGAGCACATGTATCTTTACGGATAAGTGTTTTCAGATTTTTTTTGGCTAGATACCCAGGAGAGGGATTGCTGGGTCATATGGTAATTCTTTTCTTAATTTTTTGAGGAACCTCCACACTGCCTTCCATTACAGCTGCACCAGTCTGCATTCCCAGCAACAATGTATGAGGGTTCCTTTTTCTCCACAGCCTCTCCAACACTTGTTATTGTCTTGTTGATGATAGCCATTCTGACTGGGGTGAGGTGATATCTCACACCAGTTGGAATGGCTTGTGGTTTTTATTTGCATTTCTCTGATGAATAGTGATGTTGCACATTTTTTCATATATCTATTTGCCATTTGGATGTCCTCTTTGGAGAAATGTCTATTTAGGTCCTCTGCTCATTTTTTAATTGGATTGTTTGTTTTTTCTGTTGTTGTTGAGTTGTATGAGTTCCTTGTGTATTTTGGATATTAACCTGTTATTGGAAGTGTTGTTTGCAAAAATCTTTTCCCATTCAGTTGGTTGACACTTGGCTTTCTACACATTTTTTCTTGGCTCTGTTGCTGCTTTCTCACAACTTACAAACGCACATATTCCCATTCTGCCTTTCCAGCCCACATCACGTACCCACTGCTAACTCTTATAGCATCTCTGGGTTACTTAGTTGATATTTCCAGTACCTAGCTCAAAAAAGGTGTCAATCAGATTCCATGAAGTAATTCAGGAATGTTACAATTAAGTACTTAGTGGGTGTGATGGTTAATTTTATGTGCCCACTTGACTGAGCCACGGGGTGCCCAGATATTTGGTCAAACATTATTCTGGGTGTCTCTGTGAGGGTGTTTTTGGATGAAATTAACATTTAAGTGGGTAGACTGAGTAAAGCAGATGGCCCTCCCTAATGTGGGTGGGCCTCATCCAGTCAGTGAAAGACCTGAATAGACTGAAAAGCCCGACCTTCCCTCCAATACCAGGACACTCCTCCTGCCTGATTGCCTTTGAGCTGGGACATCGGTTTTTTCTTGCCTTTGACTTGCACTGAAACGTCAACTCTTCCTGGGTTTTGAGCCTGCTGGTCTTGGGACTGAAACCACATCAGCTCTTGTAGTTCTCAGGCCTTTGGACCTGGAGAGGAACTACACCACCAGCTCGCCGGGGTCTCCACCTTGCTGACTGTGGGTCTTGGGACTTCTTAGCCTCCGTAATCATGTGAGTCACACGTACACAGGCATACCTTGGTTCATCGTGCTTCACTGGATGGCGCGTCACAGATGTTGCATTTATAACAACTCGACGGCAGTACCGTCCACCAGCATAAAGATTATGACTTGCTTCATCGGGATACTCGCTTTATTGCCGTGGTCTGGAAGCAAACCTGCAGTGTCTCCGAGGCACGCCTATATGCACCATCTACTGCTGTTTCTCTGGAGAACCCTCACACAGAAGGTAGAAACATTAGCCAGCTTGTTCTCAAACTACTGGTCCCTGTTTGCAGCAGTATCAGCACCACTAGGAAACGTGTTAGACATGAACATTCTGGAGCCCATCCCAGACCTACTAAATCAGAAACTCCGGGGCAGGGCCTGGCAGTGTGTGGTTTCAGCAGCCCTCCGCGGGATTCGGATGTGTGCTCACATTTCAGAAGCACTGTACAGGCGAAATGTATCAACCTGTAACTAACTGCATCCTTCCTTGCTACTCAAAGTGTGCTCTGTGGCCCCGCAGCACAAGCCTCGTTGGGAGCTGGTTAGCACTGCAGACACGCGGGCCCCTCTCCAGACCTACGGAACCAGAACTGCACTCTGACATGGTTCCCGAGGTGATTTGTGTGCCCCTGTATTGGCACTAAATCATTTTTTAAGGGGAATATGAGCCATCCTGAGGCCCGGATCTCCTCTGAGCCTGCCAATGTGGCTCTCTCCGGGCTCCTGAGCTCATGTCCTTAAAATTAGCCCTTTATTACTTGAAATGACTTAGGTGACTGTCTGGTCCCTGAAAGACAAAGGGCCTTCTCAGACTCAGACCAGCGGGTGTGGGGCCCATCCACTTCAGCACCACCCCTCACTCCAGCCCACACCCGAGGCTCTCTCTGTGAATCTGAATGCCCAGGATTACTCTCTACCTTGCTGGGACATGTGGGTTTTTCTTCTCTTCTTTCTCTGCGTAAGCCTCGTCGGTCACTATTCCAATGGGAACCTCTAGGGCTGTGCTGTGTAATACGGTAGCCATTACCTACGTGGGGTTATTGAGCTATGTCTAGTTTGAATTGAGATACGCTGTGTCAAATACACCCCAAATGTGGAAGAATGAATGTAAAATATCCCGTTAATAATTTCATGTTGATTATGTTGAAATGATTGTATCTCGGATATGTCCCGTTAAGTAAAATATTTTATTACAATTGATTTCACCTGTTTCTTTGAATGTGGCTATTAGGAAACCTAAGGTTACACACGTGGCTCACATTATATATTTCTAAGGACAGTGCTGGGCTAGAGGACAGGCCTGTGGCCCCTCCATTTAGGAGAAAGCTCCCAGAGGGCAGGCACCATGTCCTTTCCTTGCTGTGCCCCAAACCTCTGTGACCCGCCCTCTGGAGGTGGGTGAGTGTCAGGGCAGGCTTTTGAGAGCCTTTCCGGGGCTCAGACTAGGGCTGCATCCCACTGCATGAGGTCACAAATGGTCCTGTTGTTAAGGCGCTTGTCCTCACAGAGGATATGGCATGTTTCTTGGCCCCAGCTACCAAACTGGAACCCAGATGAGGAATTTTTCTCCCTACTCTCCACGCCAGGATTTTCCCCTGGAAGTAGTTCTCAGGATGTGACTACCAGGCTCAGATATAACAAAACTACCATTTACTGGGTGCCTACTTTTCGCCAGTGCTGCACTAATCCTTACACGACCCGTGGGACAGCCATTAGTTCCAGCTCACAGAAAAGGAAATAAGGCTCTGAAAGGTTAATTTCCTCATAGTTAGAAATTAGTGGAGCTAAAATCCAAGACCATTTGATAACACTGCCTACTAAACTTGACCACTAGGGGGTCAAGAGGCTCCACATATGAATTATATATACTCTTAATTCCAGGATCTCTGCTCTTTCCAAGCGAGAAGCATAGCACAGAGAGCTGGCAAGAAGGCAGGGGATCTGCTAGATTCCGTTGGTAAGAACTGGGCTACCCTGGCACAGTCAACAACTTATCCATGGCAGAAGAGACCAGAGAGGATCTTCCCAGGCCTATGGTCTGTCAGGTGGCCCCAAACCACACATCAGCTGAAACTGGCCTTTGATGCAGAAGCAAAATGTACACAGGGCCATTCACAGTCAAAGAGGCTGCAGCCTTAACCATTCTGTCTCCTAGGGTTAGAAGACATACAACATCTTAAATGGTCTGGGCCTGAGTCTCCCCAAATTAAAACCAAACGGGAGGGATCAGGATTGAGAGCCCCAGCCTTCTGTCATTCTGCTCTCGTGCCTTGTTTCCTGCCCCTGCCTCGAGTTCCACGACCTACGAAAATTTGTTGAGACACCAGACTTAACTTCTTCAATGATGGGAATTTTAAAAAAAAGGTTTCATATTACCTGGGTTTTATATACCTCCCCTGCCTCCTAACCCACCCCATTCTTTCCAACGAATCACAGAAAACAAGGGCTAGCCCAGGCTGTAGAGACCACTGAATGCAAACCCTTTATTTTGCAGAAACAGAGGTCCAGAGGTTTAAAGTCACACATCCGCTTGAAAAACGTTGGGACAGAACCTTGGCCCTCTGACTGAATTCTCCGTTTCCCTAGCTCCGAACAGAAAATCAGAAAAGGGGTGTTACAGACTGGATTTGTGTGTCCTTGCCCACATTTACATGGCGAATCCCTAACCCCAGTATTACTATAGTTGGAGACAGAGCCTGTGAAGGTGTGATCAAGGCTCAAAAATGTCAGAAGGGGGGGCCCTAATGCAATAGTGCTGGTGCCCTTATAACAGGAGGAAGGGACTCTGGAGCCCGCTCTCCATCATGTAAGAAGGCAGTAAAAGGGTGGCTATCTGCAAGCCAGGAGGAGAGTTTTCATCAGACACCACACCCTGTCGGGCCTTGATTTTGGGCTTCCAGCCTCCAGAACTGTGAAAAAATCAATTTCTGTCATTTAAGCCATGTGGTCTGTTATGGCAGCCGAAGCTAATACATGGGTATAACACAATTTTTGTGGGCCTCAGCTCAAAGTTTGCGCATCGAAAAGTACATAATGGAGGGGAAAGCGCAACACCAGAAATGGCCTAGATGAGGGCCATTCAGAGACTCTGACCGGGGTCTGCTTTCCATGGGGAATGCCCCAGCCCACAGGCATCGGAAGGTCATTAAAAGAAACAAGTCACTCCGTGAAAGAATTTGGGGAAAGTATCCAAACTATGCATATTCTGTTCCGTGAAACAGCTTGTGTGTACTTCCATGAAGTAGGAAAACAGGGAAACATTGGCCCAGGCGCCCTGGCCACCTGTGGAACTTTTCTGGGCTACCTTAATCTTCACATACAATGTCCCCTGACATGCAGGTTGGGAGGACTATCTTCTGTGAGAGGAGCAAGTGAGTCTGACCCTCTGGTTGCTGAGCCCTTAGAAAGGCCTGGAAGGATGGAGGGAAACCTGCCATATGTCTGAGGGTCTGACGACATGTCCTTTCAGACACCAGGTCTTTAGGCATCAGCTGGCAGCCTGAACTGGGAATGGTCTCCCCGTGAAGCAGCTTCGGCAGGTGGGGGATATACTCGCAGCAAAGGAAATAGCTTTATTGATGGTCAAATGTTTTTCCTGGCAGTTTTAAAGTTAATAGAATTTTTTTGTAAGTACAAAGGAGAAAAAAGAGACAAAATAATCAGTGTTAATATGTGGGTATGGTTATCTTCTCTATATTTTCTGAGTTTTACAAACTTTTAAATAATGGGCATGTATTACTTTATAATGATGATAATAAATATCATTCATTCATTCTCTAACTATTTCAGCATCTATCACGAAGCAGGAGGTTTTCTAGACACTGGAGATACAGCAGTGAACAAGCTAACGTCCCTGTCCTCCTACAGCTTCCAGGCAGTGGTAGAGGGTGGAGGAGATAATAGACTGTGAGGCAGTGCTGAGTCCTAGAGAGGAAAACTGGGGTAGAGTGAGAGGATGGAGAGTCCTGGGGAAGGGGTTCTCTCAGGGGACACCTGAGCAGAGACCTGAGGGCCTGCGTCAGGAGAAGGGCTGCGGAAAGAGCTCTTCCTTAGACTTGAACAGCAGGGTGAAGGCCTTGAGGCCTTCCGCTGGAAAGAGCAGGGGGCCAGCGTGACCACAGTGGAGAGAGGGGGCGAGATGGTAGGAGACGGTCTGGAGTGCCAGGCAGTGGCCAGACTGGGCAGGGATTCGTAAGGAGTCTGGTCTCTTTCTCGGTGTGAGGGGAAGCCATGGTAAGACTGGAAAAGGAAAGTGACGTGACGGGTAACTTGACAAATACTGTCTCGTGGAACACCTCCCTCGTTCACAGGGACCACATTTCCCCCATTAGAGTAAAAGGTCCTGAGTGCAGGGATGGGTGTACTTTCTCTCATGGGCGCCTCTCTCAAGAGAGGGCTGGAGCAGGAGCTGTGGCCTTGGGGACGTGGACGGCTTACCTCCCACCACGGCTCACTCCTCCTGGGACTCACCTTCTACCGTCAACTCCACTGTCACCTGGCGGGCACCGCTACCATTGGTGGCTTCACAGGTGTACTTCCCCTTGTCCTCCTCACGGACAGCATGAATCACAAGGCTGAAACTCCCCCGGACACCACAATCCAGTAGGAAGCGGCCCCCACTGGTGATGGGTTGCCCGTTTCTGTGCCACGTCACCTGGGGCTCTGGGTAACCCCGGACCTTCAGGAAAAAGAAGAAACGGTGAGAGCTTATATTTAAGGCATACTTCCTATCTGCTAGGTACTGTTCCGAGTGCTTTACATGTGTTCTTTATTCCACATAAAAACCCTTGAAGCAGATACGACTTCATCTCCATTTTCCAGATGAGGAAATTGAAATGCAGAGAGTTTGGGTGGATTTCCCGAGGTCCCGGAGGTAGAATGTGGCCGAGTCAGGCATCCTGGCTCCACAGCCCACTATACAAGTGATTCTCAAGCCTGGTTGCATATTAGAATCATCTGGGGGAGCTTTAAACCTGTATATAAGTTCCCAGGCCACACCGCAGACCAGTTAAAACAGAACCCCAGGGAGCAGGATGTGCATGGGGGTTTCAGCCTGGTGCTTCCTACACTAGCATGCAAATGACTCACTTGTTAAAATGCAGATTCTGCTTCTGTAGGTCTGGGATGGGGCCTGAGATGCTCCAGTGCACACAGGCTCTCAGATGATGCTGATGCTACTGGTCCCCAGAACTCACCTTGAGTAGGAAGGTTCTAGCCCTGAGCTGCCCCTACGGCAGCCACGAGCCACGCAAGGTGAAGGAGCACTTGTGGTGTGGCCTGTCCTAACAGAGCTGCACGGTAAGTGTAAATTATACACTGGGTTTTACAGACTGAGTATGAAAACGGAATGTAAAATAACTCGATAATTTAAAACTATCGAGGACATGTTGAAAAGATAGTCTTTTTGACATCGTGGGTTAAACAAAATGTATCGTGAAAATTAATTTTGCCTGTTTCTTTTTATTGTTTTAATGTGGCTACTAGAAAAGTTACTACTATGTATGTGCCTGGCTTGGTGCTTCTGTTGGGCAGTGCTGCCCCAGACGCTCTGTCTTTCTCTGAGAACAGTGAGCAGCTAACCTCTGTTGAGTGCTAAGTGTTAAGTAAGCACTTTCCTGAGTACTCGATGCATCTGAGCCTCAGAATGACTTGTTCAAAGAGAAGGTACTTCCCCAAAAAGGGGGAAATGCATGGAGAGAGAAGTTCCAAGAAAAGAAATCACTTGGAGTTTCAGAGAAAGAAAAAGTTCCCGAAGAACCCTCAAGCTCCTGAAACTCAACAGGCCCTTCAGAATGAACTCATTTTTGGAGGAACAGGGCTCAGTGTAGCCCAGCGACACAGCCTGGGAGCCTAGAATGGGGCACATTAGCACTGGCAATGCACAGACAGCACAGAAACCTCCTGAGAAAGTTGTCTGCATTACAAAACAGTCGTAGCACCAGCTTTTATCCATGCAGCCACCCCGAGACAAGAGAGAATGGATATGGATAGAGCAAAACCGAAATTCGCCAGATGATCCCAAATTACATTCATAATGAAAGGCTTCAATGATCTACAGCAATAATTGTCCTCACCCCTCGCCTCCCAGTAAGGTCAGAGACGATGCTCTATCAGCATGTGGGAGGAAGGGGGCGGGCGGTGGAGTGCGCACGCGTTTCTGGGCACCAGAGCACAGTTCATTCCTTAAGCAGCTAAGAAGAAAGAACTGTGCTGAGCGAAGCACTATTTGTCTTTGGACAGCGTGGATTTCCCTTCCCAGATGTCCAGCCCCGAACTCATCCTTAGACCTGTTTCTCAGCAGCCAGGATACAGATGTCTTCCTGGGAAAGGAAGCGTGGAATGACAGGGAAAACCCCAAGTAAACAATCCCCTCTTTGGTTATGCTCAGGCACCCCTTCTGTGACAGTTTAGGAACCTCACAAGGCCTGCCTCCCCTCCTCACTAATTTGTAGTCAGATCTCAATGAAAAAGAAAAGAAAAAGAAAACACACACACACACACACACACACACACACACACACACACACACACACAAAACCCAAACTCCAAATCAATATTACCATCTTATTTATAATTCCTGGAAGCAAACAAAAACCCCTTTCCTATCAAAATCTAAACTATACTCATGACAGATTTAATACGTGCGAGGGAATGCTTAGATTCTGAAGTCACTTTTCCCCAGAAGCAGACAACAGTGTCTGAAGCAATCGAAGGCTCACTGAAATATATATGTCCCACCTTAGGCTGCTGGGGACCACGTTAGTGGACAGATAAGGTCTCACATCTTATAATATGAAATGAAGTGGGAACAGAGGCTGTCTCTGGTCTTTCCTCTTTTTCTATTATTTTCTGATATTTCTGCAAATAACACACCTGGGTTTTGTAAAATAGAGAAATCATTTAAATGAAAATGTGTGCCCTTTATATTATTGTGTTTACAGAATGAATGTATGGCACAAACATTAATTTGTGGAGGTGCTCAAGGTACTTCAATCTAGCAAGGGAAATAAAAACCCTACACAAGTAAACATCATGCATGTTTGAAGGTGACAAATGCTGCGTACTCATGTAAAATCATGCCATTTCATGGCACTATATCTTGGCCCAAAGATTCATGCAAAGGAACGTCGGACAACAACTACTATTAAAGTAGGATTCTTCTCTGTTAAAGCATATTTTCAGGAAACAACTCAGGAAAGAAACTCTTTTCTACAGAAGGAAGCCCCTGGGGTGTCTGGTCACATAGTGAATTTGCAAATCATCGCAATCTTCTCCACTCTGTTAGGCAGGGCCTGCCGAACCTCCAGACTTCTGTGCGCTTCAGAGAAAGGGAGTGCAGAGCACTGTGAGTGGCACAGATAAATCATTAACTGCACCAAAGGCGTACTTAGCATTCCATTAGCAAGTACGCTGGCCCCCTGCAGCAGTGCCAGCTCAGGTGGCACATCAGACCCCTAGGCATCAATGATTAACTGGGGACACTGCAAGTGTTCCAGATCTCAGGGACACAGCTCCCTCTTTCCCTTTCAATTTTCCTCTCATTTTACACACACACACACACACACACACACACACACACACACACACACACAAATTTACCTCTGAAATGTCCTGTTAAAATAAATATCCAGGGATTTTTAAATATGCTGAAACTGGCACCTCTTAGAAAGCTGCGGTTTGCAATGGGACTTTTGTACTCTTTGCATCTGAAGCAAAAGCAGGAATTTCTGTGACCTTGCTCCGTTCCAAGGTCTGAATGATTTGCAGCTCCAGTTCTTATCCTCCCAATATGGAAAAAACTTGTCCAACCACTATTTAACATTACCTAAAACTCAGTCAACTTCAAGAAAACCCATTTTTACTGTCTGCCCACTATCCTGGGCCCCTGGGTGGGGAAGGAAGAGAAGCCTGGGTTCACATCCCCGGGGTACATGATGACGGCCCTGCCCTCCCTGGGTGCTTTATCTGCCTTCCCCACACGCCTTCACCAAGAAGCCACAGCTGGGATTTTTACAGCTTGGTTTAAGACCACACTAAAAACCCACTGATGCTTTAGTTTTTAGAGGGCCTCCACGTATAGAATCTTATTTAATTTTTGCAACACTCTGAGGGAGGTGTCTTGAGTTGGGTTCCTCAGAAGCAGAATCTGAAATAGGGATTCAGGGACCCCTATCTGCGAACCCTTAGCCAATACTCACTGCAGCTGGGAAGGGGTGTACCCGCCTGGTGGTCTGGCAGAGGGGAGGTCACTAACAACATCTGTGACAGCACACAACGCCAATCATACTGAGCCCAGACAGCTGAGGAAAGGGGCCTGGAGAAGTCGATGGTTTGCCAGTGACTTCACATGGCAGGTTAAGTGGCAGATCTGGCACCACAATATTGGTCTCCAAGTTGAATGCCTGTCTGTCCATGCCTTACTGGTAGCTCATGTTTTTGGTGAGAAGAACACTGTAGAACCCAAAGCATTAATAAGTGTCTATCTCTAATAGACCCTAAATCTCTTCTGGGTTAAAGCAGTATCTGCTGTCCACTTTGGAAAAAAGTCAAAGGGTTCACTAAAGATATAGCCATGCCACAGCAAGTCCTGGGCTATTTTCTTAGAGTAACAGGACAGTGCCATAGACTGAATGTTTGCATTCCTTCCAAATTCACAGGTTGAAGTCTAAGCCCCGACATGATGGTATTAGGCTGAGACCTTCAGGAGGTGGCCAGGAGGGAAGAGCCTTCATGAATGGGATTCGTGCCCTTCCACCACGTGAGGACACAGCAAGAAGACAGCCATCTATGGACCAGGAAGTGGGTCCTTACCAGACACTGAATGTGTAGGTGCCTTGATGTTGAACTTCCCAGCCTCCATAACTGTGAGAAATGCATTTCTGTTGCTTAAGCCACCCAGTCTGCACTATTTCTGTGAAATACCCTCTCAGGTAGGCAAGACTGGTGCTACGCGTGTGCCCAGGACACAGAGAGGAGAGCATGAAAGCTGGAGCCTGCGTTCTGGGTCTCGCGTGGCTTCCTAGCCTCTTCCTTCCTTTCACTGAAAAGAAAACAGCTCTTGATGTCTAAGGTCCTCTCCGTCTCGGAAGCAGTGTGGTTCTAGAGAGTGACCCACTTAGCCTCCGCGGGAAGATTCTTTCCTCTCCCTCCAGTCTCCTCTGCGTCCCGCCCACAGCCTCAGTCCCCTCTAATCCTCCAGATGGGAAAAGCAAGTGACCACAAAAAGGAATGCTCATGAACGTGAACGGGCAGCCTTGACTTTTCACCATAATGAGTTTTTGGAAACAGCCCCAAAGAGGGTCATTCGAAGGAGAATCGTGTTTTCGCCACAGTAACCACATTTAATTGGAGGTTGTGTTCTTGAACTAAAGCCTGGGATCAAATAAATCAAGGGCATAACCGACAACTTGTCATAAAAATAAAGATACAGTAACCATAACCCCTATAATAATTTAAAACAGTAAAACTGTGTTCCAGCTCTATAAAATGTCCTAAAAAACCTTTATGGCCTCAAAAGGCCTTTAAAAGGAACGGGGGTTTGTTCTAAGTGTGTTGGATGGTGAGGAGAAAGCTGGGAGGCAGGCAGGCAGCTGCTTGCTGCTGCGTCACACCTACCTGTCGTATTTGAGGGAGTTATTCACAACTCAGTGTTGTCTTAAGATCTCCTTAATGGCTAAAAGTGAAACATTCTTAAGTGCACTGAGTCTCTTAAGGTTTCTCTGACATGCGAGGAGGGCTTTCAGTCAATTCCAAGGTGCCCAGGACAGGCTACTAGAGCCTGAGCCCAGAGCCGTGGCAGGTTCTCCATCCCCACAACCTCCGCAAGCCTCAAAGCAACACATCTGCCTTCTTAGCTCGGTCAGCGGCAGACAGGGGGGTGACTTTGCTGTTTTGGATGATCTCCTGAGTGTCTTTTGTTCCTGGGTGGGCCTGTCCCTGTACGCACACAAGCCCACACAGCTGCAGGGCAGAGCTGCAGCTGAGGCCCTGCCCATGTCAGGGATGGAGGGAAACCAAAAGGGGAGAAAGGACTGAGCTGAGGCCGCCCGGCAGGACACTGGGGAGTAGGGAAGGTACATAAAGAAAACCTCAGCAGTGAACTAAGAAATCCTTAGGGCCGGGAACAAACAGATTGGAGGGGCTGTCAATACGTATTTCCTCAGATCTTGATGAGTAACTGAATAGATTCTGGGAGAGGCTGAGCCTAGAGGAGGGGACGTTAAGGAAAACGCGGACAGCTGTCTCCCCCAAGCTGGACAAAGCTGCTTCTGCAGTATGACTGTCTACTTGCTCATAATTGCCTGCCTGCTTGTCTGTATGTAGCACATGGCTCTGAACTCCTCCCATGTTTCCAGGCAGCTTCTCCTATGATAAATGACTAGGACAGAGCTGGTGATTTAAAAACTGAAAAGGAATAGGAAATAAGCCAATGGTGCTGAGGAATTAGTTGACAAAGACTCATCTGCTCCATCTCCCAGTATCAGCTCCCTCAAAAAATAAATGGACATGGAGGCACAGAAAGGAGAAGTAAAACATTAACACCTCAGACAGATGAGAACCAAAAAAATGCCTATAAAACTTACATCATGGATATAGCAGGAGAGTGAAGAGTGAAGCGTGAGCCATGGGCATGGCATGACCACACTTAGGGGCCTGCGTCTGTGTCAGCAACTGGCAACCGGCCCATTGGACAGGCAGGAACTTAATTAAGGCTTTGAATAATCCCATTGCCAACCGTCAAAAGCCTTAACTGAACCCACAGAATCCATCAGGAGGAGATCATACCAACTAAAAGCAGCAATTAGTGAGAGGTTTCAACTGCTGGATGCTCCCTGTCCCTAGTCCAAGTTGTGAAACAGTGAGGACAAAAGTGGTTCCATGAAAAATAAAATCAGATGTAGAGAGTCGCTTCTCAAACTGGCCCAGCAAATGCCACGCGGGTCTTCAAGGACAAAGGCTGACATTCTCTCTCTGTGATCATTCAGTCTCATGTTTAGGGCAAGTTTTCCAAATTTTCTTTTCCTGTGGCCCAAGACACAGACATCCCCACACGCTGACATCTGCAACTCTGAGAATTTCTGGTTTCTCTCACCTCGTGGAGAGCGAGACAGTTTATAGCTTGGTAGCCTTGGATTACATCTCGGGCTCTTCTGACTCTTCCCCCGAAAAAGGATTGATTTTCTTTTATCTAGATCAAGCTTATCAATGCATGCACCTTTTTGATTTCCTTTTAATGATACAAGCACCTAAAAGCCTTTGAAGCCGTCCAACAAAGAAACAGAATTCTACGTGTAATCGGGAACCTCTCACATCAGCGTCTTCTTACTTCTTCCAAAGTCATAGTTTTCACACAAAAACAAGTGTCCTTCTGTTTGAATCCTCTGAGATGGCTGTGGGATTCCAGCCGCATTGGGAGCCTCTTACACAAGGTCCTGGGGTTCTGGCTTTACTCCCTCTCTTGAAAGCTTCCAAAGACACAGCATCTGTAGCTGGTAAGGCTGGCCTGGGAACTCACTCCCGTTTCTACTACCAAGTTGAGATATACTCTCAAATATACTAAAATATTAATAAGAGGCATGTGGCATTGTAGATGTTTAACAAATTCGTGCTGTGGCTTGTTTTTTGTGTGTGTCTGTGTGTTCAATTTGCTCAGTAGCTCCTGCCCCCCCCGTCCCAGTGTAAGCTGCACACCCCTCCTTTGAGGAACAGCTCCCTTTCTTTCTACACACACAGTGAGTGTCTGGTGGGGATGTGATCAGTCAGCTCCTTCCTGGCCCAAGTGCTTGGGGCTCCAAAAACGGGCATGTGATCCAAGCCTGCCAATCAGAGCTCTTCCCTGCAATTTTAAATTAGAATAAAGGGAGACCAAATGGTGTCTTCATAGGGATCCCAAGCTGGAAAGATGTCAGCCTGAAGAAGATGGCGGGAGTCATCTTCTCCCATCCCTGACCCCTATTTTCTTGCCCCCACCCAAGAAGAAGAAGCCATCAGCAAAATAAGATGTCACACACCCAGTGAAGAAGAACAGAGATGGAGGCACTGCCTGACAGACCTGGTGGATTCCAGATCCACTCAATTACATGAGGTAACACATCTCCATTCCTTAGTCCAGATGGAATTGATATCTGTCCCTTGCAAACAAGAGGCCTAACTAATTCAGGAAGGAATGGCCTCTGGAATCAAGACAGACTTGTATGCGGATTCTGGCTGCACCGATCACCAGTTGCCTGACCTTGGGCAAGTTATTAGGTTGGTGCAAATGTAACTGCGGCTTGAAAGGTTAAAAATAATTGCAAAAACTGCAATTACGTTTCCACCAACCTAATATTTAACTTACCTGGCCCTCAGTTTACGCCAACTGTAAGATGGGATGATACCAGTATCATCCGGAAAAGTTTATAATCGAATGAGATAGCACATGTACAACAGCACATTAATAAATTCTAAAATCCTCTGTCTATTCTTTTCTTCAAAATCAGTAACTCTTTACTGTAAGGTCCCATAGAATCCATTCAGCTCCCAGCTTTCTTAAAAGCATGAAACTATTTGTGCCCTAAGAAATGCCAGTACTTGTGAACTTCTGGCCTTACTACGACTCATCATACACAATGTACATTCTTATAGACAACTTTAAGGAATTCCGTTTTTCGATAAAAACCAAACACTTTGAGAACAACTTATGCCTCAGCTGAACCGGCTTATTATTTTTAAAGAATAAAGCCCATTAGAAAAGTGATCGTTGTTTTTATGTAACATCATAAAGCACATCTGAAAACAAATATCCAGCCTGTAGTTTTGATGACTGTGCTGTCATTCCGCTCCTGTAATACCATGTGCACCTTTGAGACAGAGACCATTCCCTTGATTTCTGCCTCACTGACTAATGCAGCCCTGGAATTTCAAGGGCATGGGCGAGTGTCAGGAAGGAAATAAATCTGGGGCAATAAATCTGGAGTTCCTAGCCAGTCCTGGTAGGACCTGGAGACAGAGAGACATACCTCACTGGCAGAAGGGATGCAGCAGACGGCCCCTCCCCAAACAACACACAGACCACTTGGCAAAGCCTCCTGACCCTTGGAAACAGCAGAAGCCAGATGCCGTAAGACTCTGAAACTGGCCACCGATTGTACTGGGAAGGTCCTGTCCTGGGAGGACTCTATGAGGATGAGGTAATTCTGTTAAAAAGCAGAGGTGGGCAAAACTCCCGAACATCTTGACTCGGTCCCTTGGTTTAATGTCAGATGTTTGGTCTCTCCAGCTGCCCGCGGACCCCAACACCTACTGTAGACGCATGTCACTACACAGAGCATGTGTTTTGCTTGGACTTTCCCAGGTGGTAGGCTGCGAGTGAGGGAGCGTGAGCAGGTGGAACTTTGCAAATAGGACCCTTCATGCCACCTGAGTGCCTCTGGGACACTGTCAGAGAACACCTGGCACAAGGGGCAGAGAGCAGCCATATGAGTTTGCTACTTTGTGGCAGAATATCTCCTCCAGGCCCAGCTCCCCAATGGCATGCCAGACCGGGAGTCAAAAGTTGCTCCTTGTGCAATGTCGTGTCTGACTGCCCACCAGGCTGAAAAGCACAACCGAACATGTTTTCTTCACTTGTCTGTATTCTCGCCAAGACAGTACATGCACATGGTCAAAAGGTACTGTAAGTCAAAACAACAGCAAAAAAAGCAGGACTCCGTTCCACTCATCCCACCCTTAATTTCTACTTTCTTGAGGCAATCGTTTTCAACTCTTTTAGCCATTTCTTCTGGCATTTTCTTTCACAGGTCTAAAAATAGTCTTGCACAACTACTATTTTATCCTTTTTTTAATTTTAGACATTGTTTCTTAACTTCTCTGTATAAAATATGAGATTTTAGCTCCCAAATCTCCCCCCACATAAACCCTTCCCGTACCTCCCAATAATTACATCATACTTTTTATGTCAATGTGTTAGTGTTTGCTTCATTTTAACTTCGCTCACTGCCAAACTACATAGTATATTACAATTAAATTTCTGGAACTTTAAATTTTTCCTGGAGTTAATAACTGCCATACTTTTGGTTTGCTTCGTTTTCTTAAGAACCCCAACTTCTCAAGAGAGCTATAAAATTCTTCTCAGTAATGGTCAAATGCATCAGATAAGCAATTCATCAGTGGCTTTTATTTTTTTTTCTCCTTTGCAGATATCCCTCCTGGAACATTCTATTACCTTCCTGCAATCTAAACTGGATGTTTTCTAGGCTTGATATGGGAACTTCCTTTCATCATCCTCTTGGAAATTTCTCGGTGTATGCCACCATTTGGGTTGAACATGTCCTCTTCCAGGGGTTTCTTAAGGACGAATGGATAGAAAGTTAAAATTTTTTTAATCTGGTGGGTGGCCAGTTAGCTCAGTTGGTTAGAGCGTGGTGCTCTTAACAACAAGGTTGCCGGTTTGATCCCCACATGGGCCACTGTGAGCTGTGCCCTCCACAACTAGACTGAAACAACTAGTTGACTTGGAGCTGATGGGTCCTGGAAAAAACACACTTAAAAAAGAAAAAAAAAAACATTAATTTTTTTTTAAAAATCTGGAATCTGAAAGTGTCAGTATCTATACCCAACTTACAGCTGTTCTAAGAATGGAATTATAGATGGAAAACTTTTTTCTTCAGAAGTTTGAAGATACTACTTCATGGCATTTGAAGGAAATGCTTCTGGCATCCAGTGTTGCTATTGAGAGGTATAATGCCATCCCATGCTGATTCTTCACCTGTGACCTAGTGTGTGTGTGTGTGTGTGTGTGTGTGTGTGTGTGTGTGTGTATTTTCCTTTCAAACTTTTAGCATCTCCTCTTTATCCCTGATATTCTAAAATTTCATGATGATTTGCCTTGGTGTGGGTCTTTGTTCACTCACTGTGTTGGACCCTTAGAAATAGGTCTTTTCGTTACTGGCAATGCATGTCTTTCAATTTTGAGGATATTTTGTGTTTTGGCAATTTTTCTCCACTGTTTTTTACTATGTTCTCTTTATGGAACTTCTATCAGCTAGATATTAGCCCTACTAGACTGACCTTCTAACATTTCCTTTCTCACTTATTTTCCACCTCCTTCTTTTCATTCTGTCCAGGAGGCTTCCTTGACTTTATCTTCCAACCAGTCTTTTGAAGTTAAAGTTATTATTTTGGCTATCATTAACTTCAGAAAATCCTTTTTTTTTTTTTAGTTTTTTCCAAACTGTTCTGAATAATCTTCTCTTTTTATTTAATGGAAGCAACATCTTATTTCTGAGGTGAGATAAAATTTCTTTGAATTTTTCTGTTTTCTGTAGTCTTCTGTTTCTACTTGGTTACTTTTTTTTTTTGGTTCTTTTTGTTGCTTTCATAACAGAGGCTTCCCTTAGACATCTGATGGTCCTTCATTGGCTTTTCATATATATGAGTGAAGAAATTAAAAGTTCCAGGCACACAGGTGGGGCCTTATCAACCTGTTGGACCTCCCAGTAGAGTGAATGGATAAAAACCCTCAACTATCAATATCTGTGGCTTTTCTCTCTTGCGATGATCAGTTTCTACAAAGAGGAATCTTCCAATTTCCTGCTTTGGTGGTGGTGGTGGGAACACAGTAACTAAGTCTGTCTACCAGCAGTAAGGATTCTAAGTGAGGGAAGACCATCAGAGGTCTTATTCCAACATGCTGACTTCCAATTAGCCCCTCTCCCTTTTGAGTACACCTCACCCCTGCCTGCAGCTGTGCCTTGTGTCCAGGAGTTGAGAGTTGGTCAGGTTCAGTCTCTCCACAGAGAACCTTCCATCTTTTCGGGTATGGGAGAGAGACACTGGCCTGGCATATGGAGTACAGAAATGGATCTGGAGCCTAACTACTTATTACAAACACTTATCACCAACCCTCCAGTTTTCAGCTTCACTCCACAATCTAGGCTTTGAAAGTACTTGATGCCTCCAATTCCTCAGCCTTTTCAGGAATTTTCTGGCACAAGCAGCCTTACTTTTTCTTGTTTCCCATGCCCCTAACCACAGGCATAGCACAACACAGAAAGCTGCAACCCAGGTCAGCCAATCAGCTACTCGATTTCCATTGTCTATCATTGCTTCTCCGATTCTATCTGTCCTCATGGGTTTATAAGTTTTCATTTACTTTTTTCAAAAAACTCATTTTAAGGATGTTTATTATAAAAAAGAAAATGAAACAATAAGTGCTGGCAAGGATGTGGAGAAACTGGAATCCCTGTGCACTGCTGGTGAGAATGTGAAATGGTACAGCTGCTGTGGAAAACAGTATGGCGTTTCCTTAAAAAAATTAAACACAGAATTACTGTACGATCCAGCAATTCCACTTCTGGGTATCCACCCCAGAGAACTGAAAGCAGGGATTCAAAGAGGTATTTGTACACCTATGTTCATAGCAGTATTATTCACAATAGCCAAAAGGGGGAAGTAACACAAGTGTCCATCTGTGGATGAATGGATAAGAAACATGTGGTCTATACATACAATGGAATATTCAATTTCAAATAAGAAGGAAATTCTGACACATGCTACAACATAGATGAACCCTGAAGACATTACGCTGAGTGAAATAAGCCAGTCACAAAAGAACAGACAGTATATGATTCCACTTATATGAGGTACCTAGAGCAGTC
Organism: Rhinolophus sinicus; assembly: GCF_057876585.1. NCBI lineage: Eukaryota > Metazoa > Chordata > Mammalia > Chiroptera > Rhinolophidae > Rhinolophus > Rhinolophus sinicus. The sequence goes on along the minus strand of NC_142517.1, from coordinate 61,088,686 downwards.
AAATCCATAGACGGAAAGTAGAATGGTGGTTGCCAGGGGCTGGGAGGATGGGGGAAATGGGGAGTTACTGTTTAATGGGTACAGAGTTTCAGTCTTGTAAGATGAAAAAAGCTTGGGAAATGGATGGTGGTCATAGTTGCACAACAATGTAAATGTACTTAATACCACTGTTAAGCATGCCACAATTAAACAAAAATAAATGAGACATATATGTAGATCAATTTCTGAACTCTGTTTTGTTTCAGTTATCTGTATGTTTATCTCTGTGTCAAATACCACGCTGCCTTTAGCACAATTGCTCTATATTAAGTATTAAAATCAAAGAAAAAAAGTTTGAAAAAAATGTAAATTAGACCAAAGTCACTTCTCTACTTTAACATTTTCCAATGGCTTCTTCTTGCGCTATGAATACAATCCCCATGCCATGCCTCACAAGGTCCTACGAGACCTGGCCCCTATTTCTCTCCCCGCTCTGTCCTTGCACACTACTGCCACACAGGCCTTCTCTCTGGGCCAGGAAATAAGATGAAGACAGCAGATTCTCCCACCCCAGAGGGGCTCCCAGCCTGCTGGATGACAGGGGTACGCCATCTCACAGAGAATGTACAGTTAGTGCGGTGGAAGCCCGGAGGCAGGTGGGACGGAGCTCGGCGGGGTGCTGCTGCAAGCTGAGCAAGGACCAGAGGACCACAGGCGAGCAGCAATCCCAGGCCACCTCCCACCACAGCACTCTGCCCCAAGGGAGCTGGGGCTGGTGTGACTGAGAACACTGGGTTTGTAAGAACCAGTCATTCAAGTTTGACTGGACAAGAGATGGTTCCCAGGAGCTCTGCTGACCTGATGTCAGCAGCTCAGGGACCCCATGCTGGGATGGGCTCAAGGAGAGGTGAACCCAGCAGGATTCCAGGCCAGGGCAGTACACAAACCGCCAGGAGGAGTCCTGGGGTTTCTCCTCCTCCTCCGGTCTCTCTCCATAGACAGGTCCACGTTAATCAGAGCGGTTCTCCTCAGCCACTTCTGCCTGATGTATTGTTCCTGCCAATTTCGTTCCCCACAGTGCCGTTCTTGCACAAGCTATTGTTCAGGAATTTTAGGGCAGGGCCCCAGGGGACACAGGAAAGACAGAGGAATAAATGCCAGCAACCTTCAAATAAGGTCCTATTGTGAACAAGCCTGTGGTATGGTGCTTCTCAGGGTGTTTGTTGGTTGCGTGTTGGGGCAGGGGAACGCCAAAGGGGTTTGGAGTCCTAGTGCAAAACACACATTCAAAGCAGATTTAGACTTCCCAGTCCAAGCCATTGAAATTTCTTTTCTGAAGAAGCATCTGGAAAAAATGGAGGGGAAAGCTGCCCAGTTATTTAGTAAAAATAAAACTCAAACTTTCCTTTCTCCCTCCTGCCAATGTCCCTTTCAACTATGTGATCTGCAAGGAGCCACGGGGGCGGGGCGCAGCGGAGCTGGCAGGGAGCATCTGCATCCCCAGAGGCCGGCCCCACAAATGGCAGCTCCAGTCACTGGCTAGACAGCTGCGGTGCCTCCCCACTGTGCGCAGGGCCAGGGGAGCCTGCTCCCACATGACCAACCCCTGGTTGGTAGAGGGGGATACAAAACCAGTCCATTTCCCAGACTGCTACAAGAGAAGCTCGCAGGGTTTTTTGCTGGGAGCTTCTCCCTACCTTCTAGCATATCCCTAATGAAAGGAGGAGGGTAAATAGGCAGTCAGCAGAAGGAAGGCATCTGCTTTCCTTTCCTAGTCACAGAGAACTCTAAGAAATTAAGTAAGTGCCACTGTTAGATAAAAGCTCTTGCTACTACTCTGGGCTGGGGCGCCTGCGGGCGGGGCCGGCTGTGGCCTCCATGCGGGTAAACTGCTCAGACCACCCAGCTCAGACAATTCCAGGTGCAGCCGGAGCCGCTGTTAGAAATGAGTGGATGTGCTGGCAGGCGCCAGGATCGCCCTAAGTGGGGCTTTTGCTGAATGTAGCACGACAGCTAGAGTCACATCCAGGCCTGAGAGTGGGTGGGTGTCTGTCACATGGGAGTGTCAGGAAGCAGCAGGGAGAAGCAGTTCGCAGGGAAGAATGGTGCCTGTGGGGTAGCTTCAGGGGAACAGGCTGTGGGGAGAGGCCCTGGGGCCTCCTGAGAAAGGCCTGGTTCAGACTTGGTGTTGTGAAAAAGGGTCAGCTTCAGGTTGGGTACTGAAAGGACCTGTAAACTTGTTATGACACTAGAGAGTCCACTTCCGCATAGAAGAGCTTCACTCCTTCTACCGCCATCACTCGCCTTCTCAGGGAGCCCCTCGACTCCGGGAATCCTGGAAACACTCCCTGCCTCTCCGCAACAGCTTCCCGCAGTAGCCACTTCACTGACTCTGGTGCCGCCACAGCCTGAGCGGGTCAGGAGGTTCTTGCCCCAGACGCCAAGGGAAGCCAGGCCAGTGTGCAGCCCAGAAGCAATGGGCATGCCTGGGTCCCCAGGGCCCCTCGCCTCAGCAGCAGGATTCCACTGTGAGAGCGACGTTTATTCCAAAGCCGTGTTCTGTCTTACGAGCCTCACGAATGGACTCAGGGCCAGGGTCCCATTTCCAAGGTGGGTCTTCTTCCCTGCCTTTTGCTGGACAGGGAGCAGTGGAAAAAGCCAATGCTGCTTGGCAAATAGCTCCTTTTGAATTGATTTTGCTGTCCCTGGTAGGATCTGTCACCGGAGTAGATGTGCAAGCCACGGATACAGGCCGTGGCAGAATAGCTCTGACTGCCCTGTTGGGTCACCTGAGGGGAAGACCCATGGAACAAGGGGAACAATGACCCATGTGACTGACCCAGGCCTTCTCTATGGCAAAGACCCCTACCACCACTCAGGGCTCAGGCCACTGCTGCTCCTGCCCCCTGGCCACAAGAGGGCGAGTTTCTAAACATACCTGCAGGCTGGGTACTGGGGAGAGAGCGCCACCTCTAAATAGGTAGGGTTTATTTATAAAGTATACACATTCCCAGGCGATCTGACAGTTAAGTCCACAAACTTGTTGCTAACCTTTTTTGATATCAGAGGGATTATTCATTATAAATTTGTACCAACTGGACACACACTTAACCAAGTTTACTATTTGAAAGTGCTGAATAGGCTGCGTGAAAAAGTTAAGATGAACTGAATTTTTCCCCAACAATTCATGGCTCTTGCATCACGACAATGCACTAGCTCACGTGGCACTGCCTGTGAGGGAGTTTTTAGCCAGTAAACAAATAATTGTATTGGAACACCCTCCCTACTCACCTGATCTGGCCCCCATCTTCGGGTATCTTTCTGTACCCGAAGATAAAGGAAATACTGAAAGGAAGACTTTTTGAGGACATTCAGGACATCAAGGGTAATACAATGACAGCTCTGATGGCCATTCCAGAAAAACAGTTCCAAAATTGCTTTGAAAGGTGGTCTCGGTCCTGGCGTCAGTGCATAGCTTCCCAAGGGGAGTACTTCGAAGGTGACCATAGTGATATTCAGCAATGAGGCATGTAGTACTTTTTCTAGGATGAGTTCGCGAACTTAATTGTCAGATCTCATATTTATATATATAATCTCCTAAAGCCAGGGCTAAATGCCAGTATAACCAATTCTTACTGCAAAAGGAGATCATTGTAGTTTTATTTCTATTTGTCCATAGGATGTGTCATACCTCAGATTTTCCCTCCTAATTTTGTCCTTTTTAAAAACGCTCACCATACACTGTTAGGTGAACAAGACAGATATGCTAGACATGTGCATGGCTAGTGGAACCAGGTGAGGAGCAATTCTGAGATGCTACCCCCAGCAGGACCACTGGCTTCCCCTCCCAAGAGCCTCCCCAATTATCCAGCCCCGTCTGATCTCTTCCCACCTCCCAACTTTCAGCACTTACACTATTGTCTAGAGCAGGGGTGTCCAACCTTTTTTCAACGGTTTTCACCAAGGGCCATACGCGGTAAAATACACAAAGAGCCGGGCCACTCACTCGAGGTGAAGTACGTATTGCCTCACCTGGTTTATTTAAGTAAACTACATATATTTTTGGAATTTGCTGCGGGCCAATTAACAATGGATTGTGGACCTCAGTTGGCCCGCGGGCCACACTTTTGACACCCCTGGTCTAGAGGGATCACATTTTTAAAACCAGCAGACATTTAACTGATCACAGTACAGACCATTTAAAATCAGGCCTGTCCCAGAAAATCTGGTACAACTAATCACCGTTACGTCATCTTTCATATTTCTTTCTGTCCTACAGCAAACACAGAGACCATATTTTCCATAAAAAAATCAGGACACATTATCTAACAAGAGATTTATGGGCAGCCTCCAGGTGCAATAAGGAGTTGGTGTTATAAAAGTCTCAACATCAAAATATTGGAACACCAAGGATATTTGGATGACTTAACTGGAAAAAATGAGAATATTTTAAATCAGAATGGCTCACAATTACTTGAGATGACAGTATCTATGACAGTAACACAAGTTACAGTAAAAAAGCTACAATAAATCATTTTGGATCTGATACAAGGATATACACATTGATATATTCAGCCCCCAAAACAAACTCTATACATAAGACTTTAGTAAATGAAAAATGTGACTTCAAACGAATGGGAAAATAATGAATTATTCAGTAAGTATGGATAATTTGGGGGGGGGATCGTATTTAGGATTCCTACCTCAAACTTACTCAGAAACACCCAGTTTGATTAAAATTTTAAAAGTAAAAAAAGTGTTAGAAGAAATGCAGATATAATCTTAGAGATTCCTAGCACGACACCAATAGCAGAAACCATAAAGCTACTTGGCCACTTAAATGTAAAACTCTCATTTTCGTACAAAAATAAAATCATGACCAAAATTAAAAGCTAAACAGACTAAAAATATTTGAATTATATATAGAAAACAAAGGTGAATGTTTTTAATATACAAAAAGTTTATATGACTAAATAAAAGGAGCACATAAGGAAAGAAGCATGGGATATGAACAAGAAGGTCATGATGTAGACAAACATACAAAAAACATTTAATTTAAATGTAATTAAGCAAATGTAAAATAAAATGTGATATCTTTCATTAAAGTTTGTTCATTTAACAGGTAAAGTGATTACCAGTGCTTAAAGTGGTGACTAGTGATTACAAATTCTTAAACATTGCTGATGCAATTTGACCTTCATCTTTCTTACCTATAAAGTAGCGTAGTAATATTGCTCTTACACGGCTAGCTTAACAATTTGGAAAAAGCAATCAAAAGACTTAAAAAGATTCAATAATATCTGCCTCAGGAATGATCAAAGATGTCCACGACGATGCATGTAAGTTTAAGTTCTTTAAAAGATCAAAGATTAGAAATCCAAATGTCTAAAACATAATTTATTTAAAATAATTATAGTAAAACAATAAAATACTATGCGAGTATTAAAAAAATTATAATCTTGAGGCATATGAGAAAATGTTCAGTAAATATTAAATAAAAAGAGGGCTTACAAGCTATACTTATTTAGTATGCATAATATGATATTTAATAATCATATACTTTCTTCCGGTTATAAAAGAAAAAAATTAAAAGGAAATCTATAAAAATGTAAATAGTTGTTAACTCGGTGGTGAATTGTTTTCTTTCCTATATTCTTCTGTATTTCCAAGCTTTTTTCTACAATGAGCATATTTTACTTTTTAAAAAATATAACTGGAGTGTGAATTATGTAAATTTGCTATGAGCACATTTTTATTAAAGAAAATAAAAAAAGAGAATGGCTGTGACTAAAAGTCCCCTCAGAAGGGAAGACGGAAGGAATGGCATGCCGTACTTGTCTGTAAGAAAATTTGGATGAAATTGGTGTGGCTTGGGACCAATTGGAACCAGACTAAATGGGTTTGGGCTGCAGCAGTTAGCGGACTTCGTGCTCCGTGGAAGGCCCTTTGCAGGAGGGGACAGTAAGGCCTCTGAGTGGGTGCGTTGCACAGTGTCCGCATTCCCTAGCTGGTGCTCAGCAGGACTGCGGAGAAGACTTCAAAGCACTCGCCCAGCAGGCAGCCCTCACCCCTGCCCAGAGAACCTTGCATTGGTTAACTCATCCTGCAAGGACTCAAGTCAGTGGTTAACTCCAAGCCCTGAGAGTAATATCAGCTGGCAGAGCTGGCCAAATCCTCTCTCAGGTTTCGCTGGTTTCAACCTTTGAGCTGGAATCTGGAGCTGGGCAGAGTCACCGCCAGTCCCCAGCTGAGCCTGCCAGGCCCCTGGCAGAGTCCTGGGGCTGAGCTCTGTCCACGGAGTGAGACAGCTCTGGGGCATGGAAAAGAAAAGAGAGGCTGGGCGCCAACCGCCTCCCCAGCTGTTTTCAATAAGGCTCCACTTCTGAGGTTGCTGGCAGACCTCTGGAAAGATCTGAACCAACCTCACATAATGTTTTCCATCAAACCCACAATTAAGTAATATTCTCTTAACTCATGAGCTGCACATGAAACCTTTTTCCTGTCGCTTCTCAGCTCCTCTCCTAAGCAACCTACCGGCAGGTCAGGCTGGGGTTACACCACTTTTGTAGGGTCAGTGGAGATGACAGCACAGGCCTGTAAGACACTCACAGCTCCTCCCCCTGCTACCCAAGGACAGAGGGGCTGGACATTTGGCCTCACTACGGACACGCCACATTATATACATCATTTCACTGGATCCTCCCAATGGCCTTGGAAGGCCAGCATTGCTATGCTAATTTTACCGGAAAGAAAAATAAAGTTCAAAGAAGTTAAGTGATTTGTACAAGGTCCCCGACTTCATGCCTTTTCCACGACAGCCTTGCAGGGCAGTCAAATAGGATCATGGGCAAGAAAGCTCCAGATATCAAAAAGCGATTCCAGGACCACCTAGTCTTTTGGCAAAACATTTTGCCAGTGCCCCTCAGGGATTGCTCTCGAGGGTACAGTGAAGTACTTACTTTGTAATTAAATAAATGAATCACTCCTCGAATGGCCTAGGCTAGACCCCACCTTCTCCACAAGGTCTTCTGAATGCTTCTTGCCTATACCCTTGTCACACATTTTATAGTAATTAACACTGACCCTAGAGCACTAGCTAACTAACTAGCAGTTATTCACTTGTTCACTAACTAGCGTTCATTCACTCCCTTGACAAAGGCTAATAGAGCCCACTTCCGGGTACCGTGCTAGCTATTTGTAGGAGATACGAAGGTGAACAAGGACTCGTCTCCACTCGGGGGCACCTACTCTTAGAAGGGAGATGGAGAAGACAGGTTCATCACAGAGCTCAGGAAACAAATGTAAGTTAAATGAGAATGTGTGCGCATTGTATCACCTCCATCAGGCTGCGTCAACGCTTCGTGAACCAGAACAGAACGCTCAGTGTTTCATGCCTCACAGGGCCTCGCCCAGTACGAGCTGCACGCCTGCTGGGACATTACGGTCAGTAGTCGGCGTGGCCCCTACCTTAGGAAGCGCCTCTCTACTGGGGAAGATAGTATCCACCCATAAGGGCTCCTTCTCTGAGACCCAGTGACGACAAATGGACAAACATACTCTGAAGAAGGACATGAGTCAAATGGAAAGATCATTCTGATGAATGAATATGTGGAGCAAGGCCTGATGTGTGAAGAAGAAAAAGAACAAACTGTCATTCAAGACTTGACCCTGTGTGATGGGAGGAAACTCGGGGTCTGGCACCAGGACAAGGAAGCTGGCACCAGAAGGTGAAGCTGGAGGGCACACGTAGCCTGGAGTCTCGTGAAGGATTTCGGTTCGGGGAGCAGATTGGCACATACAGGGAAGATCCAGACTGTCAGCTGAGCCAAGGCAGGAAGAAGGGGGCGATGGGGTGCTCCAAGATGTAAGCCATCACAGGCCAGGGAGCGAGTGGGCCATGAAAGTGGGTGCTACGTCTCGTCCCTTACTGATGGGAGTGTGAGGAAAGCGCTCAAGCTTAAAAATGCCCAAAGCCTTTGTCATAGTAATCCCTGTAATGCAAGCTAGTCAATCCCAAGGAAATATTAAATATGGAATTGAAAGCTTCATACACAGAGGGTGCCAAAAAATGTATACACATTTTAAGAAAGGAAAACTGCATTAAAATTGTAATACTCAATGTAGACCGGTAACAAAAGATAAATACAAGTCACGTGTGACTTCTGCAATTACAAGAGGTGCTCAGAGTGGTTACCATCAGTGTCCAGACACTTCTGATTACAGTGAACTACTGCTTGAGCAACGGTGACCAAAGTGTCCACTTGTGTACATTTTTTGGCCTCCCCGGTGTAAAGATGTTCATCAGAATTTAATTTATAAAAGGAAATATTGGAAACCACCTAAATAACTATAAATGGAAGAGTGATTCAGCAAATGGGAGCATATCAAATTTAATGGAATATTAACCATTAAAATTATGTTGACAGAGCGTTTTGAAAAAGGATACGCTGAGTGGAAAAAAAAAGCAGGATTCAAAACAGTATGAATGATTTTAATTATGACTAAAAGTTACTAGCACTTCTACTACATATGTAGCAAAGATACTATACTTCATTTAAACAATGCCATAATATAGGTATAATTTATCCATTTAGTAAAATTTATAGATCGGAAAATGACTTAGAGAGTAACTAGGCAAATTACTCAAGGTTACTGCTAGTAAAGGATGTGGTTGAATTCAAATCAAGTCAGAGTCCAAGCCTGCCCTCCTCCAGCAAGACACCCGACCCCTACAAATGCTACAGTTATCTCTACACTGACCACAAAAGAAACCCCCATCTTAGCAAAGAAACACAAGACAGAACAATCAAACAAAATTATACTAGTGACTAGTTAGCCGAGCAGAACCATGGGTAGTTTTACCCTTCTTTCTACTTTTGCTTTTACAAACTTTCTTAAATGGTATATTGTATTTTTGCTTTAAAATATTCTTAAAGTAAGATTTTAAAAGTGGTGTTAAGGACAGATCAGTGATCCCAATCTTATGACTAATATAATGCCTACCATTTTATTAGGCAACTACTATGTGCTAACACACTTCTGCTATTGCATCAACCCTCCCTCCCCCCTAGTAACGCTGTAAAGTAGGAATTATTATTCCCAGCTCCCCTATGCAGCTTAGAGAACTAAGTAGGAGAAGTTCAAGCCCAGATTTCCTGGCCGCAAAGGCTGACTCCTTCTACTCTCCCTACCGCCCCACTGCACAGAGGTTCTTGGTCCCCTGCCCTGACATTTTACGACCATTGGCGCCCTGGCAAGCCCATGTTTATAAGCATAGGGCTGGCCACTGCTCCCTGAAGAAGTCAAGGTGAACTAGACCTCCCAGAGGCATTTCACCACCTTCTGCAACAGCTGGACTCCTGTCTCCCTACCCCCACTTCTCTCCCTGAAACTTCGGCAAGATCACGCCTCTCACCTGGCTGGGGTCACCTAGAGATTCAGGCAGCATGACCGCAAGTAGAACAGGGAGCTCTTAGGGCCACGGGGCAGAGGAGATGAGGAAAAACTGGCAGGGGCCTGAGCCAGGGTAGGAACAAGGAAGGGCAGACGACGGTGGTGACCTGAGTTCTGGGGAGGAGAGGATCACGCAACACAGAACAGTGACAGAGCGGTCCTCCACTCTTCTATCCAAATAGCATCTCGTGCTGCCTTTAAAATCTAGACAGCACAGGAAATGTGTGCATAGCCACAGTACATACCGTCTGGAGAGCTCCCACTAGTTATGTCCTGTGATTGCATCTCCTGAGCAAATGGGTTTACTTTTTAAGGACAAAGTGGTTCTAGTACCCGATCATGATTTTCAGGAAGCTTATCGTCAAATGTGTAGCTCATCTCTAGCAATGATACAGCACTCATTTCTGTGTGCTGTTCTAACCTCGCCTTTATTATTTCCTCCCATATCGTCCCTTTGCTCTGTTTTGATCTCTCACCTCCACCCCAGGAGAGGATTCTACACATTATAAAATTTAACCTGTATGGGGCAATGTCGCCTCCAAGAAGGTGAATGCTGGTTCAGGAGGAGGTGGCAAAAAACGCTTACTTGTTATGTATAAATCACATCAATAAATATATATGTAGTACAGAAACAGATACCAAGTATATCTTTGAGGACCATTGATCCACGTGAATCAATCATACGCTTGAGCAGCCCTCAATAAAAGGAACACCTTCCCCTGATGCAGAAGTCAAGTGCCCCCCTCTTCTACTGCGTCAGCCATCTGCTCCCTCATGTCCAGTGAAAACTGCAGCTCTGACCTTTGCGTCCGTCTCTCGAGAACAACAGTCTCCCTTTAGTGGCATAAAGAATAACCTGTGCGGGGCCGGTGTGTGCAAACGCAGATCCCTTGGTCTCCCCTCCATGGGTCGGGGCTGAGTAATGACAAGTGCCCCCGGGGATGCTGCTGGGCCACTGTGAGAAACAGGCTCTTGTAGCGTCTCCATTAATGACTCCCCATCTCACCCCAAACTCCAAAGAGCCAGGCCTTATCTGCTAATAATGAAGGAGTGAGGGTAGAGCGGTGATTGATTTGGCTTCATTCTAAAAAAAAAACGCTTTGCCCCAGAAAGTCATAAATCAAGTCCCATTTTTCGTGATACGCGTGTGGGACCGACCGGCACTAGGTCATTGTGCTCCCTGCTTCTAGACAACAGCGTCTCCCCTCCTCTTTCTGGACTTAACTACAGCAGGTCTCCCTGTTCCTCTGGCCCAACAACTGAGTATGACACTTAACGGGGTGCTGTCTGCCCCTGAGTGGCCTCTACTTCCCCTCACTGCTCAGGGATGATGCAAGCCCCGCATGACAGGCTGTGGAAAGTATGCTCAGGTGCCTGGCTCCCCTCAGACTAATGCCTTTTAAATCAGGATCCAGATTTGATTTGCTTTTCCTTGCCTTCCTGGCTCCAACCCTTCCAGGCTCATTTTTCACTCTCCTGTCAGGCTTCCCAGGGTTTGGGGGCCGAGCGAGCCAAACCCTTCACACTTTGCAGACAACCCTCCTTCCCAGGCCCTGGGCCTGCCATCTGAACTCCAGCACTCAACAGGCCCCTCCCGGCTCCAGCCGCCTTGGCCTGTCCTAAATGCTGCTAGAATTTTCTGAGATGGATGGACCTGCAATCTTAGAGGAGCTGCTCGGCAACTCAGCATGCACCAAATGAGAGAAAACGAGTGGGCCTATTTCTCCTCCTCGTCACCACTCAGCCAGCTCTGTCAGGACACAGGACACAGATATCTATTCACCATCTCTGTGCCTCCACCCACTTTCATTTCAGAGTGTTCCTGAGCAGAGATGAGGGTGGGGGCGGGCAGGAATTGCACCTGAAGGAGCCATCAGGTCTGACCTGTGACGTCAGAACTCACATCCTACCTTCCCAGACGTCATCCCAGCACTCCACGCTGGTGTGTGCAGAGGGCCGGATTCATAGTCTCAGCTGTTCAAGAATGTGAATCCCTTAGATGCAGGGACAGTCTCTTGGTCCTCTCTGTCGTCTTTTTTATCTGATGCATACCAAACATCCTTCATAGAGCTCATGCTTATTTAACGGAATTGACCTGTGAACCACCCACTCAAGGCAGCCTTCCTGAGTGTCACCATGTCCTGCAGCAGTGGGGGGTCAGCTGGTGGGCACGCCAATAAAACCACTAGGTTTCTACTTCAAAATCTTGTTTAGATTTTATTTTTATGGAATGTTAGTACAGGAAGAGGCATCCGAGTCATCTGGTGCGACCTCCTGATTTATAGGTGAGGAAACCAAAGCCCAGAGGTCACAGTGAGTTAGAGGCAAAGACCCAAGCACATGACCGCCAGCCCAGCCCTCCTTCTAGGGTCACCCCATTGGTCCTAAGAGCAGCCAGCTCCCTACAAGAACCAGCAAACTGCCAAGCAAAGACATTTGCAAAGGACGGCATTTTAGCCACATCAGGCTGAATGCAGGTGTTTAAATCGATCCTGTCAGCTACAGTCCAACCAGGCCTTTCTGCAAATCTGCCGCGGGCAGGACACTGTCCTAGGTGCTGTGGAGAACACAAGAATGAGTAATAAGTTGCTCACATTCTCATGACAATTACATAAATAACCAGCACAGAAAGCCAAAGATAATATAAGAAACCGCAGGTGATTCGGAAGGGAGGAAAGCACAACTGCGAGGGGAGCACGATGGGCTTCCTGGTAGAAGTGACATTTGGAAGAGCCTGGGTAGCACTCTCGTAGATTTGGGGTCCAGACTCCAAGTAGAAAGATGACAGAAGTTAGAGAGGCAAAGCCCAGGCCCTGCTCAGGGGTGGTATGGCCTGGGCTGTAGGAAGTCAGGAAGTCAGGGGACTGGCCTGCACTGTGGGGAACAGTGTACGCTATGCCGGGAGCCGGGACTCAGCACCCCGGAGGCCTTCTGTGCTGAGAAGTGCTCAAAGAACCTCGCAGAAGCCTGGCTGAGGGACAGCACCTAGGAGTCCTGGCAGGTTAGCCCAGGGCTAATAGATAAAGAAAATGTAGGTGTGTGTACACACACACACACACACACACACACACGCACACACGCGAAGTTTGGATAATTATGGTCGTGAACTCCTCCTAGAAAAAATGCCACACACCTCATTTCTGAATATCACTATGGTCACCTTCGAAGTACTCCCCTTGGGAAGCTACGCACCGATGCCAGCGCCTAGTCCACCCTTCAAAGCAATTTTGGAAATCTTTTTCTGGAATGGCCATCAGAGCTGTCGTTGTGTTACCCTTGATGTCCTGAATGTCATCAGAATGTCTTCCTTTCAATATTTCCTTTACCTTCGGGTAAAGAAAGAAGTCATATTTTTGGGTAGATACCCAGGAGAGGGATTGCTGGGCCATACGGTAATTCTATTCGTAATTTTTTGAGGAACCTCCACACTGCCTTCCATAGCAGCTGCACCAGTCTGCATTCCCACCAACAGTGTATGAGGGTTCCTTTTTCTCCACAGCCTCTCCAACACTTGTTACTATTTGTCTTGCTGATGACAGCCATTCTGACTGGGGTGAGGTGATATCTCATTGTGGTTTTGATTTGCATTTCTCTGATGATTAGTGATGTTAAGCATTTTTTCATATGTCTATTTGCCATTTGTATGTCCTCTTTGGAGAAATGTATCTCCAGGTCCTCTGCCAATTTTTCAATTGGGTTGTTTGTTTTTTTGTTGTTGAGTTTCATGAGTTCCTTGTATATTTTGGATATTAGCCCCTTATCGGAGGCACTGTTTGCAAAAATCTTCTCCCATTCAGTTGGTTGCCTCTTTATTTGGTCGATGGTTTCTTTTGCTGTGCAGAAGCTTTTAAGTTTCATATAGTCCCATTAGTTTATTTTAGCTTTTACTTCCATTGCCTTTGGAGTCAAATTCATAAAATGCTCTTTGAACCCAAGGTCCATAAGTTTAGTACCTATGTTTTCTTCTATGCAGTTTATTGTGTCAGGTCTTATGCTTAAGTCTTTGATCCATTTTGAATTAATTTTGGTACATGGTGACAAATAGCAGTCCAGTTTCATTCTTTTGCACGTGGTTATCCAATTCTCCCAGCACCATTTATTGAAGAGGCTGTCTTTCCTCCATTGTATGTTTTTAGCTTCTTTGTCAAAAATTATCTGTCCATATTTATGTGGTTTTATTTCTGGGTTCTCAATTCTATTCCATTGGTCTATGTGTCTGTTTGTCTGCCAATACCATGCTGTTTTGATTATTGTAGCCCTGTAGTACAAGCTAAAGTCAGGAAGTGTGATACCTCCATTATTGTTCATTTTTCTTAAGATTGCTTTGGCTATTCGGGGTCTTTTGTGGTTCCAAAAACACCAAAAAATCTGAAAACATTTATACATAAAGACACGTGTGCTCCAATGTTCATTGCAGCTTTGTTAACGGTGGCCAAGACATGGAAACAACCAAAATGTCCTTCAATAGGTGAATGGATAAAGAAGTTGTGGTATATATACACAATGGAATACTATTTGGCAGTAAGAAAAGATGATATAGGAACAGTTGTGACAACATGGATGGATCTTGAGAGTGTAATGCTGAGCGGAATAAGTCAGACAGAAAAAGCAGAGAACCATGTGATTTCACTGATATGTGGTATATAAACCAAAAACAACAAAAGAACAAGACAAACAAATGAGAAACAGAAACTCATAGACACAGACAATAGTTTAGTGGTTACCAGAGGGTAAGGGGGGTGGGGGGTGGGAGATGAGGGTAAGGGGGATCAAATATATGGTGATGGAAGGAGAACTGACTCTGGGTGGTGAACACACAATGGGATTTATAGATGATGTAATACAGAATTGTACACCTGAAATCTATGTAATTTTACTAACAATTGTCACCCCAATAAATTAAAAAAAAAAAAAGAAGTCATTGGGGGCCAGATCAGGTGAGTAGGGAGGGTGTTCCAATACAGTTATTTGTTTACTGGCTAAAAACTCCCTCACAGACAGTGGCGTGTGAGCTGGTGCATTGTCGTGATGCAAGAGCCATGAATTGTTGGCGAGAAGTTCAGGTCATTTTCATCTAACTTTATCACGCAGCCTTTTCAGCACTTCCAAATAGTAAACTTGGTTAACTGTTTGTCCAGTTGGTACAAATTCATAATGAATAATCCCCTCTGATATCAAAACAGGTTAGCAACATCGTTGCAACAAGTTCGCAAACTTAATTGTCAGACCTTGCCAAAACAATGTACACATTTTAAGAGATGTTATCTATGTATTACTTTTTGAAGTCGCATTGAATTACAGTAGAATGTGTAGCATGATGTTCTCTCAAAAGATGGCGTTAATCGAATGTTAGTGTTCGTTCATTTTATTACAATTTTAATAGTTTTTTCCTTTCTTAAAACGTATATACATATTTTTGGCAACGTGTGTGTATGTGTGTGTGTGTGTGTATCAAATATACATCAAAACATTATGTTGTACACCTTATGTTGAAAATAAGATAACGTTGTATGTCAATTGTACCGCATTACAAAATTTAAAAAGACATGATAGGAACGTAATACAAAGAAAACTCCAACACCAAGATGTTGGAACTGAATAAAATAAAATGTTAAAGATGGACATGACTGTCGAGATTTGGTCCCACTCCCAACCTGACTTATAGATCCCAAACACCAAAGTCCTCACAAAGGATGGCCCAGCCCTCTCAACATGTCCAGTTCTACACAATGAACAGTACCTGGCTCGTGGTAAAGTGCTCAGTAAACATTAGTTCAATGAATCAAATTCAAACACTTGAAATTTACGTTAAATAAAAGCAGAATATTACTGTAATGATGCAGGAGATAAAAATTTAGAAAATTTACAAACTGAATAGCATTTCAGGTCTCAAAGGGCCTTATGGGTCATCAAAATCATGGTTTTATAATAAGGAATGTGAGACTCAGGGAGGTTTCGTGGTTTGTCCAAAGTTTTAAGGCAGTTTCCTAAGAACTAGAACCCCAGTCCAGTATTCTTTCCACGTTATATTAATCATCTAGTTAAATTCTAAATTGTACAGTGCAGGACAGAAAGAATCCTCCTAGAATGTGGCAATGGAAAAGAATACAGTGGACTGTAAGAGCTGGAAAAGGCTTCAGAGAGGAGGAAAGTTTAATTTTCTGTTACCAAAACTGACAATCAATTAGTTGCAAGATTGCTGATGATGGGAATCACATTTTATTTTGTCCCATCATTCAGAGCACTTGTTGTCCCATCATTCAGAGCACAGAGGAAACTCAACTCTTGTTGGCCAACTTTTAAGAAAGTAGCATCTAATTATTAACTTAATTTAAAATTGGAAGGAAGTTGCATATTACAAGGAACGTGAACATCTTGGGTTCTGCAAAAATTGTATCTATGTGAAAAAAGCACAAGCCAGACCTTAACGACATCTCCCACGTAGATGCCCATTGATGAATGCCAAACCTGGCCCTTCATACCTTGTCCCTCCGGCTACCGTTAGAAAAAGAAAAACCTAATCTGGTGTTCCCACCTCTCATTGCTCATTTTGCCACATGACTTTGTTTCCATTACAAGGCAGACAGTCAAGATAACTGGACACGTTAACATAAAAGGAGCCTAAAGGACTTAGTAGCAGAGAGACAGGTGTATCCAGATAGTACCAGCCTGTTCTTCCCTGATGAGTAAACTATCACTGTGAAATTTAATAAATACAAATACTTAAAAGAATTTACAATAGCAACAAAATTCTATTTACAGGGTTCCAAATCCTTTTCTAATTTTGGGTAGTGAACTCATCAATGCTTTCATGTGGTGGCCATCAGACCGTGCAGAGCATTCTTGCTCTGCTTCTCTTTCCACTTCATATTACTCACACACACACTTCCATTTATGGACGTAGCTCCTCAAATGACAAGTATGTGATTATGTAACATCTGCCATATTGGTGTGTTGGTTTAATTATGTCCTTTTGAGCACAGACCAGTCCCTCTTTTGTTACTTTACATACTGCTTTGACTATCTTTGTACCAACTACTTTTGTTCTTCTCCTTTAAGAGTTAAGTTATAGTGTCAAAGGCAGAATTCTTGGCGAAGCATGTCAAGGGTTTTATTGTCCCTGCAACTTCTGCCAGTCTGAGCCTCAGAAAGGCTGAACCAACAATCAGAGCTCCCAGCAAAGGAAAACTTCACTTGTTTCCTCACAGCCCAACAGCAAGCACTTGGCATCTTTTATTTTGCTAGTTTTTCAGGTACTTTTAAGGTATTTTAATTTCCATGTTTCATTGCTCAGTGTTGTGTGATGTATTTTGATGCAGTGTTCTATATTCTTCCATGCCCAGACTTTGTGTACGTTTCTTTTATGTGAACTGTGTATTCACCTTTGACCATTTACCAAATAAAATCTGCCCATTAAACTCAGATATGCCAAGCCTTTTTACACGCAATTTGATTGTGCTTTTTAGAAATTACAGAAATAATTCCTATGTACTGTTAAAAATAATTCCAGCAACATAATAAAATGGTAAAAGGTTTCTTTCCCTCTTACTCTTTCCCCTCCTTGTAATAGTATCCCTGTCCAGATATAACCATTGAAATCATTGTTTATTCTTCTTATCACTAAAATCTGTAATTCTACATAATATACCCTGTGTATACTTCCTGGTTTAAGAATTTAGACAGCACTTAGTGGATTCCCACTATGAATGACAAGGAATTTTGCTGACTTACATTGCCTCCCTGTCACCAGTCCTGGTTTTCTGTGTTTTGTTTTTTTCAAATCTTCTACTGGACCTTGATGGAAAGATCACCAACACAACTGCCTCCAGCCTCTGGGCTGGATACACAAGTATAGAGTCTGTGGGATAAGAAATGTCACGGGTCTTTCCTGTCCATCTTTTGCTCTCCCACTATGAATATGGACATGGCTAGGGAAAAAGCAGTCACAACTGGCAGCAGACGCTTGCCCATGTGTGGGGCGATGAGTAGGAATGAGGGGACTAGAGCAACCTGGCAGAGACATGCTTCGAGGCAGAGGGTAGCACCCAATGACCAACTGTTGCCACGTGGAAATGTTGCCAGATCTTGTTTTTTGAGAAAAGCCACTCAGAAATGACTTGTATGTGTAAGCTTTTCATTTGTAAATCTTAGCTCAAATTTTTGAGAACACCACTGACCAAATGCAAAAGGTCTATGTGCCAACCATGGCCAATGAGCTGACCGTTTTTGAGGTCTGTCATTATGGTTTCAAGTCATGTACTCTAACCTCTGTTATTAGCTCCATCTGCTTTAGATGGCATCTCCTGACTTTCCACTCCGTAAGATGAGGACGGTAGTGTCCTTATGGTTTTCTCTTCCTTTCTTTCCCCAGCTCCCCCTTACCATTCACCATCCCTTTACTTTTGGCTTGCCAAAGCTTACGGAGTTTACTTTCTGTTCTGTAACTATAACTAAGGGTTTCGAGCTTTGCCTATGTTGATTTAAAAAAC
Source organism: Rhinolophus sinicus (assembly GCF_057876585.1). NCBI lineage: Eukaryota > Metazoa > Chordata > Mammalia > Chiroptera > Rhinolophidae > Rhinolophus > Rhinolophus sinicus. The sequence goes on along the minus strand of NC_142517.1, from coordinate 61,070,765 downwards.
AGAATGACAATTTTCTTGATAGCAATATTATACTGTATAAATATTTTCTTCAAATCTCTTGCGGCCGTGGATTAACGGTTCACAATCCATGACTGAAGAACTAGTTTCCAAATGTAGGTAGCTAGTGTGGGTTTTCCAACCCTTGGGTGCAGTCCTTTGTGTCTGAATGAGGGGCCTGACGGCAGGCTCCGTGGACCTGAGTGGAACAGACCTATGGGCAGGCTTCTCTTATGTCTGAGCATGTAGCAACTAACTGGACAGACAGCATATCCAACACATTTCAGCTGGTGGCAAAATAAAAACACTTTGAGATACTGATTAATTCCACACTAGACACTTCCGTTTTCTCCATACAGATATTAAGTAAACATCTTTTAATCACCCTGATTTCTGCCCCAGAGAGCCCACTACTGGTGTCCAAATCTTTTCATCTCCAATATATGGTTCTCACTTCTGCTGAAGCCTCACCCCTTATATGTTATGGATGGGCAGCGCCAATGTATATCCTTTAGTGTGGTCTCAAGAAAATCTCTCACCCACTAATGTCTTTTCTCCTGTTCTCAGTGCCGCTCTGAATTTATTCTCTTTTTAACCCTTTATGTTCACTTCAATGGCATATTTGGAGGAAGGAGGAGTTAATAAATCTGTTCAGTTTGGCATTTTGAACCAGAAGTGCCACCAGCTGCTGACAATTGTAGTTTCAACAACACTTGTCCTGTCATTTCCCATTCTGCTGCTTTTCCTTTGAATACTTTGGGAACTCTGTCACACGCAGGCAGCCTAACACCAGCAGCCTTGCCGTGACAATTTCTGGGAACAGACAGCTATGGAAAATTTGGGAGCACATTCAAGCTTGCTGGATACCAAGATTACCATTTTTCAACAAAACTGGAAGACAAAGATTCCTTCATCAAGAGATTACATTTGTCTTTGATGAATCTTATGCCCTTAGTAAACTCTCAAGAATTTAATGTCTTATTTCTATTGTGAATGGAACAACTATTTTTAATTTATCTTCTAGCTGTGGCTCTGTTATATGGGAACTGAATTAAATGTGAGTGGCCTTGACCAGCCCTGTCCAATAGCACTTTCTGTGACGATAGAAATGTTCAGTAATCTGTGCGGCTCAACGTAGTAGCTATTAGCCACATGTGGCCTTTGAGCACTTAAAATAAGGCTAGTGTGGTTGAGGAACTGAATTTTCAATTTTAATGAACCTACACCTAAATTTAAGTAGCCACAGGTGGCCAGTGGCCGTCTGACTGGATTCTGCAGCTCTAGACCTTGAACAACTCATTCTCGTTGAGGAAACAAAAGACGATAAACAATAACCGATAAAATTGTAAACTGGTAAAATGTAAACATGTGTCATATATGTAAGTATTATAGGAATTCAGAGGAGGGAGCAATTGAAGGTTAGAAAGCTCAGGATTAGATCTATTAATATGAGGTAGATCTATGCACTAATGTGAAAAAATGCAAAAAGTTAAGTGAAAAGAGCAAGTTGCAGATCAGTATATGTATGTGGGCCCACTTTGTATGTGTGTGTGCGTGTGTGTGTGTGTGTGTGTGTGTGTAAAATAGATTATATGTAGATAGATATACGAGGCCTGACAATTAAGTTTGCGAACTTGTTGCAATGATGTTGCTGACCTTTTTTGATATCAGAGGGGTTATTCATTATGAATTTGTACCAACTAGACAAACAGTTAATCAAGTTTACTATTTGGAAGTGCTGAAAAGGCTGCGTGATAAAGTTCGACGACCTGAACTTCTCGCCAATAATTCATGGCTCTTGCATCACAACAATGCACCAGCTCACACGGCACTCCCTGTGAGGGAGTTTTTAGCTAAGAAACAAATAACTGTATTGGAACACCCTCCCTACTCACCTGATCTGGCCCCCAATGACTTCTTTCTTTACCCAAAGATAAAGGAAATATTGAAAGGAAGGCATTTTGATGACATTCAGGACATCAAGGGAAATACGACAACTCTGGTGGCCATTCCGTAAAAAGAGTTCCAAAATTGCTTTGAAGGGTAGACTAGGCTCTGGCATCGGTGCATAGCTTCCCAAGGGGAGTGCTTCGAAGGTGACCATAGTGATATTCAGCAGTGAGGTCTGTAGCACTTTTTCTAGGATGAGTTCATGAACTTCATTGTGTGACCTCGTGTGTGTGTGTGTGTGTGTGTGTGTGTGTGTGTGTGTGTGTTTGTGTAAAATAGATTATATGTAGCTAGATATACACTTACATTTGCACAGAACATTCCTGGAAGGATACCCAAATTGTTGACAGTGGCTGCCTCTGAAGAGTAGAAGTAAGTGTCAAGGTAAGGAACTGTTTTACATTATTTGAATTTTTGTTTTAAAAATAGTCTAACATTTAAATCATTTTTTCTTTATAACAAAGTTATAGGCACAGAGATGATTAATGAATAGTACGTTTTAAAAAGGCCAAAGCAGTCAACTCTTTCCTGTGGTTATTACTCATGAATGATCTTATGTGATTATTGGAAATATTCCACATCCTATTATCATGGCTCTACTGTCCTCTAATAAAATGCTTTAAAAAAGAAAACATACTTAAGGAAAGTAGCCTGAAGGAGATAGAATTTAAATCGGAACTTGAGGCTGGGTAGGATGGAGAGACGGAAGGGCATTCCAGATTAAGGCACAGCCAGAGGCAATGAGGGGAGCAGGGATGCAGGCCTGTGGGTGTGTAACAGTGAGGGCAGGAGGTGGGGTGGGGTAAGGGGAGGTAAGCCCCATGGGAAGCATGGGACCAAACCTGATGAACTTGACTGGCAAGAGGGCTGGAGCCTTAGGCCCTACCACCTTGGCTCCTGGGGGAACCAAACATTTATTGAGCACCTATCATGTGGCAGGCATTGTGATAAATAAGAAACAGTCATGAGTTCAGGTAAGCAGATGAGACACGTGAAAGGGACGGCATCACAGAGTATGAGGAACACAAGACTTGGATCCAAAGGTCCTGCCTCTATCACTTACTGATGTAACCTTGGCTAGTTTGTAATTACTTTGAGCACCCGTTTGTTTCCTCTATAAAAGGATAAAGCTACCTTACCAGAAGGATGAAATGACTAAGGTTACATGCCTGGCCCCAACAGGGCAGCAACAAATGCCAGTTCCCTTCCTATGACACTCTGCCCCCATTCCTAACCCCAAACTGATAGGGCAGATAAAATACTTTTCTTGTTTACCTTTCCTCCACAAAGGTGATGGAAGAACCAAGTGTCTGTATCACGTATGTGTGGGCTGGGGGAGCAGGGCCAGAACTCTGCATACAATGCTGGGGACCTAGGAGCTGGGCGTAAAGGCCTCTTAGGCTGAAGAGCTTCATCCGAGGTTCCAGGGAATGACACAGGGGGTGACACCGGCAGACGGGCGTTTTCGGATGATGACTAACGTCGCAGTAGGGAGGGCCACCTGGAAGGGCAGCAGTCAAGCAGCAGGAACCCAGTTTTCAGGTCACTCCAAGCCCCGTCTCCATCTCCTCTAAATTCCTACACTACAACAAGTATTTATTGAACTATTCCAAGCATCCAATGATACACTGTCATATCCTGCTACTTGATGTGCACATGCTTTCCTCCAGAACCACACAATTGGGACTCCTGAGGACAGAAGGCAGACCCGCTACTTCCTTCCAATTTTTCAAAGTGATTGAGTGCTTCTGAGTTAGACGTGAACTGGGGAGAAGTTATTGGGGGAGGGCTACTACTATTGGCTAAAGGAGAAACTGAGAAATGATTCCAGCTTGCCTGGGTCACATTTTCTCGTGTTCCTTCCCTCTCTCCTCCACGACTTAAACATAAACATGCCTTGATGAGGCCAGACTAGCCCTTGATGAGAGGCCCACGTGAGTAAACACTGAGAAGTCCGGCCTGGACTGAAACCTCCTTTGAGCTGTACTTTTCAAGAGGCACTAAAGTATCAGCTCATTTGATTCACAGCACAGCCAGGACCTATCACCATGTTTGCTTTTTCTGATAAGAATGAATTCCAGAGCAGAGGGGAAGAAATCTCCAGTAATGTCAGTATTTTTCCTACCATCTTACTCCTTTCGTATTTGACTGTGGAGGGGGAAACAGTCCATCAATACTTTGGCAGCCCACATAGACAACAGAACAGCTAGAGGAGTTTCGGGCAGCCCCTGGCACTTGTGGGGTGCTGGCTAGCTATACATGGAAGCCCCAGCTTCCTGGGCCAGTAGTGCTCACCAAGCGGTAACACAGTGTGATGTACCACGCGTCCCATCCGAGCTGCATCCTGCATTGCGGAGATTGTCCTACACACATGGGTGGGCAACAGAGCCCCACACCCGAGTCTCAGCTACCTGCTCATCCCCCCAAGCAAACAGGTGCCCCCTGACCACCCCCTCAGGCCTAGCAACACCTTCTCATCGAGAGAGGCCCACACAGGCACTGAACATGGACTCAGGGCCATTTGGTAAAGAATTCTGGGGTGCTGGGTATCTAAAACGCTGGGCTCCAGTGGGCACATCCCTTGGGTAGACAGGTCCCCTGCTCTGAGGTGAGAAAATCCTTTGCCAGACAAAGGAAGAAGCGTTTCTAGAACACGGGCTCAGGTTTCCTGGGTTTAAAGGTGGTACTGATGAGATATAGAGCCAAAGTTTTATGAGTTCCTGAAAGTATAATCTCAAGCTTTAGGCTGGCAGAGCCAAAAGAAGAAGATAGTTTCGGCCTAATAAGTAGACCCTGATCAAACAGTAGTTGTTCTATCGTGACATTAACTTACGACTTGACCCAGTGTGGTTGACTTCCTCTCAGAAACCCTAGACCCTGTTGGTTCAAGCCAGATGGCCACAGCCAAGAAGGCCTGAATTCTTCTAGAATGCTTTAAGTGCAGGGCCACATTCCACTCAGAATAAGGTACTCCCCTCACTGTTGGCAGATTTGATAAGGGTCTGAGATTTTTAGTTCTTCTCTGTCCTATGTCTTCTCCCCTATTTATCCTCATCATTTAAAGACCCAGTATCTCCACATGTATCTTACTAGGTGTTTATCAGTTAGGAATACTTTTTGTAAAACTTCCTGTGTGAATAACCACAGCCAAAGATCCTATCTGGGAAAGTTTTTAAGCCTTAGGATTTTTGTCTCGTGGCTGTTAGTTTTCAGGCTCTCTCCACCGCTGAACACCCCACCCCCACCCCCACCGCACCCCACCCAATCCGTAGTGTTCTGGCTTGTCGCCTCGTGATTTTACTACAGTTGACCAAGCACCAAGCATCACCTCTGCATTCAGGGCAGGAAGCAGAGGTAGAATATGACAGTAACAGCGATGATGTTTTCTTTTTTTTAAATCAGAAAAACAAGAACTTTCCCAGAAACTCCCTAGCAGATTTCAGCAGAATGTGTCACTGGGTCACCGTTAGCTGCAAAGGAAGCCTCTACAGTGGCCTGTAGAGTGGAAACGGGCAAGGGGAAAGGGGACCGGTAGTGGGTGATGGGTGGCCGTCCCAAGTACCTCAACAAACGGGGAAAACCCTAGTGGACGTGACGGACTGAGACCCACAGAGCTGATCATCTCATAGTTTGGGGCTTCTCAGAAAAAGACATGAGCCACAAGGGGCACCTGTGGCCCTACCTGAATGCCCCCCAAGTCTTCTTGCTAGAAAGAGAGGCTTTCCTGGAGGAAGGGGTTCATTAAGTTCTTGACCTAACAATAAGCATAAAAAGGAAATGGGCAGGGCGGGCAACAGCGTTTGCCTCTTTCGGGAATAAAAACAGAAAGCACAAGTTTGAACCGACTTCTAATTACCAGCTCAGGGAGCAGAAGGAAACAGACCTTTATAACTTTCTCACATCTGTGGTATCCGCTGTGTTTCCATAGTGATGGGAGGGTCCCTGTGCCACCTTCAGAAGAAGAAGCTGGGACATCCTGGTACCCTCTACACCACGCTTCAGGGCTCAAGCTGTTGGTGGCAACTTTAAAGATGAGGGAGGGTCGGAGGAGAGGAAAGCAGACAGAGCTCGTGGGGGCTACCACCAGTAAGAGAAGGATTCTCGCTGGCTGCAGTGGGCACCAGCCTGGGCCTAAGAAGTAGCTTGAAGACTTCATTTTTAAAAATCATTCACTTGTAAGAGATTCTACAAGAGCCCCGTTACTGAAGAGCTGAGGTCCTGAGGCCACTGGAGACTGACCTGGGACTGGTTTGCTGCAGACTGAGCGTCTAGAACAGGATGTGTCCCAGGAGATGAAGGGAGGGGTCAGTGCAGGCAGAATTAAATGGCCACAGCTATGAAGGTTAACATGCATTGGAGGCAGAGAAGCACTGACCATGCTCCCTATGGAGCTCAGTCTTTTATAACTAGCAACTCCCGGTTGTAGGCCACGTACTTCCGGTTAACACTACCTTCCCTTCCCCTTCTCTGAGGGCACCAGGTCAGGAAGACTCCCGATCAACCTCATCTCTGGTAGAAAAACAATCAGTTTCCTCATCCTGGAATCATTTGAGGTGGCCTTGCCCCAATGCGAAACGCCCCTTTGTGTCCTCTGCTACTGTGACAATACCCACTTGTGGCACGCTAGTTTACAGAGCACTTTCTGTGACAGCCTCTCCCTCTGCGTTTCCCTCTGCAGTTTTGCAGATGGAAGCAGACACTCCCTCCGACCTCTCTCTGGAATAGTCTTCCTTCTGTGTCCACTCTCCGCCAGCATGCTGTCAAGGTGTTGTTCTGGGTTTGTTCCAGGCAGGTGATCAGCGAGAAGGTAGCTCTGAAGGCTGACTTTTTAGGTGCGTGTTCGTTTACAGCCCACATGCAACATACACAGTCAACTACTTCATCAATATAAACAAAATAAAAATTTCACAGAGAATGCTGTATTTTAAGAATACTGCTGTCAACATTGTGAACGCACCCAGCATGAGTTGTTTAAGATGGTTCTTCTTATGTTATGTGAATTTCATCTCATTAATAAAATACTGTATCACTACACTGTTTAATGTTCTGAAGTGCTTTACCATTTTCTTCTTCAACTCATTTCCTTTTCACAACCCTGCAGACCAGAAATACAGCAACAACTAGTTGTTTCTTCTCAGATAAGGAGACCTAGGTCTTTAGAAGGTATGACCTGCCAACGAGAGAATGAGCAACCAAGGACTCCGGGGAGCTGACTCCGGGGCCAGAGCTCATTCTTCAAAGTCCCAAATCAAATGACCTCAAATGACCACCAATCAGCTCCTTGGTGACCTCCAAAGTCAGCAGAGAAAGCGAGGCCAGCATCAGGCTGCAAGGAAGTAAAGCCATCTCTTCCTTCTCACGTCTGTCTGAATTTAAGGACGAAGTTCATCTCTCAGAGGCAGAGGGCAAGACGGCCGTTATGGAGATGAAATCAGTTTTGTTAAGCCATTTTTAAAGTTCATTTTAAATTTCTTTATTTTTAAGTGTAAACTCAGTGTTTCATAATGCATTCACAAAGTTGTGCAACCATCATCATCCCCAAAAGAAACCCTGTACCGATGAGCAGTCACTCTTCACTACCCCTCCCTAGCCCCCCGGCAACCAGTAATCTGCCTTCTATGTCTGTAGGTTTGTCTGATCTGGACCTTTCATATCCATGGAATCATGTAACATGTGACCTTTTGTGTCTGGCATCTTTCACTTAGCGTGATGCTTTCCGTGTTCATCCATGTCGTAGGATGTACCAGCATTTCATTCCTTTTTATGGCTGTCTAAGCCACTTCTAACCCTCCAGGGATTCTTCTTGTTGCTTCTTTCCTGCCAGTTGTGGGGGTATCGGGGTGTGGGGGGATCACGGTCAGGGTAACCGAAAACAACCCTCATCCCGGCAGTGCCCAGAGGGAAGAAACGGATCCCTCAGCAGCAGCACGAACATTCTCCACAATCTTCTCCAAGTAAAAGACATGACAAGGGCTGTTGTGTCACCTCCACCAGCAACAGTCAGCTAGACAGGCCCGTGCAGAGCACACCAGGCAGTGCAGTGCAGCTTCGGGCCATGTGCACAGCAGCACCCCCTGCACCCTCTCCAGATGGCCCCCCAGCCAAACCTGGGCAACGCCCAGCGTCATCCAGGCAGAGGGATGCGCTCAACCTCTTCCTTCTACAAGCTTTCGGGGCCTGCTCTGGAATCGTATAGTTGACCCTTGAACAACGCGGGGGTTAGGGGCACCAACCCCCAAACAGTTGAAAATTCACATACTCGTACCGTTTAATTCAGCTCTCCCTATCCGTAGATTCCCAACCGCAGATCAAAAACACTTTGCGATCAGTGGTTGGCTGAATCCACAGAAGTGAAACCCAAGGATAAGGAGGGATGACTGTATCCTTACTGAAAAAAATCCACCTATAAGTGGACCTGTGCAGTTCAAACCCGTGTCATGCAAGGGCCAACTGTAGATTCATAGTGCAACCTAAGAATTCCTCATCACCTCAGTTGTCTTTTGCTCCCATCAAAGCCCTCTAGCTTCTAAAGCATTTTCTGGGGTAGATCCCCCATGTTTAATTCCAGCACGAATAGCACCTGCAACCCCCACTTCCACATGCATCTCCATGTCAAGTGGACGATTTGACTTCCTGGTGGCCTGAGCCAGCAGCTTACTGAAAGTCTCCCCAACTGGGCATAACACCAGATATTCTGACAATTAGTCTGTAATGTTCCTAGCTTCTCCTCCTTTCTAGTACAAGATGGACAAGGAATTACCATGCACACTTGCAGAAGAAGAAATGGAGACCCAATAAGGGCAAGCCAGCAATGTTCATTAGCAAAAGAACTGATAAAGGGTCCGATATCTAATCACCCCACTCTGGAGGTTCCCAGTAGATACACGAGGGGGTGAGTTAACTAAAACACTCCATCCAGGGAGGAAGTGAAAGAAAAATTATAGTCAGTTCTCAATTGTCCATACTTGAGGGCACCTACCGTGTTTCCCCGAAAATAAGACCTAGCCGGACAATCAGCTCTAATGCGTTTTTTGGAGCAAAAATTAATAGAAGACCCGGTCTTATTTTCAGGGAGACACAGTATTTATACCATATTTGAGGGCACACATTTAAACCATATTGAGGGCGCACGCTTCCTGCCACCAGCCCATGGCTTCTTCTCTTATAATCAGGCAGCACATACCCAGACATGACCTATGTTAACAGCAAAACACCTGTGTCCCTCCCACCCTCAAGTTGTCCGACACAGACCAGGGCCAACCATAAACAAAAGAAATAGGGCAAACGGCATATATTCACTTCATATGTGGGTCCAAAACAAACCAGGACCTCCAACACATCCAACCTTCTGCGGAAAAGGCTGGAGGAAGAGCAAGGACCCCTCCCATCTCCCCCAAGCTTCCCACCCAGCCAGCTTCTTACCCTCCCTTCAAACTTGGCGGTGGCTCCTTCTCTGATGCAGAGGTTCCGAGGGGGCAAAATGAAAGCAGGGGCCGCAGTCAGGGGCATGGAGCCGACTCTTGAGTGATCCACACTGAGGGAGGTTTTAGAAACGTGTGTCGACGCAGCCAGCTTCACGTCCCCCATGGTCTGCAAACAGGAAGGAAGGCAGGTCAGGTGACACAAAAAGTACAGCCCTGTTTCCCCGCAGGCGGCAGTGGGCCCAGTGTGCTGGTTGGGTCCCTGTGTTGTGGGTTTTACAGGGAGCAGGTGCCACACTAGGTTAGGGTCCACCTGAAGCTCCTCTCGGGGAATGAGAGGCTCTGTATCCTCCACAGCAAGTCTGCCAGGGGGAGGCCCAGCCAGCCCAGACGCCACCTCCCAGGGCCACGCCCTAGCCGCCCCCAAACACCCTGGAGAACTAGGAGAGGGGCAGCTGGGGCAAGAACAGAGAAACCAAATGGTCCTCAGAGTTTTTACAATGGTACCTAAAACCAGTATTGATTAGCTACTGACCTGTCAGAATCAATATTTACATTAGGCACTGTGGTAGAAAGAAAAAGCTGGTTTTGCTTGAACCGTGAGAGCTCATAGGTCAAAGAAACACAGGATTCACCCTCCAAGAAAGAAAGTAGTTTGGGGTTAATACAGCAAGGATCCTGGGTGAGGTAAGCGTGTGTGGTTGGACGAAGGGAAGGGAGCAAGGCCAGAAAGGACATCCTACTTCTGGGGACTAGACTGTGAAAAAGGCTCAAAGGTCACAGAACATTAGAGAAGAGAGTTTTAGATTATCTAGGCTAACTCCTACATTTATAACTGAGGCCACAGAGGGTTCAGTTACTTCCCCACAGAGACAAAGCAAAATGATGGCAACACCTCAGGTTCCTGACTCTGGTCCAGGGCCTAATTAGGACTAGACAAGATGTGAATGGGGACGGCAAGGTTAGCTGGAACAAAGGGACTGCCTTAGGAGTGATTCCAGAAGTGGAATTAGCAACAGGTACGAATCTGAGTTCTTGGTTGTAAACTACAGAAACTGACGCTGGCTCTCATAAATGGAAAAGGGATCTGTTAGAAAAATGGGGGTTTGGGGGAGCTCCCGAGATCCACAGGAAAGGTTGGAGGACCAGACTAGGCATCAGTTGAGATAGGCTGAGTGGTCAGATTGCAGCCAAGGTCACTAGACACCCACAGCCACCGCCTGGAATACATCCTAAGTATCCCTGTTCCAGGTTCTAAGTCCAGGTAGAAGCCTGCCAGGCTGGGACGGCTCCAGGTCGGGGACCAGGTCTTATTCTCTACAGAATCCGTGGTGCCTGGACTATTGTAGGCGTGCGACAAACATCTGCTATATTTCTGTTCACTTACTTGGGATCTTCAGTCACATACTTCAATTCTACACTGTGAGCTGGATAAGCTGACACAAATGAACAGCGGTATGCAGGGCATGTAATTAGTTTGTTTAAATTTAATGACATCTAACAAAAATAAAATGGAGATACTATTCTGCAGTTCAAATTAAAATAACAAACACCTAGATCTGTTTGCAACAGGGCACATCCCTGCTGGACAAATCCAGCTTTCTCTTTCACTGATAAGGTATCAGCTTTGCAAACAAAATCCTTTCCAAGTGATAAGACTCAGAGGTTCAGTGCATTAGGTAACAATGAAAGCAAAACTTACATAGCACTTACTATACGCCAGGAACTATTCTAAACACTTTATAAGTCACAGCTCATTTGCTCCACACAACACTATGAGACAGATAATCGCCTCATCCCCATTTTATGGAACAGAAACCAAGGTGCAATGAGATTAAGAAATTTGCTCAAGGTCGTGGTATTCAGTAGGGCGCAGAGCTGGCATCTGAACCTGGCATCGGGCACCAGAGCCCCTATTCTTAATCATTCGTAATCATTGGGCCTTCTCACCTGGAAACAGTCACAACTGGCTGGTGGGAAGGGGCGTGAGGTTGGGGTAACAAGGGAGGAAATGAGAGCTGCTACCACACAAACAAAAATTAAGATTTTCTCTGTCACAACATATCATCAGCAACATTAAAAGATGGATGATAATCCAGGATAAAATGTTCGGAACAAAAACAAAGGACTAGGACAATTTACATATAAAAAGAAAACAACCTGACAATAAATGGGCAGAGGCTATGCCTTGGATGGTTGGTTCACAGAAGACAGACAGAAGACGACTAAACAAATGGACACTGCCTAGCAACAGTAAGAACCCAGCAGTGCAACTTAGGAACAAGCTGTTGTCTTAAAAAACTAACCCAATTGACATTTAAAAAGAAAGATAACATATAATGCTGGTGAGATTGTGGTAAGGTGGATATACTTATACCCACCCGGGGAATATAAATTGGTACAATATTTCTGGAAAGCAATTTGGCAAAAAGATTCTGAATAAAATGTCTCTCTCTTTTCCTAGTAATCCTACATTTAGAGATGTATGATTGGGAAACAATCAGAGATGCAGCCCAAAATTTATATATAAAAATGTAATCACATTATTTTTAACAAAAGAAATAGGAAAATAATCCAGTTAAATAGAAATAGAGAAAAAACCCTCATCTAACAGTGAGAATTGGTTACGTACAATGGAATATCAGGCAGTTACATGAGTGCATACTTAACAAGGTAAACAATGACAGGAATTTAATAATATAAAAATTTTAAACTAAAAATAAGTTTTATTATGGAAAATTTCAAACATGCAGAAAAATAGAAAGAAAAATAAAATGAGCACCTCAAATACCCATCACCTAGACCCAGTAATTAGTCTGTTGCCATATTTATATCATTGTGTTGGTGTATGTGTTTGCAGAACAATTTCAAAGTAATCATGACATAACTTTAATGGCAAGAATCAGGATATATTCATTCACTCAGTTAAAATATATTTATTGAACATCTTACTATGTGACAAGCTAGGTGTTGGGACACTGAAGTGAATAGTTACTTGTGTGTGTGTTGAATGTGGTCACATGGGTAGGGAAGGAATGGGGTTCTTATATCCTGCAGAGCTACCTAGGATGGTCCCCCAGAGGGGACACTGCTCCCTCTGCCCTCCCCCACTGCCACAGAAGTGAGGTGACAGATAAACTCTGTGCCGACAGCACCAGCGGTGGGGGCAGGGATCATGAGGGTCTGACCCTGCCGTAAATACAGGGGCATTGCTACTTTCTTTCTGTGAGCCGGGCAAGGTGCTGCAGTTCTCTTGGCCTCGGTCTCCTTTTCTGTAAAATGGGAATGATAATATCAACGTGCAAGGTTGAAGGGAGGATTTGAATGAGAGTGTATGCAAAACACATAGTACAGCGTAAAAGTGGTTCAGTAAGTGGTAGCCGTCAACATCATCACCCAGCTCCCAAAGGAAAACCAGTGTCCCCACCCTTTTCACCAAGGACAGCAAGACGCCCAGGCCAGCCTGATTATCTTCAGGGCAAGGGTAGGAGAGTGGGATTGCTGCAGAACAGCGGGAGGAGGCAGATGGCAGAATTCCGCAAAACAGGGGGAAAGAAGGACTGGCGTGTCCGTTCTCGCAGCCCCGTTTCATGGGCAGAGAGTGTGCCCCTGACAGCATGCTGGGCACTAATCTCACTCGGTTCCCACAGTCCTTGCAAGGCAGTTCTGACTATGCTCCTTGTACAAATGAGGACACGGGCTCAGAAAGCCAACTGCACTTGTCTGACGTCACACAGCTAAGAGGTGGACACCACACTGCAGTCTGACTGCAGTCAAACCCTGTGCCTTTCCTGGAGGGCCCCAGACCCAGGGGAGCCATTTCATGCTATTCCCAGGAAAAAGGATGAAATAGGCAGAGGCTATTGCAAAGAGGAGTATTAGGAGTTGCAGAGAGAAAAAGGGGTGGGGGCAGGGAATGTGTTGCCTCCCTACTCTCAGGCCTGGTTTTGGTAGACACAAGTCTCTTCTGCCTCTGTTTTCTGGGGAGCCGGAAACTATGAGTGGTGACATCAGGCTCATGACCCCCTTTACAAATCCTCTTGATCCAAGACCTTCTGGGGTCCACCTAAAACCTCCCGAAGACCCCAGAGACTGTCATCAAAGGGAACGTCCTTGGTCTCAAGAACACAGAAGACAGAAGTCATCCAGCTCTAGGGGAGGTCTGGCATTATGGTTAGAAACAGAACAAATACGCAAATCGATACAGCCAGAAGACATCCAGTCCCCTGCGAGGCGGCTGCAGGGGGCAGATACTTAACCATCATGCAAGCAGGACCACAGCCCCGTACCAGGCGGGCCAGACACACCAAACAGCTCCGCTCAGCCCACTGCCATCAGCAGAATAAACAGATTCCATCCACACTGCCAATTAATAGTTACTGACATATTTGGAATGCTCTATCAAAAAAAAAGTCAAACCATCCTTGTTCCCTTCTCATCCCTCTTCCAGCCTGGTGACCACATTCCCATCGAGAAGACCAGAGGCCGGGGTGACTTCTGCAATATCTTCTCAGCAGCAGAGCAGTGCTCAGTGGCTGAATGAAACATACCAACTAGGGGGTTTTGTTCATTACCAGTTACACCCAGATCAAAGGACAGAAAAGTTAAGAAGAGAGAAAAACGGAGGCGTGGGGTCAAAAAGAACAGTGGTCTGAGAGCTGGAAGCAGCCCCTCCACCCCAACACACACACACACACACACACACACACAATACTTGGGGCAAAACTCACGTCCAAATACATTTATTGAACATCTTACTTGTTTCCACAAGTAACAGAATATATTGATCATTCAAAGCAGCACTAAGTTAATTTGACTTTAATTTGATCAGAAGCACTTTAAATTGTCTCTTGAACCCAGAAACACTTTCAACTATGCCAAAACGGAGTGCAACTGTGAGGCAAAATGACTCAGAAAAAAAAGGTAAAAATCAGGGATCAAGTTATGGCAGAACAAGTTTATCGAAACCAGCTGTCGTCCCGTTCCCTCCCCAAAGTGCATACATTGGAAATGATCGCAGCCTTGAAGCACCAGATCCGGCAGCAGGGTATCCTGGACAGACCCTGCCTTCCCTACAGGAAAGGGCTCCTGGCAGGCTCCGCACTGGAAGCCTAGCTGTCAGCAGTGAGTGACCAGCCACAGCGCACATCAGAGGCAGTAAAACCACCCAGATGCAAATGCCCCAGGCAATGACTTCTCCTCTGTCCACCCCTTAATTCTCTGCTGTGCATTCAAATCCTGACAATTTCCCTAATTGCTCCTAATGCCTAAGCAGGCCGCTCCTCAGCTGTGGGCTGTGCCACGCTGATGTGCTGTGACCCACGGGACACACAGGGGTGCAGGGCCACACACTGGAGAACGGCCCATGCCTTACCTGGTCTCTTCCCCTGGGCAGAACTCACATGAGTCGGGTCGCTGGGGCAGCCACGCTTTGCCACTGCACGGCACAGATTCCTGTCTAAGGTCCGGCCGAGAAAGAAGAAGGAAGGAGAGACAGGGACGCCACAGAGCCCAGGGCCTGACTGAAAAAGTTAAGGGGCGTTTGACTTTGCTCGCAGATGTTGCAACTTGCCTTCCGCTGGGCAGCCAGCTTCACCGGGTCAGGCAGATCTGTTGTTTTAATTCGTCCAGCTGGGGTGACCTTTGAAACCCCTGGCTGCCAGCTGCAGAGGCTCTCAATGGAGTCCCGGGGAAACCAGGGGTGGAAGCTTACGGGTTTCTACAGCGCTGCAGATTCCAATCTGAGTGTGGAGTAAAGGGAGGACACTGTCAAGGAGAGAGCTGAGACTTTGGAGGGGCTGGGCACCCCCCCCACATCTGGCCTGGAACCCCACCTTACCCCTTGGCACATCCGGCCTAGGATTACCACCCGGGGCTCGTGGGACATTTGTCTCCAGAGACCAAGCTTCTTCCTCCTTAAACTGAGGAAGCCCCATTTACGATCCCTGAATGGGAGGCAAGCCCAGAGAGCAGATGGAGGGGGGAACTCCAGGCCGCAATTATTTTTAAGGAATCTGGGCTGAGATCTGAACCAGTCCGACAGACTGGTTCCCGTCATGCACAGGATCTAAAGGCCCTGGTCCCGACCCCTGGGGAGCTCCAGGAACAGTCCTTGGGGCACACCTCTAAAAGGTGGTGGCAAGGTGATGCCCAGCCCAGCACCTTTCCTCCAGGGGACAGAAGGTTGTCCATAGTCCCAGCGGACTCTCTCATCCTGTGTAACTCACACTTTGGGACAGGGCACACCTCGAGAACCGTTGCTTTAGCTTATGCCCCTCCTCCCCCTGTCACACCATCCGCTCTCACTTCTGTCCTCCTTACGATATACGCGGACAGAGAAAAGTGGTTTTCTAGGACTAGTGGTATGCAGCTTTGAGGGACAGGTAGGGCAGTGGGTGAATCAATACATAATTTGATTCCATCTTTTCTTCTAAAGGGAATGGCTGAACAAATGTGGACCAGAGAGCTTCGAAGCCTGAGACAGACACTGAGAAGAGAACACCTTTAGGTCAATTAAATCCTTGGCCAAAACATAGTGTACACCCCAGATTCTGGAAGACCTTGCAGGTGGTACATATTCTGAATATTTCAATGGCGAATAACAGAAGAAATAAATCCAAAAAATCAATGGTGTTCATCACTAACAATGGAGGCGAACAGAATCTAACTAAGTCTTCCTAGATGGTGGTCCCTGTTAGTGGGCAACGGGACTGGAAAGTCATTTGAGATTGGAAGGAACTGAGGACAATCATTTGGACAAAATCTCGGAAGGTGCATTTATCAAACCTGTGGGCTACACTAAGCAAGTAGGAATAGCTAATATGTTGGATGCTAAATACCCCCCTGAAAGATCAGCAAAAGGGACCAGAGCCTGAGTGGATGTTTAAAAGAACAATTTTAAAATGCCTATACCTTAGGTCAAAAACAAAAACTAAACAACTATCCAAGTACAAAATGGCTGACTGGAAACGCTCATCAGGGACTTCTGCCCCACAGAAGTTAGGCCGCCACGGTCCTTGCTAGGAGCACACACCGAATCCCTTCTGTGCTGGCAGCCATGGAGTTGTGTGGTTATATGATTAACTTTTGTTTCCCCCACTGGAACGCAAGCCCCAGCAGGTTACAGGTCCTGTGTGTTTCGCCCACTGCTATATCCCCAATGCCTCAAATACTGAGGAGCACATAGTAAGTTCTCAAAAGACAACTTGCGGAATATATGGATGAACAGACATTTGGGCTAAAAAAAAAAAAAAAAAAATCACTTCCACACTATGACACCACTTAATTTTGTTGGCTAGGGAATCTCATGAATGTTAGAGAGAGGACGTAGGGAAAGCAGCAGGGGAACAAGTCACAGTAATAAAATATCTACCCCTCTGGGGCCTGTAGGGATTTGGTTGTAGACACATGGTGCCGGTCTAGCTCTAAACCTGCCATGTAACTCATGCACCCTTTCTACTCTTTACTTCTCAGTCCTCCCATGTGTGAAACGGCATAATGTGCTCTGCCCTGAGTACCCGCTCTGGTTTCCTTCTGGCAACTCTATCCAGGTCCCTGGGTTCTCACGTAAAATCATGCAAAGCCAGCCCGCTCTGTCCCCACAGCTGAGTTCTTGCCTCAGCACCCGGCAGCCTCTCCCTCCCCATGGCTCCCTGGGCCTTTCCTCTTGGAAAGCACATTAAAGGAGGGGCTGGGCTTCTGCAGCAGATGAGCTGCCCCGTCAGCACAGCAGCAGACCACGGGTGGGAGGAGGACGTCTGCTCAGCAACACAATCCTGAGTGCCCACATCTTTGGCAGAAAGTTATTTTTAAATTTTCTCAAAAGGGGACACACACACACACACACACACACACACACACGGATCGAATCAAACAAATAGACCCAACCGCACACACAGTGTGAACGAGTGCGGCCTGGTCTCCTGAAGCTGCTCTCTTCCTGTTGGGATTCTTGCTTAATTTGGGATGTAATGAGAACAGGCTGAGAGAAGCTTCCTGCAATAAAAGTCACAGGCAAAAAGAAATCAAAGCCAGAAACCCCAATGATAACTAAATTAGCAAAATGCACGTTCCTATCACAGTCTAGCAAAAATCCTGAAGTTCACTCATTTAATTATCAGGTGTCATCCCTGCAGAAGGAAGTTTGGGGTCACACGTGTTTATCCACATCCCCTTCTCCACCACCAGGTCTCCTCCCTCCAATCTGCTGAGCCATACCAATGAAACCCCACGAGATGAGGGGGTAGGGGCAGCCCCACAACCTCACTTCGTAGGAGCCTGGGAAATCAGCGCAGCAACGGGAACAGTGCTCGTGGCTCACACCCCCACGATGTCCCGCAGCGGGGTACAGACTGCTCTGCAGTCAGACATTGCATTTCTCCACCGCTAACCATGTGGCCTGAGGGAAGCGACAATCTCTGAAAGCCTTAGCTTACTCATCTGTAAAATGGGGCTAGTATCATCCCACCTCCTGCCCATCTGCAGGGTTGCTATGAGGGTCAGCAGGGTGAATGAAAAGCCTCAGCCCGCTCACTGGCATAGAAGAAGCGCTCAATACATGCAGCTATTATTGTTCACACTGCTGCTGTGTTAGGATTTCTGTCAGCTCGGAGGATAGAGGCAGCCTTGGCCAAGGAGGGGTCGGCACAGGAGAAATCGGGAGGCAGCACCAGAGGGGAAAACAGTACAGAAGAGTCAGCGACTCCAGCACTTACCATGGCTGCACCCCAACCGGCTGTGTGACCTGAAGGAAGTCCCTTCCCTTCTCTAGTCTTTCCCACGTGGTCTGAAGGGCCTCTCCGGACCCTGCCTGCCCTAGCGCACCTGTGTCTCCGGGACTGCTGCCAGCTCTCCTTAGCACACCTGGGCAGGTAGGAAAGGTCCCAGCAGAAGGAGCCACGCCCAGAGCAGGAATGAGATGCTGCAAGACACCAGGTGGGAGGCAAAGCCCTCCTTACCACAGACTTCTGTTTTGGGCCCACGATGCAAGGCTCCAAGGCCTGAGAGCCAAACCCGACAGGCGCACCTGGTCCTCAGGGAACACCTGCAGGACCCCAGCACAGGCCAGGACGAGCCTGAAGCCCAGGCCAGTGCTAGTAACAGGCACCTACCTATGCACTTATTTCAGCGGCTCAGCCTCTGGCCAGCTGCCAGGTCTGTCTAGAGAGGGGCTGGGGCTGAAAGAGCTGAGGGGAAACCCTAGGGGGGGAAAAGGAGAAAGAGACACAACCAAGAATAGTTACTGTTTAGTGAGCACTTACTGTGTGCCAGGCATTGGAGTAAGTACTTAGGATGGACCTTAGCAGAGCGACAAACATTAATAGCAAAATTAATGGAGAGTATCATTCAGTAAATGGCGTATTTTCCTTTTCTTTCTATTACTTCATTCTTCCTCTCCCAATTCAGCCCACATTTAGTCATTTGAGTTATTTTGAAACATGAGTCTCGAGTAGGGGGCAGCAGGCGGGAAGGCTAGCGGGTGGGTTTGGGCAGCACACAGGGTATGGTGCTATTGATGCTGGAGTGTCAGAGGGCTGAGGAAAGATCTAGAAAGGGGAGGGAGAGGGAGTAAAGAGAAGGGTCACCAGTGTGCCCCGCCCCTCTTCTCCTAGTCTTTGGAGAAACCTAGGACAGCTCTGAAAGAGAAGGAGCAGGGAGGAAGTGAGCCTCGTGCTCTGCGGAGCACAGCCCGCCCTTCTGGAGTCCCCTGAAGCACGCACTGCCCCTCGGAGTTTTGGGGAAGCTGGCCCTATGTTGATGAATTGAAGCGACAGGCCCAGAGGACCTGGTGCTGGGAGGCCCCTTCGAGTCTGAGAAGGCGGATGCAGGTGAACTGTGAGCAAAGCGCTCGCAGGCCGGGCTGCTCAGCGTGGCCCCTGCTCCTCTCCATGTGGTTTAGGGAAGATGACGCCAGCTTCCCATGGCCTGTTTCTCCCGGGAAAACATTAGCTCTGTGCTGGACTAACACCTGGATGATTGGAGGAGGGAATGAGGAGGACGCTTCCGTGGGAGTCCTGCCTTTGCACGCGAGAGCCTCAGGCATCTGGCTGGAGCAGTGTCTTCCACAGAGAGGAGGAGCGGGAAGCACTGCGGACGGAGAGGGGCTGCGGAGACGTGAGCGCCCCCAGGAACCAAGGCTGAGTGTGCAGTGTCTCCAGCCACAAGTGCCCACAGCTCCCGCGGGGCCGCCTGGGGCCCGAGGCAGCGGCCGGCACCCGTCTGGCTCTAGCATGTCCAGGGCGCACTCGCTCGAGCTTCCCCTGCAGAGAAGCCTGGAGCTGCTTTTGCAAATCCTCCCTCCTGTGACACAGCACAGGAAAAGGAGGCACAGCCAACCGATCCACCAACTCCTACAGGCTCCCGGATGTGAAATTCGAGTTTGCAGTTGTTTTCTAACTACTCCCACCAACACAATCTGTCTCCTCTGGCAAAAGCCAAAGGCCTGGCAAACAGAGATTTCTAGTTTTCCTTCCACTCTCGGTTCTCAGCACTGAGAGAGGAGGGCAGGTACACAGAGAAGGGCAATGAGGAGGGAGCCGACACTGGGTGTCTCCAACATGCTGGAGCAGGCAGGGTCCTGAATCCAGGTGGTTTTTCACATGCAATTTTCCCAGGTGGAGTTTGCCCGTGCAATTTCCAGGTTGGCCACCTCAGCTAGGGAGAGAGAGAGGACCAATCCGCACTCTAGGGTCAAGCCCAGAATTGTATCAAGAACACAGCTGGGGTAACCACCAATCCTACCTAGGACACTCCTGGCAATACACTGACAATCTAAGAATAAACTAGGTGGCGATGGCGAGCCGGTGGGCTTGAGTGAGAGGTCTTATCACAGGCTTTGCAGTCACACGTGCCTGGATGTGAGCCTGCCGCTGCCACTTAGTAACCGGATGACCTTGGGTGATTTACTTAATCTCTTTAAACCTTAATTTTCCCATCTGTAAATCTGCTTTGTAGGGCTCTGTGGAGATTAGAGACAACTTCAAATATCTAACACAAAGTAGATACTCAGAAGACCCAATACACTGTAATTGTAACATGCCATCTGTAACAACCCCTGGCATGTAGCAAGCACTCAACACATGGTAACTCTCTGATAACAGTCAACTATGATGAAGAATCAGAGTTATCACATTTCACTTAGAGGTCCTAGTTTATTTAAATATTGCTGCAAATATCGTCCTACCTATCACGACGAGGAGATTACTAATTCACGTTCTTATGTTGACTTCTTTTTATCAGTTACTTGACATTAGACCATATGCATTGCTGTCACCCTCCCAAATTCTGGCTTACTGTTAGTACAGTGGAATATGGCTGGATCACAGAATGTGGGGTCTGAAAGGGGACCTAACTCACCTATATTTAGTTATTATACAGATGAGGAAATGGATGCAGAGTGGACCTATGTATCCTCAAAGATGGTGGCAGGGAATCTCTGAAGCCTGCAAGGCACAAGGAAAGGGCCAGGACCATCTAAGCAGTTGAGCCCTGCAATCGGGAGCTGAGTTGGGGTGGGGTGGGGAGATGGAGCCGCAGGTCTAAGAGCAAGGGAACTCGTCTGGGGATGGGATGGGCCGATAGACATCGAATTGATTGAGCCTAGGTGACGGATGGCCTACAGTAGAGCGATGTTCTTAGAGAATGCTACCGAAAGGTTTCTTATTTAAAATTAACATCGAGCTACTGACAACTTATGAAATGTTTTCCGAATCAAAATTGTACTTCAACTTCATGACATATCGAGATGTATTATAACCTCATTTGATTGATGGGAAATCTGAGGCTCAGGGACCAAGTGACTTGCCTGAAGTCACATAGTTAATAAAGTAGAACTAGAATCCAGTCTTTCTTACTCCAAATCCTGACTCAATTTGACAACATACTCAGGAACCATTTAGCAAGCTATGTTGAATCTTATAATAAATACCATGCCCAACAGGAAACTTCCAGCATAATTGTGCTGCTATTCTCTTAGATTTTCCTGGAATGATAACTGATGGGTACAAATTTGACTAATGTAGTCAATTCCTAGCCCAGGGAAAGCCCCTTATTTGTCCTAAACGTCATTTCCATCGCTCACGCCTGGGAGGGAGCCGTGCATACTGGGTAATCTCCAGCAAATGTATGCAGGGCCTACACCACCATCAATAGACCTAATGCTCCCCACACATAGAGATGCTCTCTCTTCCATTCACAGGCCACAGATCTCTGTGTTCTCCCCCCGAAGCCTGCTGCTCTACTCCAGGCTCCCCTCGAGTCTCCTTCCACGGGCTGGGCACACACCCAGACCTCGGTCTTGGGTGCTGTATCAGAACTGCCGGGACAATGCCCTGGCTGTGTGACAAGCCCTGTGTTTCCACACGCAGTTCACCCCTTGCCCTCACCTGTCCTCCCATGATATCAGGATCAGGGCCCATTCCCAGGACAGCCTCCAGCTGTGGATGAGAAACAATGGCTTAATGTTTCCTGGAACTTACTTGGGGTGGTGGAGGGCTGCCAACCCAACCCAGCCAGGTTTAGCAGCCCAAGGGCCAAAAGTCAGGCTCAGACACAGCCCCGCTCCTCCTCCAGACTTCTTCATTCTTCACTCCAAGGGGCTACGTCATCTCCCTCTCTTTTTCTGGTTGCACCCCCACCTACCACTTCCTAGTCCCACCAGGGGCAGGGGCCCCAGGGAGCCTGCCTCTCTGAGGTTCCTTCAGGATTCTTGGGCACTACCCTCAGGTCCTTTGCAGAGGAGACTCACTCACCCTAGGAACCTGGAATGTCACAGCTGAGAGGGCCCTTAGAAATGATGCGATCCCACCTGTACCCCCAGAGGGGTACAGCTCTGTGCCCCTTTGGGGACACTTGAGGCCACCTCATCCTGGAACATCAACTATACTCAAAGATTCGGGGGAAGAATTTTTATATTAAAACCAGTGGGTTCACATTATTGTATAAAATGACAACTATAAGTAGATTTTACCAATAACTATAGGATGTCAAAGGAATGCAATGCTTTCTGCAAGCTGCGTCACGCTAAGCCCCAAACCCCTACTGCCAGAATACATGTTCTTTCTCCACTTTCCTTTTGGATGGTGAAGTCAGAGAAGCACTGGTTCTATCCAACCCTCCTGTTTCACAGAAAGGAAACCTCAGGTGCAGACGAATGAAATGACTGTGAACCACAATATCTACTGTTACTAATAACAATAACCCATTTGCTGAATGCTTCCTAGGGGCCAGAACTGTACTGAGGGTCTTTCAAAGCAACTGTCTAAGATAGGCATTATTTTCACTTTAAAGATGAAGCTGAACAATGCATCCAAGGTCACAGAGCTGACAATAACAGCTACATCTTATCAGGTGGCTTTGAACCCAGGTGTCTGACTCCAATCTTCAGACCCTTGGTAATAAGGTTACACTGTTCAAGGTGCCGCAGGGAAGAGCTACGAGGGGTGAGTCCAAGGTCTTGGTGTCTTACGCTGGCTCTGCCACTAGATTACACACAGCCACAGAACACAAGGGGATCTTGATCTCAGCTCACCTTCTCCGTCTATAGATAAGAACACTGAGGCCCAGAGAGACGGGCCCGGCTAAAGGCCAGAGGGACAGAATCTGCTAACAGTGGGTCCTGGGGAAGTGTCCTAACCTCTGTGGGGTTAGGAAACCTCTAACATCCCCCCTGGATGTATCAGTTTACAATCTCACGTGTACATCTGCTCAGCCTCTGGGAGCCCAAGCACTTTCCGGGGTCCTCAAACACTGGTCTGTAGAAGGCAGCTCAGACAAGCTACCTGGAACCTCTCACCAGGTAGCTAGATGGGGGATGCTAGGAAAACTCATTCGATAATTACCAGTCGCTTCTGGTTCTGAAGTGATTGGCTAGTCTGCTAGAAATTAGCTAAGCCTTGTGTACCAGGAAGCAGAACGGATACAATAGTAGCCAAAAGCCACAGCCACCAAACCTGCACACCCCTCTTAGCAAGGAAATTCCAGAAGTTCATTCATTCTGTGGTTTGCATCTACACAAATCTTCTTCCAGATTCCAACTTCCTAGGCCACTGATGTTTGTCTGAAAGGCCTACTCCACGGCGGGACAAAAGGATGCTGAGAAGATACAACGCCCTTTTGACTACTTAGAATATTTGCATTATCTTAGATTCCCATATTGATCACCTAGGCCAATCAAGTCAGGTTTATCAAGTTTGTCGTCCCAGCAGAGCAGGAAGAACTCAGCCTAAGGACCAGAATGCAGTCTGTCCACATATCCATCCCTGTGTGTTTGCTGAGCACCTGCAAGGACCCTGCGAGCACAAATAAGGGGAGAGGTTAAGGTGGGGGCCACCACAACCTCCCAATACAATGACATAAGCGCTACAGGAAGAATGAGGGCACATCCTCATTACTTCTGGACCTCGCTTTGCCGGTGGTTTCCAGCTGCTCCTATGATCTCCCTCCTTCACCCTCACACACCTTCCCCTGCTTTTCTTTCCCAGCTGAAGTGGCCAGTCTCTGGGTGAAGAGTTCCATCTGCAGCTCACAGGTGGATGGGGCATCCTGGGGTCTGGTGTGTGGGGAGTGTGGGCCTCTCTGGCCCCAATATCAGGCTTGGGTTGACAGTATATCAGCCGGAACACAGTAAAGTGTGACTGACCCTCCAGAGAGAGGAACCCATGCTCGGAGGTGTCAGGTCAACTGATTCCCAGTGGGAAGGAGAGGGCACGTGTCCCTCCCAACCCTCTCTCAGAAAAGGGGATCACTGGCACACAGCAGGAAAGACTTCCCCCACAGGCGGCTCCATCAGCCACCGGAGAGGAAATGCAGGCCAGCAGGAAGATCAGTGGGCCAGCCCCAAGTATGAGCTGGGCTCACACCTGGCCAGGGGAGTTGTCCCCTTGAGGTTAGGGGACTTAGAATCTTCTTGCAGAGGCCAGATTACAAAAGAGAACAGAACCCCAAGGGCCAGGGAGTGAGGTTGGAAAGCAAAGCCATCGCGGGGCACTGGCCTGTTCACTGGCCCTTCAGCCCTTCATGTTGTCCCCCTCCTGAACCTGGCAATTCTGCACCCGGCTCAGGACACTCAGCCAACACAAAGGCAGCAGTCCCTTTCCTGGCATTCAGCCCAGAGGGCAGCGCAGTCCCAGCCCCAACTGGATGTTAAATGTCCGCTCTCCCCCACAGTAACTAGATGGGCCCGGACTCTGAGGGGAAGTGTGTTGTTCACCATCACTGCAAAGCTCTGAAACGGCCATTCTAGTCGTCAGAACATCTCCTAGGCGATGTAGGTAAGCTTCCGTCTAGGGGCACAGCGGCCAGCCAGCTAGGCCTCTCCAGGTGTGGGTGATTCGACCCAAAAGAGTACCAAATGTGCTTATCGACACCGAGTACGTCTCTTAAATTAACAACGCGCTTCTAATTACTAACTCCCATTTCTCACAGTCACAGAACATTGAACAAAAGGCTGTCATCTGGAGCTTTTATTATTAATGTTTAACGTCATGAATCAATTTTTCTCTCACTCTGGTGTTTTATTCGTCACTGGCTATAGGACTTTTCTTAGAGAAAGCCTGGGACCTCCCAGAGTCCAGCGTCTGATGCGGGGAGATTTAGGATATTATAGTGAAGAAGTCTTGCCCTCAGCGCTGCTCCCTCCGCACCTACTAGTCAGGGCTGGGTTCCGTCTCCCTCAGGGCCTCGTCCCTCTCAGTTTCTGGGTCCAGGTGAAAAACTGGACCTCACTACTGACAGCACCTGTTCCCCGTGGCACGGCTCAAATGACACGAGGGAAAGGTCAGAACTGTCTTGCTTACGCTGTTCAGTTTCAGTCTTCACAATGGTACTTTCTCCCCCATGAAAAGGTGAACTTGCCCCAGCGGACCACTGTAGGAAGCTGCGATTTGGCCTATGTGCACTAGCTCAGGTATCCTCCCTCGGCTACCAGGTTTCTGGCAAGCCTACGTATGGCCTGGCCTCCAACGCAGCGAGCCGTCTCTCTTAAGTGAGGCAATGCTTTTCCCTTTATGTTTTAACTACAGAGTTAAAATAGTATCCAGGGGCCAGAAGGCAATTTCTTCCTAAAGTCCAGGAAAAGCTGAAGAGAACTTGCTCTCATACTCGCCACCCATGTCCCTCAACCAAACAACAGGGCAAAACAACTACAAAATGTCTAGCTGTCCCTTCACTGCGGCAATCCCGGAAGCACTTACCTGTTTGCTCAGGTGTAGAGTGGATTGCCTTTGCTTGGCTTCTCTGCTGACTGAAACCCCCCCTGAGCTAAGACTGTAAGGTGACGCTGCCTGAAGAAGGTCACGTGCCTCCTCTCTCCAGGCCCCATGACGTCCAGGCAGGTGTCTCGGGGCACGCAGGGTCAGACCAATGCTCCGTGGGCACAGGACTGTGGGCCTCCTCCACAATCCCACCCCACTCTTCTTACAAACTGAACTGGGCTCAGCTCCCAGGCTGATTCACACACGGTCAGCTTGGTGCTCCGCTCAGTCACAGGGTTTCCAACAAGCCCGCCCTGACAGAGCCGAAAGAACAAAGGGCAGACACCAAGAAGTAAACAGAGCGCACCCAGGCCAAGCCCCTATCTGCTTCGAGTTATCACCTTGTACGCTTTGAACTTATTTTTGCACTAGCCATGCATGGGCTTTTCTTTAAAAGTCAAGAACTTCTCTAGGGAGCAATGCTCCCAGGAACACAAATAGGGGGAAGGCTCAGCTGGTAAATTCCTCGAACTGCTTCTGCTCACTGAAAATGCTAATGGTGATGTACTAGACCTGTGGGATCGGTGAGGAAGGAGGCCAGGGAAAGAGGAACTCCTGGGTCAGAGCGAAATATGAATTCTAGCCACACACGGGGCAGCTTGGGAATAACCACCTTGATTATCCTGTAACTAATCGGGAAGCAGAGCTATAGGCACATGTTACACCTGGGCCACTTCTCCATCAGGCTGGGCCTACCTCAGCTGCAGGGAATCTCAATTCACCAGCTCTTAAGTGCTAGAGGCAGGCAGCAGAACAAATGTCCTCAACCTAGAATGTCCTCCGTCCTCCTCTTCAATAACTAGAGTGACCACATGACATATTATCCATGCCAGAACTCTTCTGAGAATGAAGGGCACCATTAATATTTATACTGGGACTGCCCAGAGGAGCCAGGATGTATACAAGGCCACCGTAAGCACTTCCACAGTCTCCCCAATGCTAGACATGAGATGTGACTTCAAAAATGTCTTCCCTGGTCACATTCACCCTATTCTGGCCAAGCTCCTACTTCAGTCCAGGGAACTGTTATTTTACACACTGGGTTATATTTGGACATGTTCTCATATGTGGCCTTGCTCCTTTCCTAAACAGTATCTTGCTTGCTGATTCTTTGCATGAACTTTGAATTCATTCCAGTTCCCTGTTCCGTCCTATTTTGTCATTGTTCATAAATAATACCAGGGGTACCAAAAAAATGTACACAAGTGGACACTTTGGTCAACATTGCTTGAGTAGTAGTTCGCCGTTATCAGAAGTAACCACTTTGAGTAAAGTGGTAACTACTTTGAGCACCTCTTGTGATTGCAGAAGTCAAACGTGACTTGTATTCATCTTTCGTTATCGGTATATATTGAGTATTACAATTTTAATATAGTTTTCTTAAAATATGTATACATTTTTTTGGCACCCTCTGTATTTGTTGAAAGTCTGATTGTGAGTAGGTCAAAAATGAGTATTTTTCCTGACATAAATACTATCATTTCTATATTTTGTCTAGTCTTTTTCTATATGTATACTTATTAAAAACAAAATTATATATACACATTATCATTGCCTTTATTTTCATACTTTTCTTCAAGCTAAATCACAAACTTTTCCCTAGTCATGGTACATTCTTCATAAGTCTCATTTTTAATGACTCTATAATATTTATTCAAGTGGATGAATCATAATTTACTCAATTGTGCCCTTGTTATTTACTATTTAGGTGGCTTCCAATTCCACTAAAACAACATCATAAGTTATAGTTTCATGTGCAAGGTTGGACAAGTAAGTTCGTGAACTCATCCTAGAAAAAGTGCTGCATACCTCATTGCTGAATAGCACTACGGTCGTCTTTTGAAGTACTCCCCTTGGGAAGCTGTGCACCGACACCAGCACCTAGTCCACCCTTCAAAGCAATTTTGGACTCTTTTTCTGGAATGGCCATCAGAGCTGTCGTATTACCCTTGATGTCCTGAATATCATCAGAATGTCTTCCTTTCAATATTTCCTTTACCTTCGGGTAAAGAAAGAAGTCACTGGGGGCAGATCAGGTGAGTAGGGAGGGTGTTCCAGTACAGTTATTTGTTTACTGGCTAAAAACTCCCTCACAGACAGTGCCGTGTGAGCTGGTGCGTTGTTGTGATGCAAGAGCCATGAATTGTTGGCGAAAAGTTCGGGTCGTCTTTTTCATGCAGCCTTTTCAGCACTTCCAAATAGTAAACTTGGTTAACTGTTTGTCCACTTGGTACAAATTCATAATGAATAATCCCTCTGATATCTAAAAAGGTTAGCAACATCGTGGCAACTAGTTCACAAACTTAATTGTCAGGCCTCGTATATAACTTTTCCTTCATTCTAGAATATTTCCCCAAGATACATATATTTCAAGAATTTTGAATAGTGAGTCAAAGTACATGGAATTTTTATAGTTCTGGGTCTTGATTTCTGTCAGCCTACCACCTGGGGCCAACTCATGGCTCCCCAAATATTTCACTCTTCTTCCTCAACCCAAGTCTGAGCTTGAGCTCCTTGATCTGGTGCTAGGTCTCAGACAAGGGCCAGGTCTGGAACTTCTGCACAGTTTGAAGGCATGTGCACTTAAATATCCAACCAAATTAGACGAGGTTTGGGAAGTGAGGCAAATATTGAGCAAGACAGGAAAGGATCCAACCCCAATGAGTCATGAAGTTCAAAACAACTGCTGTATCAAGCACGACATGAGGCCTGCTGCCCTCTCCTACACAGTCCTACCAGTGGGGCAGCTCTGGAATGTCTTTGACAGTCTTTGCCAACCAGCTGAGTCCTACTTTTAACTTAAGATCCCATCTTCTCTAAGGCCTGCCCAGCAGGACCTGTGACACAGGTTCCCAAGCGTCCATCCAGGACAAAATTCCCATCAATCCATGACAAAATACAAAAACTAAGGACGATGCGTGGAGTTTTCCATATAGTTCAATGTATGTGGTATAAGAGGCGGTCCTTTAATCTCAGGTTATGTCCATACTTTTTTGGAGTTAATGTAGTCTTTCTAATGTATTTTTATAATGTAAATTTGAATGTATTTTTCTTTGTAAAAATGTCACAGCTTTGTTTAAATAGTAAGTTGTTCATTCATCACGTATTTTTTGAGAGCTCACTACTTGCCAGGTGCTATGCCGGATGCCAGCAGGGGAGATACAGGAATGAACACAGCAGGTTCCTGAGGTGTGAGACCTGACCATGAGCTTTTTTGATTGTAATATAAATGCCTGATGTTAAGCTTTTGATCGCTAAGGCATCTACTTCAGAGACATCCACCCTGAATAAACACATTGCCAAGTTCAGAACTAGATACAGACCCAGGCCACCTCACCCATGAGGTTCCCATGTCTTTAGAGAGATCTGGCTGACTTAGATAACTGACCATTTGACCACTTGCTTTCCTCTTCCTGCACTTTAATCCCCGCTGTTTTAAATTCACCAATAGAGAGTGAACCCGTGAAAGCCTAGGCACCCCACCCCTGATACCAATAAAAGCAGAACCTAGGTCCACGGGATCATTCTCTCTCTCTCTCTCTCTCTCTCTCTCTCTCTCTCTCTCTCTCTCTATCTATCTATCTATCTATCTATCTCTCTCCACCTCCGCCCTCTTCTCTCTCTCCCTCCCTGCACCCATGACCTCCCTGTGTGGCCCTGGGCATGCACTGTACTTTCCAGGACCTGTGAGTAATAAACACAGTATTTTCTAAGTTCCCCGATGGTTGGTTGTTGCTTGGATGGATGGTTGTTAATGGACTGATGGATGGTGCAATCTTCCTAAGAACCACCAGGGCCCATCCAGCCACAACATGGGGATGTCTGTGAGGGCTCTCCACCAGGAGTAGGGCCCAGCTGAGCGTCCCTAGGCATTTCTAAGGCAATAGTGTCACTATCCATAGGCTCAGACAGACAGGAAACAGTGCCCCTACCCAGAGCCGAAGCTCTGACTGGGTCAGCTTTGTCTCCTCAGCGGTAGTGCCCTGCTGGGCGACTCAGGTTTGCACGTCTTTACATCTCCAGGCGGAGTGTCCTGCACCGTCCATTCTCAGTACATACTTTCTGAGGACAGCGTTTTGTAAAGACACCAGCACCTTCCGGAGGGTTAGTGGGGACACGTGAGCGCACAGCAGGAGCCAATGGACAGTAAGGAGGCCCCACTCCTGGTTTCCAATCCCAGCTCTGCTGTGGGACCGTTAGCAGGTTCTTCCATCTCTCTTAGCCTGCCTGCGTCTGTCAGATGGGGAGGATGGGAATAGCACCTGCCTCAAGAGGCTATGACGACTGAAGCCCTCAGCACAGTGCGTGGCACATCAGGAGCCCGCAATAAGTGAACCTAGTTGTAGCAATGACAGCGGCATCAATTGGGTGCTAAATAAATCGGCTAAGAGGTGACTGTGTCAACATTAAACCAGGTGAACGGTCACAGCCCAGAGAACCCAAGTGAAACTGAAGAGTCATTTGACTGGTCAGAAAAGCTAAAGATACAACAGGAAAAATTAAATTTGTATAGGAAGGAAGAAAAAAACAAACTAGCCAGATTTTCTCTTCCTTCTCCACTGGTGTCAATGATAGAAATGAGAGGATTTCATTTATGTCAATGACAGAAATTGGGCAAAATGCGCCTGCTAAACCCAGGTGTCTCCAATGCTGGGCACAAGCCAGAACTCAACCATACGTGGCCCAGATAAGTTGAAGGGTGCACAAGTGGGGATAAACCCACACAGTTCAGGGACTTCCCAGAAGTATGTACATTCCACAGTCAGGTAACTTCCGGTGCCGTAGAGAGCTGTGGAATTGAAGAAGTCTGAGGGGGGTGGGGCAGGGTAGAAAAACAACACTGGCCACAACCAGCAGAAGAACAAAGGCCCAAATTTGCAGAGGTTGCTTTTAGCTCTGTGATTGAAATGGAATGCTGTACAGATTTAATATCCGTGGTGCAGATAAAATAATGTCAGCAGACTGGATAATTAAGGATTTTTGGCTCGCTTCTTCCCTCTCTCACTTTCTGGAGGGAGGCTGAGAGAGAAAGGAGTTGGGCCCAATAAACCAAGAATTCCTCAGAGTTTTAAGTATATTTTTAGTACTTCGGACATCTGGGATAGCAGAGGCATTAGTTCAGGATCAGGTCCTAATCCTGCCCTTTACTTTGAGTCAAACATCACTCTCTAAAAACCCCTTTGATGAGAATGTAATTATTTTAAAGATATGCATAGACTAATTGAGACCACATTTAGGGAGTCTCTAGCTTCCAGTGTTAGATGTTTCTGGCTGAGGGGAACAGAGGCCATTAAACCAGCTGCCACCACTTCTATTCCTCATCATCTCCCCAAATTCCTTTCCCCACCTGCCCAGGGTTCCCCCCGGACCTGCGTCTGGTCCAGACCTGCTCTGCTGGGGAATGGAGCTGCCCAAGACCTGGGGACTCACCACGGGCTATAGCCAGGTCCTTACAGAGCCGTGCTGGGCCCAACCACTTGTTCCCACTTCTTTTTAAAGTATGGGCTATTGACAAGGAGGCGTGAATCACAGAACCACAGATACAGTTAGGAGAGCATGGAGATCTTCTAATTCCACTTCCCACCCAGTAGAGGAATCCTGATCTGTCACCAACTGGGCAACAGAGAGCCTGGTATGTGTGTGAACAATTGCCAGGGCCTGGCAAGCCGTGAGGCTGGTGATTCCAGGCTGGCGGCAGGGATAGAACCCAACACATCAGGGTTGGAGGCAAGACTGAGCCGAGATCCTGGAAGGTCCCTTGGTGAGACCAAGCAGCGTACCGGGAGCTGCAGGACTGGGGGTGCAGCTGAGATGAATTCCTCCGGCCCCATCAGGGTGGGCCAGATGCCCCAGGGTTAGGACACCACCCTCACTCATGCATGATCCCTCTCTTGGCGTGTCTGACAGTAGAGAATTGTCAGAGAGGGGATAAGAAGGGATGGCAAGGGAGTTTGGGTCAGTGTGTTCAGCAGGCTCTGCTCTCTTAGGAAAACTCTAGAGCACCGCGTTAGGGCCATCGTCCTCCATAGTCCAGCTTCTGTAAAGAGGAGAAACAGAGGGGTATTTTGTGGCACCTTTGACGGATCCCAGCCCCGGGCATCCCAAACGGCAGTCACCCAGAAAATCCTGCAAGAGGAAGCCCCAACCCTCACACGGAGCCCATTCCGTCATGGGCTGCGCCCGGATGGACCTCCCTCTCACTGGACCCAATTCTGCTCCCTGGGGTCCTATAAACTATTTTTCTATAAGATATGCCTACAAATATTTGAAGGCAGTCATCATTTATCCTTTATCCTGATGCAGACAAAACACACTTGGCCCCTCAACCAAACCCTTCCACATCCTCTGGTCACACACGTTTCATCGTGACGCCCTTGGTGTGATCCTGAGGAGTGAAGACAGCACACAGGAGCACAGTGGTTAAATGTGCAGCTTTGGATCCCAACCCCATCGCTCACTGTGTGTGCCTCAGTTTCCTACACTGCACCTGACCATCTTTGTTATGAGAATTACATAATTCATGGAGAACTCGGAACTGTGCCTGGCATCTGATAAGCACCTCATTTTAAGTTTTTTTTGTGGTTTTTTTTTAGCACAACACTTAGCATATAAGTATGTAATACCTACACGCATTTTGCAGCTGGATATTCCAGTTTAATTACTCACCAGCTTCCTGACTGATAAACAACACCACCACCCCTGAGCTTTGATGAGGTGAGGAATGAGAAGAGAAGTCTCCTGGTCAGGGCTTGGTGCCTCACAAGAAGGCAATAAACATCAGCTTCCATGCCCTTTGTATTGATGCCGCAGCTGGGCGCCGTGCTCCGTGCGTGTCTGGCAGTTCTGCGCATCTTGCAAACACAGGCACTCACTGCCTTTGTTCCAGACTGTCTTTTCAAGAACATCTGTATCATAAACAACCTCGGAAGAGAGAGGTAGTGTCTCCTCTTGGAGCAAAGCGCAGGCATGTTTACTGTCCATTATAAAAGATTTGAGGCTCCTACACTCAGGATTTCTCGCCACTGTGTGTGCAAGTGCCACCTGGCCTTCGGCGTCACCTTATGAAAATTGGAGCTCACAGAACCCGTGGGAGAAAGTGCTGATGCCCTGGTCACTGTTAGTGTTGTGAATCAGAAAGTCCTTTGTCCCTAACCCATGGGTCTCATCTTCTGCCAGCAGTCATGAAACTATGGCAGGCTAACTCATTAGCTTGCAAGTAGGTGAAATCTCAGACCTTCCACAGTTATTAATAACACCTTAAACAGATGGTGGCAAAATAAACTCCCCCCCCCCCACCGGTCTTTCTCTTAAACTATCACCAACCCCATGACATTCTGTCCATATTTAGCTGATTTTTAAAAAATTCTAAGTGAAGGATTTCTCCTTATGTCCTTATTTATTCATGTTGATTTTCATTTTCTTGATTTCATCAAAAGTTCCATTCATTTGAGGTCCTTCTAAAACTTCTTTTAGGGGAAGACATCTTTTGAACTTGAAGGTCCCCATTTCAAGTTCCCTTGTCTGAGATGCATAGAGCAGTCTTTCCTCCCATTCCACAGACCAAGTAGATCCTCTGTCTAAATCTAGATTCTCACCCATAGTGTCAGACACTGGGTTTCTCTTGTATAAAGCTCACGGCAAGCGTCCACCTTCATTCGATTTGTGAGAACTGTAAGTTCTCTCAACGTCCTAGGGAGCTCTTCACTCTCTCCTCACCCTTCACTGACAGCACTGAGGGGGCCTTTCATACGAACCACTCCCACCCCCTCCCAAAAGATGGGGATGCACAACCGGATGGATAGGACATAGCCAAAGATCAGCCGGACTCCAGCTGGTGTAAGTAGGCGAGGTAAGAAGGACATCCATGTCCTTCTGGGAAATCTGGCCTAGAACCACGAAAGCTATAACCTGGAGCAAGCTGAGATCTGAGAAGGCAGCTGCATGAATGGGAGCAGAAAGTACAAATACAGCCATGGCTGTGCTCCAGACTCACCTCAGACACTACGAAAGAAAGAAACACAGTGAGGGATAATGTTATGAGCTATCACTTCAACTTGCCCCAGGGGCAGCTTAGTGGGAGGCTGGTAAACATGGAAGCTGTCAGTGGTTCCAAATCTTCCTCAGACACCATGAGTTAGTGGAATGTGACCTTTACCACTGTCCCCTGCCACCAGTACTACCACTGCCACTCATTTTCAGATCAAGGATTCATTTGCATGATAAACTCTAGCTTGCAGATACCCACTGACTATTCAGCTAAGTTACCAATGATTCTCATAGTTTTTCTCCCTTGGGTACTTTCTTGCATTTTATAATTACCCTCCCTCTCCACTACAAAACTGGGTATATCTAGAACTCTAGCATCTGGTATTAAGTTATAACTTATGATTCTTTTCAAAAATAAATAAAAATAAATAAGCCAATAAATCTCATGAACAAAAATGCTTTTCTCTTATTCATCTTTTTAATTTAGGGGGCTTTATTTTTAGATTTTACTGTCTAAAGATTTCTTACAGTATTTTTAAGCATGACAGGGTACTCTAAGACCTCAACA
Organism: Rhinolophus sinicus; assembly: GCF_057876585.1. Lineage (NCBI taxonomy): Eukaryota > Metazoa > Chordata > Mammalia > Chiroptera > Rhinolophidae > Rhinolophus > Rhinolophus sinicus. The sequence goes on along the minus strand of NC_142517.1, from coordinate 61,036,593 downwards.
TCTGGTCATAAGTTACTTGCAGAACTGTGGAACAGTTTTCTTTCTTTTGAAAAATAACTAATCTGCGATGGCTTTAATGGATGTGAAATGAATAAAAACAGCTTTTATGTTAACATAGTTTTAGCAGTAAGCTTGGGCTTTATCTGGCCCTGATCAGGGATCGCCTGGAACAGTTTAGTAATTAGGTTCCCAGGACAACTCCAGGGGACGGACCCTTGGCTTGCAGGCTTATTACCAGCCTAAACTCTGCAGGGCTGGGGATCCACCCGCGTCCCACACCCGGCATCAACTTTGTGGCGTAGAGGGCTCTCAACTCCTGGTCCTCCCTCCTCAAGATGGCGTCCCATCTCTTCAGACCTCTCACAGTGCCCCCACCAGAGACTGTCCCTGTGCTTTCCTACACTCCTACAGGTCCCCTAGTTTCACCACGTCTGTGGAAGAGACAAGAAATGATCCAAAAGCTATCCCAGACTCCCAATTGCCAGAAAACTCATCTCTCTCCCTACACAGATGAACTCCCAGCCCTTAGGGGTCTTTGAAGCTGTTCCACCACAAACACTGCCCCCAGTTCACATAAAACTATGTGAACATAAAAGCTTCAGGCCTGGGTACTCCTCCCACCCCCACAGATAAAGATCAATGCAACCCAGCCAAGGGAAGAGGCCATGACTGTCCTGAAGCTCCGCCCACGGAACTACTCCATGGACACAGGTCCCCCGGGGACACTGCTCTTGGGCAGGACCTTACCTAGTTCTGGGTAGTTCTGCGTCAGGAACCTCCAAGGAAGCTGTGAGGGGCTCCTCCCTCGATCTTCAGCCACAGCAGAGGTTATATATACTTTGCAGAGATGGAAGGCAGAGAATCCAAAGGCTGCAACCATCAGTGACCATTCGAAGAGCTCATACTGATTCCCCAGTGCCCTCCTTCCTCGGGTGGGTACCGGAAGACTACATTTAAGGGGCTAATAGTCCCCTAAATCAGGACTCTGACACTTCTGTCTTTCCTTCCTGCTCCTCCCATTTGTCTTCTCCTCTGCCACCCAAGCCTTTCTACTCAGAGCTGGGACATCACTATGCTCTTTGCCTAGAGTGGGACTGGTCCTGCCCCTTCCTCATCTGTCCCCACAGCCCCAGTGATGGACAACTCCTACAAGGAAGTGTCCCCTCGGGCCTCAACCTCCATATAGCAGAGCTTTGCCGGTAGGCAGTTAAATCACAGCTTGGAGTGGCTCCAAGTGCAAGCAGAAGAAAGAATCCCTGGCTTCAGTGAGTTCCAGTCTAACGAGGGAAGACAGAGCCCACGAGCACGTTAGAAATCAAAGGACACGATAATGCATTTAGATAATCTCAGCTGCATTGGTACAATCACCCCCGCCTTCTGGAAAGACTTTCTTTTCTTCGTTTCTGGGATGCGGCACTCTGTTCTTTTTCTTGCTTTTCTCTTCCTGGTCTCCAAATGATGGGGGTGCTCACTCCTGGGATCAAATCCAGCCCCATGGGTTTATATATCATCTAGAGGCTAGAGGCTCCCAAACATATTTCCCCTCCCAACTTCTCCACCAACCTCCAGGATTTTACTTCCAACTGCCTACTCCACATCTCCCCTGGTTTATCTGACTAGATTGCTCAGTTTTCTCCAGCCAAACGTGTTCCTCCTGCAGCACTTCCCACCCAGGCAAAAGGCTCCATCATCCATCCAAATGCTCAGGCTTCGGAGCCATCCCTGGCTCTCTCGTTCACTTTCTCACTCCACTCAAATCCATCAGCAACTCCCATTGGCTCCACCTTCAGCCTGATCACTCCTCGCCACCTCCACGGCACCAGCCATCGAAGCCACCAGCATCATGCTCTTAGACCATGGCAGGAGTCTCCTAAATGCCTTCCTACTTCCACACTCGTTTCCCTACGGTCAGTTCTCCACACAGCACTCAGATCATGACACTTCCCCATACTAACACCCTCCAATGACTTCCCATTATACACGGGATAAAATCCAAACCCCTCACCATGGCCGACTAGGCCCTACCTCACCCAGCCTGCCTGCTGCTCCAAACGTGCCTGCTCTCATGCTGTGCCTCACCCTCCACTTTAGCGCTTGTTCTTTCTCCAATCACACCAAGTTTACTCCTGCCTCAGAGCCTTGGCAGTGGTTGCAGTGGCCCGCTTTTCTGCCTTCAATAGAGGTCTTCCTCCAGATCTTCTCAAAACTCACTCCCTCACTTCATTCTGCGCTCTGCTGACAGCTCACGTCCACTCAGAGGCCTCCCTTGACTACTTGATGAGCCTTTATGAAACAACCCTCTCCCCCAGTCCTTCCATCCCATGCCCTGCTATTTTTCTTCAATGCACATTAGAATCAATGCCAGACGTTACTGTCTTCCTCTCAGCAGAATGAAAACTACACGAGAGCAAGGACTTTGCCTCGCTCATCTCCCAAGGAGCACATGACGAATGAATGAATGAATGCCACGTCTGATCCATTCATCAGATCACTGTTAACCACACTGACACAGATTGCATTCTTTTCTTGGGAAGGGAACTCAATTTCTCATAGAAACAATAAAACAAGGGATGGTTACAATATTGGTCAGGGCCCTAATGCCCAATGTTTAAAGAAATACAGTAGTTCCCACTTATCCATGGGGGATGTGTTCCAAGACCCCCAGGGGATGTCTGAAACCACATATAGTCCTGAACACCTATGTACATGATGTTTTTTTCCTATACACATATACCTTTCCACTTATGGGAAGCACTTTATGTCTTCTCTTTGGCATATCCGAATTGCCAGCATCAGTACTCTTATGCTTCGGGGCCATTATCAAATAAAATAGGGTTATGTGAACACAAGCACTGTGGTACCACGAGAGTTGATCTAATAACCTTTGAGATGGCTACTAAGTGGCCCCCAGGCAGGGAAGGGGAAGTGTATACACGGTAGATACACTGGACAAAGGGAAGAGTCACGTCCCATGGGGCACAGCAGGATGGCACGAGATTTCATCGCGCTACTCAACATGGGGTGCAGTTTAAAACGTATGAATTGTTTATTTCTGGAATTTTCCATTTAATATTTTCAAACTGCAGTTGACCACGGGTAACAAACCACAGAAAGTGAAAGCGTGGCTAAGGGGAGGGGGGGTTACTGTGTAACTAAACCCCACAGTTGATCCCAAGTTCTACAGCAAGCAACATAAAGCTCTCTAAAGCACACATGCTTTCAGCAGAAAAGAATCACAATGAAATAGAACCTCATGTGATACAGTATCACACTTTATAGCTCAAAATTTTATCAAAAGCAGAATTAACACCTTCATTACGGTCATGCATGGAATTCAGATAAGGGATTGTCCATGGACGTATCTGAAAAAAATGTGTGGAGGAGACTAAAGATTACTTGCCTTGTAGAGAAGTCTATCAAGAAATGTATCTTGCTACAGGCCCCTGCATCCTCTGTGAGTGGCCCATCAGCTCAGACTTTAAGGGACTCCAGAGAAGGGCACGGAGTCCTACACCACCCCTGCACTGACAGCTGTGCTGCTATGCCTTTGCTCAAGAGGCCCCGTTTCCTCATCAAGCAGGGAAAGGAGCACGGGATGATTTCTGCAGCCCCGTCCACTCTAGGCTTCACAACGGAAGGCTGACTGTCCTCTTTTCCTCACTGTAAATTTCCCCGTGATAAGCACAAAGCTGGCAACTACCCAGAAAGAGCGTCTCTCCTCAGCACCAGAGTTCTATCTTCATTTTGATTTTAGCCAAAGCAAACCTGCCTTTAAAATAAAGGGACTTGCATTAATGTTTCCATCCTTTGATCTGCCTCCGCTGCTTCACAATGTCAACGTGCTTACGGCTTTGCCTTTGGAGGGAGCCATGCTCACACTCACGCACACACACACACACACACACACACACACACACACACACACACACTGTTCACTTTGATCCAGCCTGCCTTGAATCCTAAAATAATGCCTCCCATCACAGCCACAGGTTCTGTATTTTCTTTCGGGCAGTAATAGGGCACTGCTTTTTCCCTTTATCAACCACTTTTAGAGTCCAAACTCATAGTCACTTTAAAAAAATTCCTTTAAAGTTACAGAATTTATTTTCTTAACAAACAGCAGAACCTACATACTTTTGTCTTTCAAAGTAGTCTAAGAAGCTATTCTCTCACTTCAGTGGTGGGGGCCGTAGTTCAAAGAAGCTTTAGAACCATGGGGGAAATAATCAGTGTTATAAAATCACAGGCCAGGCTTCCTTTCAGTAATTCCTCTTTCCCCTCCTCTTCCTCACTGTCTTTGTTTCACCAGAACTGGTTGTAACTCTGTGAGTCTCCTCTGCTGTGAGAGTGAACAGCCTACCCCGGGCTGGCTGAGGAGCCGGAAGCGCTGTGTGAGACCCTAAGGAGAGGTTAAAGATGACAGGGGGAAACCCTCTTCCTCACAAGCTACAGCTGCCGAAAGCATCGGACCCCTGCTCCCAAATCACACAGGAAATCCCAAAGATGACTCACCCTTCCGAAATCTTACTGAGAATATGTCCCACAGTATAGCTGCCCACAGAGGCACCATCTTGGTTGAACAGACTCACTCAGCTCACTGAACAGACTGCAGCTGCCCACGTCTGTGAAGCAGGGCCCGCGGGAGCTCTTGGGCAGGACCCACACTTAACACAGAATCCCACCTGTTCCCTAACCCCAACGGTGTCCGCTTGCTAAGGAACCGCAAAGGGGAAACCAAAACCATATGGAGTCCATCAGAGCAGCCTCCTAGAGCAGCAGGAGGAGGAAGTTCTGGGTCAATCTGGAGGGAAGGAGAACCAGAGTTCGGCAGCATGAACGGTTTCTAGCAGAGGTCAGGGCACCCAGCAGGTACTTGATCCACCTGGTTTCCTGGCTGGTCCACTGACACCAGTTCTGGAATTCTGCTCAGCCAAACCAGTGTCAGCAGATAATGCTGAAGCATGCTGACCTCTCCCCCACCGCCTGAGCACCTGCCAGGTGTCACCTAACCTCGGGGGCACTGGTCCCTCCTGGACCAGGAAGACACACAGGTCTCCTCCCTGCAACCTCCTCAGGGCGGACTGAGGAGAAATGGTCCACAGCATAGTTAAACCTCGGCTCACTCACCCTCTTGTGTGCTGTTTGTTGTGGCAAGTGTGCTGGGAGGATAAGGAAAGAGGGCTGCCTCCCTGTGGGCTCGGCTGCCTCAGCCGGTGGCTCCTGAAGTTGTTCTGAACTGAAGCAGAGGCAGCCGTTTGGGAGCCACCTGGCTGGTGCCTGGTGGGAAGGAGGAAAGGAACCCAAGTCAGAGACAGACATGCAAAAGGGAGAGGGAGCAGCTGGGAGGAGGGCACCACTTAAAGAGGCTGCGTGGAAACATGGAAACGTCCCAGAGACAACGGTTGCTTTTATTGCTGTGTGTAGGGGATTATGGGTTTAGAATTTAGAACAATAGCTACAAGGAGAACCAGAATGAGGTGCTTTCCTCCTCCACAGAAAACAGAAAGGGAGAACTGAGGCAGGTGGAGCTGGGCTGAGGTCACAAGGTCTGGGGAGAGGCCCTGGCAGGGGTGAGGGAGGAAGGTCACGGCATAGGTAGGTGGCTATTGGGACTTCTGGAGGGAGCTGGCTCCTGAGCAATCAGGGGCCCAGCTTTAGGACAGGGCCAGGGGAAGGAGGAGAGGACGGGATAGGAAGAAAATACTGTCATGCGGGGTCTCAGCTCCCGCTCCCCACATAAGAACGCAGGCTATGGCAAGGACAGAAACGAACACCCACGGAACCATGGATGGGGGTTCATACAGAACAGTCTCACTGGCGGCTGGTGGGAGACATAGGAAGCAGGCTCCACATGATATGCAATCCGCAGTCCATTTCTTTGCCAACCAACCACCAACCCCCTAGTGTAGCCACGGCAGTTACATTAGTGGCTAATGGCTAACCGGTAACAGCTGATGGCCATCTAATAACGGAGCCAGCATCTTTCCACGTGAGGCTGAGAGCCTAGAAACTGCTCTCTGGGTCTCTGTCCCCACAATACCCACACCCGGGAGAGGGCTGTCCTCAGAAGTGAGTGATGCCCCCTCACTGTCACAAAGCCAAGCCCACACCCACTGCTCCCCCAGAACCCATACCCAGGCAGCCCACAGGGCCCACCTCTCAGCCTGGCCCACGCTCCTGCAGTTCACCCTTTCTCCTCCCTTCAGAAACTTCTGTTTCCTTCCAGCAGCAATGATACATCCTTCTTCAGAGGGGAACAAATGCTTACAGTTAGTAGTAAATCTATTCTCTCAAAGGTGCAAATGACTTGCCTCTGAGCCTTCCCTCTGTGGGCTACCGTTCAGAAGATCTATTACTGTGTAAAGGATCGTTTGTAAATCCAAAGGAAATCAAGCTCTCACAATGGAATTTCAGCAGAGACAATCAGACCGAAAGGTCCTATGTATTCCTTAAATCAGACAGGAAATCTTGAGGGTGGAGACTTTCGGTCTAGGGTGCATCCCCCTACACCTTGAGGCACACTTTGAAGAGGAAATGGGAGTGACAGGGCCTCAGAGGAGGGGTGGACGGGGTGGAATCCCCACGCTGTTACAGACCCACTAGCTAGATGCTCTTTTCCACCTGGAGCTTCATCAGAAAGCTGATCCCCAGAACACCAGCCTGTCTGCACCCAACTGCTCCTGGGAATCTGCTCACAGGACCAGGTGGGAGCTGAAGCAGGACACAGTTTCTGTAAGTAAGGGTTTCTGCGGCTCTCATGGGCTAAGTTTATCAGTCCCAACAGAATTTCTCTTGTCCCAGCAGAATTTCTCTTGACCCAGCAAGCTCAGCCCATCTGTTGCCACTTTCTTCAAGAATTTTCCACTTTTGGTGAGGGTTCAGGCATAACTGTGGCTCTTAGCTCCTGGATCTTGACTCTACCTCCAGCTTAGGGCACCTCATCCTACGGCCACCTTTCCACTTGCTGCCAGCACGAAGAGCCCTCTTGCCTGCTGCTCCTCCGGTGCCAGGCCCACGCCCTGTCCTGTGCCCACACACGGCCCTGGCTGCTCCACGCTTTGGCCTGGCTGATTAGCCACTCCTGGATAGAATCCTTTCCCAACCCAACCTGTACCAAGGGGTGCTACTATGAGGACGTGAAGTCACTCACAAGGAAATGCAAAAGTAAGCTACGGATGATTCAAAAATCAAAACTGTATAAAAGCTGGTAATACATGCAAAATGGTTTTCTAAGCTAACTTTGCAACCTTATCAAGCATAAGATCTACCCCCAAGTTCCCTGGCACTTATGGCAAAAAAAGCAAACAGGATGGGTCACATAGTTCTCCTTGCCAGATGAGGATACAAAACCACTTCATCAGGAAACAGGGCCCTCCAGTGCAAATCTCGACAGAGAGGGGTCTGGACGTTACAACAAACAATTCCACCCACAGGGTTTTCACAAAGAAATGTTCACCATTTAGTCGCTTTTCAATATCAATATTTAATGAAAGCAAGGAAAATATTAAAACATGACTTGGGATTTATAGGGACAGAGCCAAGAGAGCAGTTTCCAGGCTCTCGGCCTCACGTGGAAAGGTGCTGGCTCAGTTATTAGACGGCCATCAACTGTAATCAGATAGCCATCCACTGTGGCTGGTTGGCCATCAGCTGTAACCGGTTAGCCATTACCCACTAATATAACTGCCGTGGCTACGCTGGTAAGGAGGTCGATTGGCAGAGAAGCTAGTAAGTGCAGATTGTGGCTAGCAAGTGCAGTTAGCAAGTGGATTACATTGCAGACCGTGTTGATCCTACTTCCTGTGTCTCGCCCGGCCGCCAGCGAGACTGTGGCGCAGGAAGACCCCTTGTTGGGGTACAAGCAGATGTTTACTTCCTGTGTCTCGACCGGCTGCCATCGAGGATATGTAAGCACCTTGGCTGGAAGCCACTATTGTTCCAGCACAGTGCCCTGAGAACCCTGGCTGGGCCCAGGAAGTAGGTGGACATCAAGGGACACCCCCTGGGACATTACTTGAACTGGACTGAAACTTTCTCTCGTGAGCTGGGTTCCTGGCACAGGGCCCCTCACGGAAGATGCTTGTTGCATAGATTGTGAGGCGAGACCCTGGAGGGGTGGAGTGTAGGGACAGAGCCAGGAGAGCAGTTTCCAGGCTCTCGGCCTCATGTGGAAAAGTGCTGGCTCAGTTATTAGATGGCCATCAGCTGTTACCAGTTAGCCATTAGCCACTCATATAACTGCCGTGGCTACGTTGGCAGAGAAGCTAGCAAGTGCGGATTGCGGCAAGTGTGGTTAGCAAGTGGATTACATTGCAGATCATGTTGATCCTACTTCTCGCGTCTTGCCCGGCTGCCAGAGAGACTCGGGTGCAGGAAGACCCCTCGTTGGGGTACTGGCAAATGTTTGCTTTGGTGTGTCAACCAGCTACCAGCAAGAATATAGTGGTATGAACCCCCTACTCATGGCTCCGCTGTTCCTTTTTGCTCACCATATCCTGCGTTCTTGTGCGGGGTGTGGGAGCTGAGTCCCTGCATGATAGGATTTTTGCAGGGAGCTAAACAATGTGGCTTTGGGGAGGGCCTAGTTACTTAGTACAAGGCACAGTGGTCCTCAGTGGAAAGCTGTGCTGCCCTCAACACCCATCCGTGGGGAAGTCAGGGAGGGAAGGTGGCAGAAGGGGTGGCACAGGGAAGTGCAGTGGGATTATTGATTGCCATAAGGACTGAGGACAGAGGGAGCGGGGCAAGGATGCTGAATAGCCTACAGTAAATAGAATGTTCATTATAAAGAATTGTCTTGTCTAAAATGCTAACTAGTCGTGGCCCTATTGCGAAACACTGGAAGAGGCATCAATGATTAGCGTGACTGTTCTGATGCCTGCTCTTAAATACCAATTAAGTTTCCACAGGGAGTTGACAGCAGTGACCAGAAGAATGTCTGCTCTGGGAAGTACAGAAGAAGGGGGACGCCAGGCTTCTGATGTAAGTCCTGCCGGTAGTGACAGCCATAGCACCTTACCAGGAGGTGGGAGCCTGACGGGTACTGTTGGCTGGACGGAGAGCTGCACAGTGGTGAGCTACAGGTGTGCCTGCGGGAAGGAACTGACCTCTCCTTTTTTTTTTTTTTTTTTTTCATTTCTTCATATATCTAAATGAGGACACCACTGGGACATCAAAACTGCACATCAACACATCACAGGAGAAACCATTTTAGTCTAGAGCACTGGTCCTCAAAGTGTGGACCCCAACTAGCATCACCTGGGAACCTGTTAGAACCCCCTCAGACTGGCTGAACAGAGACTCCGGCTGGAGCCCTGCAATCTTTTTAACTAGCCCTCCCGGTGATTCAGATGCAAGCTCAAGTTTGAGAGCCACCAATCTAGACGGTTTGGGGCTGACTATGACAACCAGACACAAGAGGCGTTTGACAAGTGCTGCCTCAACGCCAGTGCAGAGTTTCTGTTAGACTCTGAGGAGGGGGCACGTTGCTGGCCAATGACCAGAGGCGAGGGACTGAAAGGGGAAGAGCTAAGTGAGGAGAAATGGGTGCAAAGAGTAAATTATCAGGAGCCAATCTAAGTCTCAGCTTTGATTAACCATACTAGAGGGATTCTGTTTTTAATGTAACTTGTATTCTCTTTGAAGAGCCAATCCATTTACACGGTTCAAAATTCAAGTGATACAAAGGGGCAGTGAAAGGTCTTCACTCGCCCCTGCTCCTAGGTACCCAGCTCCAACTTCCCTTTCTCGAAGTCAGCTGTCACCAGTGTCTTCTAGGAATATATTATAAACGTACCTACATGTTTTTTACCCACTTTATCTTAAATGCCAGTGACAGCATATTAATACACAATTCTATACCTTGCCTCTTTCACTTAATATATTTCAGGATTTGTCCACATCAGAAACATCAAGAACCCCTAGAGGACTTCTGAGTGTCTGGGAACATTCAACACCCTACAGGGGGGCATGTACCTTCCCTGCAGAGAGGAGCAGCTGCTAGGCCATCACGTGATTCTTGTAGATTTCTTAGTGAACCCCCTGTAGGGAAATGGTCCTGAAATTCCTGGTTTGGAGAATTCCCCACAGGCCCTACATGAACAGTTTGATAATATTAGGTTGGTGTAAAAGTAATTACAGTTTTTGCAATTCTTTTTAACTTTTTAAACCACAATTAATTTGCACCAACCTAACAGAAAGAAGACTCTCAGACCATTAAAGTCCAAAGGGAACACTACCAGATGACACCAGCACCCAGCGGGTCAGGTGTCCTAGGCAGGATACACAGCAGAGGGGAGCTGGAACACTGGCGATAATTCAGAGCAACAAGAGGATTTGGAACATTTTTATCTATAAGACTAATAACCCTACATCACATTTGATCTATAGGAATTAACAAACATGCAGGATAAAGACAGAAACTAGTTATGAACACTTAGTAGAGGTCAGTTTTCAATACTTACATATATAACACAGACTACAATAATATATAAATAACGTCTATCACTCTACCAGCTTCAGTTATAGTAGCATTTCCCTCAGAATTACTTTTTGTCCTTCAACACTATCAGTAAGATGTCACGTCCCTCTGATTCCTGCCAGATTTTTATCAGTGTAGACTTTGAACCTAAAGCATGAAGGTTTCCGTTTAATGACAGCTTTATTGAGATATAATTCACATGCCATATAATTCACCCATGGATTTTTAGTACAGTCACAGAGTTAGGCAGCCATCACCTCAATAAATTGTAGAACATTTTCATCACCCTCAACAGAAACCATGTACCTATTTGCAGTCACTGCCCATAATTCCCAAGTTGCGAAGCCCCAGACAACCCCCAATCTACTTTCTCTTTCTATGGATGAAGGACATTTCAGCAGGCTCATCAACACACTCAATACAACTGAGGAAACAAAATCAGTGATCTTGAAGATAGATCAACAGAACTGATCCAAACGAAAACACAAAAGAGTGTGTGTGGGGAGGGGCAGGGAAGAGGGAAGTGGAATAAAGTATCTAAGAGCTATGGGATATCATATGGTCTAGCATATGTATAATTGGAATTCTAGAAAGTGAAGAAATAGAGATTGGGGAAAAAGAAATAATAGCCAAGAATTTTCCAAAACTTATGAAATACATCAAACCATGGGTCCAAGAAGCTCAGAGAATTCTAAACAGTATAAGCACAAAACAGTCAGATACACCTAGTCATATATTCAAACTGCTGAAAATCAAAGATAAGAGAAAATCTTAAAGGTAGTCAGAGACACAGAGGAAACCATATTACTGAGGAAGAAAGGTAAGTACAAGCACCCTTTTCATCTGAAATGATGCAAACCAGAAAAAAACAAAGTAACATCTTAAGAATACTTTTAAAAACTATCAATTCAGAATTCCACATCCATGGAAATATCTCTTGAAAATAAAAGAGAAGTAAAAACTTTTAAAAATAAATGAAAACCTGTGAGAATTCATTACCAGTAAGCAGGCATATACTACAAGTACTTTTAACCAGAACTGTTAAAATTAGTTCTTCAGGGAGAAGGAATATACCAGAAAGAACTGGGATATAATTAAACTAAGATCTCTAGAAATGGTTAAAATGAAGGTAAATATAAAAGACGTTAAAATTTTTCCTTACTTACTCTAAAAGATAATTGAATGTTTAGAGTAAAAATAGTAGTGATGTACTGTGGGTTTATAGAATACATAAAAGAAAATATATGATAACAGTATAAAAGTTGGGAGGGAAGAAATTGCAGTATAATGTTCTAAGGTTTTTGTGCTATACATGATGTGGCACATTATTATTTGAAGGTGCACTGCTTAAAGATGCCATGTTGTAAGCCCTAGAGCAAAAACTAAATTAAAAACAAAAAACAAATATAAGTAATAAGTCAATTGTGGAGGTAAACAGAAATAATAAAAACTCTCAGGGGTGGTCGGTTAGCTCAGTTGGTTATAGCACGATGCTCGTAACACCAGGGTTGCCAGTTCAATCCCCTTATGGGACAGTGTGAGCTATGCCCTCCACAACTAGATTGAAACAACTACTTAACTTGGAGCTGATAGGTCCTGGAAAAACACATTTAAAATAAATAAAAGTTAAAAAAAATCCTAAAAAAAAACACCTCTCAATTAATACAAAGGCATGCAGAAAAAGAGAATAAAAGGAACAAAGAAACAAAACAAATAAAACATCTAGATGGTAGAGTTTAATCCAATCATATTGATAATTACATTAAATTTAAATGGCCTAAACATACCAGTTAAAGATTGTCAGATTGGATAGAAAAGCAAAATCCAATTACATGCTGTCTACAAAAAGTTTACTTTAAATATAAAGACAGAGATAGGCTGAAAATAATAGGATAAAAAAGATATAAATGCAAGCACAGCACTAGTAAAAAGAAAAGTGGAATGGCTATATTAATGTCAGACAAAGTAGATTTCAGAACTAGGAATATTAGCAGAAATGAAGAGAGAAATTTCATAATGATGAAAAGGTACTAAGTATAACACCCCTAAATGTTTACGCATCAAACAACAGAGCCCCAAATACATTATTCAAAAACTCTTAGAATAGAAAGAACTAGGTAAATCCACAATTGTAGTTGGAGACTTCAACACTCCTTTTATAGTAATAAAACAAGTATACACAAAATAAGTAAGTATATAGAAGAGCTGACCACCACTATGAACCAACTTGACTGCATTGACACTAGATCCAACAAGGCAGAATACACATTTTTTTTCAAGTGCACGTGAAACAGTCACCACAACAAACTATATTCTGAGCCACTATACAAACCTAAATCAATTTGAAATAAATGAACTAATATAGAGATGGTCTATGATCATAATGAAATTAAACTAGAACTTCATAACAGGAAGATATCTGAAAAATTCCTCAAATATTTACAGACTAAAAAGTACACTTCTAAATAACTCACAGATCAAAGAAGAAGTCACAAGGATATTAGAAAATATTTCACATTGAATGACCTGAAAACACAATGTATCAAATTTGGGGGGATGCAGATAAAATAACTAACGTTTAGGAGAAAACGTATTGCATTAAATGCTAATATTAGAAAAAGGTTATTTTCTGCTATTGAGTTGTATAAGTTCTTTACATACTTTAGATACTAATCCCTTATGACATACATGGTTTGGAAATATTTTCTCCCATTCTATAGATTGCCTTTTCATTTTGTTAATGGCTTCCTTTGCTGTGAAAAAGTTTTTTAATTTGGTGTAATCCCACTTGTTTATTTTTGATTTTGTTGCCTAAGTTTTTGGTGTTATATCCAAAAAATAATTGCCAAAACCAATGTCAATAGGTTTTTTTTTTCCTGTTCTAGTGGTCTTACTGTTTCAAGTCTTATGTTTAAGTCTTTAATCCATTTTATTTTATTTTTGTGTATGGTATTAGATAAGGATTTCATTCTTTTGCACGTGAATATCCAGTTTTCCCAACACCATTTATTAAAGAGACTCTCTTCCCCCAATGGGTATTCCTAGCCCCCTGGTCAAAGAATAGTTGTTGATCGTAAATGTGAAGGTGTACTTCTAGGCTCTCTATCCTGTTCCATTTATCTGTCTGTCTTTACGCCAGTAGCATACTGTTTTGATTACTATAGCTTTGTAATATAGTTTGAAATCAGGAAGTGTGGTACCTTCAGCTTTGCTCTTCTTCATCACTGCTTTGGCTATTTGGGGTCTTTTGTGGGTCTATACAAATTTTAGGATTTTTCTATTTCTGTGAAAAATGCCATTGGATTTTGATAGGAATTGCCTTGAATCTGTATATCACTTTGGATAGTATGGACATTTAAACAATAGTAATTTTTCTAATCCATGAACACTAGATATCTATTATTTGTATCTTCTTCAGTTTCTTTCATCAAAGTCTTACAGATTTCAGTGTACAGGTCTCTTCCATCCCTGGTTAAATGTATTCCTAAGTATTTTATTTTGTTTGATACTATTGTAAATGGGATGGTTTTCTCAATTTCTTTTTTGGATAGTTCATTGCTAGTACCTCCAACTTCTGACACAGGTTTTAATGAAGACTAGTTTCTTCTGCAGGGAGGCACCCCTTCCCAAAAGTCACATCCATCCGGAGAGAAACACCAAAACAAAAGCCCCACAGCAAGAGACAGGAAGTAAGGGAAACTATTCAAACTCCCTGCCCCCTCTCCTCCATAGCACACAATAGTCCAGTCCTTTACTGGAGAAGCATGGTTCTAAAAGAATCCCTCCGACCTGGTGTTTTCTGGTTTTTAAGCTTCTGTTGAAGCACTGTCACTATGGTAACAAGTCTGGGATGCTCTGCTCTAAGTGAGGGGGTTTATCCCTTCAAATATGCTTCTTGAGTTACCAACAAAGGAATTCAATGAACCTCAACTAATCTCATATGCTCCTGGGAGACCTCTCTCAAGAGGCACTTTCCCCCCTTGCCCCCACAAACCTCCCAGGTTTACACTCTGTTCAGCCAACAACCACATTTATATAGTGATTTACGGTTTACTTTTACCCACATCACCTCAATTAAGCCCTGAGGAGCCGTCTTCAGTCACATCAGCCTCTTCCACACCAACTAAAGAGAGACAAAGTGAGGACCTTGGTTTTCGGGAGGCCTGCCCAGAAAGGCTAGCAGGCAGGGACCCTCTATCAGGCACAAGAGACAGAGGACTAAGGCGTGGGCGAAAGGGGAGCCAACCCATGTGACTTTTTCTTTCCCAGAGGGAAAGATCCACGGAGGCTTGTAGCCCGGGCACGGCTGATGCCCTTCCCACCCCCAAGCTCTTCTCAGCCTGTTCCAGGCTGTTGTTCTGTCTTGGCTCACGTTCCACATTCCCAGCTCCAGCTGTTCAGAGAGGGGCAGTCAGCTCTGGGGAATTTATCGTCCCTGCCTTCAGAGGGGTCTTCCTTAATCATCAGTTCTTAGAGCCCTGGCTTCCTAGGACATAGGTGTAAAGGGAAAACTCTGTTTTTCTCTACTCTGTGTGTGTAGGTTTTCCTTACGCGAAGCAGTTCTCAGACACCGGGTGGCTATCCTGTAATTCAACTTAAGTCTGACATTATCTACTTGGAGATAGTGTCAGGTCCCACAAGACTGCCCCTTTTTCAGGAGCCAATCAAAAGTTCAGGTTTGTCACCTGTGCTTCTGACTAACCAGCTATAAATAAATCAGAGGCTCCCACCACCCCTCTTGGGTTTGATCGTTTGCTAGGACAGCTGACAGAAAATAGTTTATTTACTAGATTAACGGTTTAATCACAAAGGATATTAAAGGACACAAATGAACAGTCAGATGAGGAGATACACAGGATGAGGTTCAGAAGAAGCCCAGCCACAGAACTTTGGGGTGCACCACCCTCCTGGCACGTGGATGCATTCTTGTTTACCAACCCAGAAGCTCTCCAAAGCCATCCTTTTGGGTTTTTACGGAGGCTTCATTGCATAGGCACGGGCCACTGCTGATTAAGTCTGTCTCCAGCCCCGGTCCATTCCCCAGAGGTAAAGGGGTGATACTGAAAGTTCCAACCCTCTAATCACCTGGTCGGTTCCTCCGGGAACCAGCCCTCCTCCTGCAGTTATCTACGGGCTTTCCAAAGTCACCTCATTGATATAAACTCAAGTATGGTTCAAAGGGGCTGGTTATAAATGACAAAAAAAACACCCATTTCATCGTTATGCTCTAGAGCTCAGAATGAAAGATATATAGCTTTTATCACTTAAGAAATTACAAAAGTAGGTGCTACTGCCAGGAATCATGGATATATGTATTATATCAGAACATCACAATAGGCCTACTTCTGATTCGGTTTATGGCCTTGGGATAGTCATTTTATCTTTCTAAGCCTGTTACTTCATTTGTAGGATGGGACCAATTACGTCTATCCAGAGGGTTCAGATAAGGATTGAGGGACATACTGGTAGGTACATTCTACAACTCTTCGTTTCCTCGCCACCCAGCCCACTCTGCCCTCAGAAGTAGGCAGTGTCTAATCCTAAGAAGATTCATAACAAAGACACCAAAAGATGCACCAACCTCACCTTGATTTCTCCAGCTCCCGTGTCTTCTGTCATCTAAACCATTTCTGAGTGATCTATAACTCTCCTCTGGTTTTCCAAACAAATAAGGGAGGCTGTTCAACTAACTGCACTTGTCTTTTTACGTGAGGCAAGGAGGTGAGAACAAAGATCATCCTCGGAGGCAAAAGTTCTGAGTTCCTCAGCCACCCTGGTCTGCAAGTATTTCTTTTGAAATAACCCCCCTGCCTTACCTCCCTGTGAAAAGGGGCTGGACAGCGTGCTCTGTTAGGGTCCTTTCCTGCTCTAATATCTCTGAACCCTAGGTGAGTACCAATCAATCCATGAAATTGGGATAAATCAGATTTTGCAGAGAGACTCATCTTGCTCTCTAGGAGCGTTCTAAAGCAGGGCAAATATATGTGCAGACCACAAGCATTAAACCCAAGAAGGACGGACCACAAGGACCGGTCAGGAGTGAATCCACACAGGGACAGAGGTCAGAGTAGACAGTGGGGATGGTGGGGATTAGGGGAAATAGCTGTAAGCACCATGTAAAAAATAAAATAAAATCCAGCCCCTCACTTTTTAAAATAAATGTTTTATTTGGGAATAACTTTAGAGTTTTAGAAAAGTTGCTAAGATGACACAGACAACTACTTTATCCAATTTCCCCTAATGTTAACATTTGACATTACCATGGTACATTTGTCAAAACTAAGAAACCAATATCAGCACATTACTATTTACTAAATTCCAGACTTTATTGGATTTCACCAGTTTTTCCACTAATGTACTTTTTCAGTTCCAGGATCCAATCCAGGACACCTCATTACAGTTAGGATAAAACATCTTCTAATGGTGAAGGATTTATAAAATAGGGACAAACAGACCTTTATTAAAAAGAACATCAGATACACTTGAAGGTCTTTGTGAACCCTTTCTTTTCATTTTCATGACCTTTCCTCCCTCGCCAGAGATAACCACTATCATAAACTCATTGTTTATCATCCCCAGGCATGTTTGCATGAATTCATAAAAGGACAATATAAGCATAAACACCATATAGCATTATTTTCCAGGCTTTAAGACTTATATAAATACTATTTTTTACATACCCTTCCATAACTTGCTTCTTTTCATTCAACATTGTTGTTGAGATGGATCTATTAAGAAATATAGTTACAGTTCTTTTTACTGCAATACGTAATACGTATAGTATTTCTTTCTATGAGTACACCACTAGTATCCATTCTCCTACTGATGAACATTTAGACTATTTCCTATTTTTTGGTGCAATAAACATTTTAATGCATGTTTGCTGATGTACACAGGAAAGATTCTCCATCTAGGACAGCAATTTCTGGGTTAAAAGGTGTAACCAAATTGTTTCTTAAAGCTTTTGTGCCGATTTTCACTCCTTTCAGCAGTAAATGCGTCTGTTGCTCCACATCCTCATCCATACTTGTTAGTGCATTTATTTTACAACATTAATTGGAGAGAACTGGTATCTTTATAATGAGTTTTCCAAGTTCACAAACACAGCCTTTTTCTCCATTCATTTAGGTTTTATTTTCTTTCAATAATTGTAACTTTCGCCAAAAAAATATTCTTGTACACTTTTTAGTGAGGAATTCTTTTAGGTATCCTGAGACTTTTATTATTATTGAAAATGGGAAATGGGATTCTTTGTTAATTTTTCTAATTAGTTATTACTGTTGAACAACATTTTGATGTCGGTTTTGTGTCTCAGGAAATTTGCAAGCTCTTACTGTATATTCTCCACTTAAAAACTCCAAGGAAATCATATTGTATGCAAATAAGGACATTTTCATCTTTCTTTCCAGTACTCACATTTTTCTTGTCTTACTGCATTGGCTAGAACCTCCTGTACACTGCTGAATATAAATGATAAGAGAAGGCATCCCTGTCTTTTTGTGAACCCTCTCTTTCCACTTTCCTGAAAGGTACTCTAAAATCTTATTGTTAAGGACAGTTTTTGCTGTATTATTTTGACAGGTGCTTTTTTTTTTTTTTTAATCAAGTTAAGGAAATTCCTTCCTATTCTAGTTTCCTGAGAAGTTTGTTTCAATCGTGAAAGAGTACTAAATTCTGACAAATGTTTTTCCTGTATCTTATAGACTATAGGTATTATTAATCTGTTAATATGGTTTGTTACATTAATATATTTTCTGATATTATATCATGCTGAATCCCTTGCATAAACTCTACTTAATCAGAATGTAAATATTTCAAATAGATTTGCAAACATTTTATAAGCATCTACGTTTATAAATGAAACTGGTCTATAATTTTACTTTCTTGTATTTTTCTTGTCTAGTTGGGATATTCAGGTTATATTATCATTGTGAAAGTAGACAGCTTTTCCTTATTTTCTATTCTCTTAAATAGTTTGTACAATATTAAGATTATCTAATTCTTGGAAGTTGAGCAAAACACAGATATAAATCATCTAAGCCTGATATTTTGGGGGCAGGGAGAAAGTCTTTTCATTATCAGTTTAAGTCCTTTAATGATTGTTGTTTTATTGAAGTTTTCTGTTTCTTTTGAAGTAGGTATGGCAAATTACATTTGCCAAGAAAACTCCATGCCTTTTCCCAATTCAAATTTTAGCATAAACTTTTTTCAGAGTGTAGTCTTATGATTTTATTATCAATTTCATAGTTTTAGTTGTATTTCCCTTTTATTAAAAATATTATTTGTGGCTTTTTAAGAAAAAGGTCTTACTAGGAAAGATAATTTTTTAATCTTTCAAATCGTTTTCTATTTTGTTTCCTTTGCACCCTATCTTTGTTTCCTTCCTTTTACTTCTCTAAAGGCTTATTTTTTTCCTTTCCTAGTTTCTTGACAGGACATGCATAATAGACAATCATAGTTGCCTACACAATATTTATTCTCCCTTTTTTCCTTCCTAATGTAACTCCTATTTGGTTTGGGAAATCAATGTGCCAAGCTAAGGAACAAACTATACTTCCCTAGCTCCCTTGCAGCTAGAAATTACTGTGATACATTTCTTACCAATGAAACATAAGTGCAAGTTACTACTAAGGAGGGCTTCCAGGAAAGTTCTTTACATTAAGGTAGCAGACTCAGCTACTACATGCCTCTTTCATAAACTGTCCTTTTCTTCCATCATGCTTGGAATATAGATGAAACTGGAAGTAAAGCAAGTCATCTTGCAACCATGCAGCAGCATGCATGCATTTGAAAGCTAAGTGTATATGAATAGAAAATTAGAAGCACCTGGGATCTTGATGACAAAATGGAGTCTCCACATCTGGCTTGGACTGTCTACCTCCAAATTTCTTGTTATATAACATATATTACACCTCTAGGTCATTTAAGCCATAGTCATTTAGATTCTCTTTTATACATAGCCAAATACAATTTAAAATAATGAAATATTAAACATATTTTTCATATTTTAAAATTTTAATACATGTACTTAAGGTCAGAAATTTTCCTCAAAGAATAGCTTTAGTGACTCCGCTAAGGGTCAACTGTGCTGGCCTCGACCAGAAAGACCAACTACCTGGCCAACCCAAAGAACTGCAATATAAATAAAAATGGCTATGCTTTAAATCTCTAAATTTGGGGTTGTTTTCATGCAGCAAAAGCTAACTAACACAGAGACTGGTTTCAAGAGTGGGGTTCTGCCATAACAAAAACCTAAAATATGTGGTGTTAGCTTTGGATTAGGGCAGTGGCTAGAAAAGCATAACAGCTTGTAAAGGCTGGGAAAATGGAAAGAAAACTACACAGCAGGCTTGGAAAATGATGACTCATGTTATACAGAGATAGAACAATTGGTAAGACTGAAGCCTGCAGTAACTTGAGAGAGAAAAATAATGAACCTAACGAACATTCAGTTACAGCTAAGTGGGTCTCCAGACAGGATATTAAGAGTGTTAGTTGGGCACTCTTAACTGCGTATGATCAAGTATGGCAAGACAAAAGATGAGCTAAAGAAGAAAGCGTTCAGTTTGCAACCAGAATTTAGATGAAATGCAGGAGGCCCAGGACCTACTGTGTTAGGAAATAAAAATGTCTCTGATCTCCAGTCTCTCCGTCTTTGAGTAAAAGATTCTCAAAGTAAAAGGAGACTTTCAGACACAGGGCAAATCAAGGGGAGGCCACCTGTTAAGACCTCTGAAGGACTTAAGGAAGTGCCAAGTACATCTTCTTAATTAGACAAAAAAGAATATGAAGAGCATGTGAATACCAAATCGCTGTGAAGAAATCTAGAGAAAACAAAACAATTGTGATTGTGGCTTTTGTCAAATGAGGTGGACACTAACCTGCTACTTGGAAAGCCTGAAATGTTTTGTAAAGAAAACTATACCAGCAAAAGCACCATCAAGTTGGACTAGAGGAACTAAGTGATTAAACTGCAAAGAGGTCTCTCAGCTCTCAACTATTATTTAATACCAATGCACAGGGAGCCGGATGAGAAAGCTGTTATACTAACCTGTTCACATGGGCCATTTCTTACGGAAATGAAGGAAAGACTTCTTGATGGGGGGTGAGGACCAAGAGACTGAAGAATGGAGTCAACAGCCTTGGAGAACAATGGACTGGGAGGAGGCACCCAGGAAGCAGAACTGAGCCCTAATGAAGGGGTACTCTTTGCTCTGGAGTAGGGAAACCTGGCTACATTGACTGAGGGGGAATTTTCTATATTACGTATTTTTAACTCTGATTTTTAGTTGGTTGTTATGGACTGACTGTATCTGTACCCCAGCCCCCATTCGTATGTTGAAGCTTCAACTCCCAATGTGACAGTATTGGGAGACTGGGCCTTGGGGGGTGATCAGGGTTAAATGAATTCCTAAGAGTGGGGCCCTGATCAGATAGAATCTGTCCTTTTTTTAACATATATATTTTTAAATTTTTATTAAATTTATTGAGGTGTTGTTAGAATTATATTGGTTTCCAGTGTACAGTTCTATAATACACCACCTATATATTGCATTGTTCGTTCACTACCCAGTCAGTTCTCCTTCCATCACCATATATTTGACCCCCTTTACCCTCTTATACTGCCTTTTGTCCCTCCTTACCCTCTGGGAACCATTAAACTGTTGTCTGTGTCTATGAAATTTTGGTTCTTTGTCTTGTTGGTTTGTTGCTTTCAGTTTTATATCCCACATGTGAGTGACAACATATGGTTCTCAACTTTTTCTGACTTATTTCGCTTCGTATGATAATCTCAAGATCCATCCATGTTGTCACAAGTGGTAGTATTTCATCTTTTCTTATAGCCAAGTAATATTTCATTTTATATATGTACCACATCTTCTTTATCCAGTCATTTATCAAAGGACACTTTGGTTGTTTCCATGTCTTGGCCACCATGAATAATGCTCCAGAACATAGCGGTATATATATCTTTATAGATAAATGTTTTCAGAATTTTGGGGTAGGTACCTAGAAGAGGGATTGCTGGGTCATATGGTAATTCCACTCATAATTTTTAAAGGAACCTCCATGTTTTCCATAGTGGTTGTGTCATTTACGTTCCCACCAACAGTGTATGAGGGTTCCGTTTTTTCCACAGCCTCTCCAACACTTGTTACCGTGTTTCCCTGAAAATAAGACCAGGTCTTATATTAATTTTTGCTCCAAAAGATGCATCAGGGCTTATGTTCAGGGGATGTCATCCTGAAAAATCATGCTAGGGCTTATTTTCTGGGTAGGTCTTATTTTTGGGGAAACACAGTATTACTTTTCTTGTTGATAACAGCCATTCTAACAGGTGTGAGGTGATCGCTCATTGTGGTTTTGACTTGCATTTTCCTAATAACTAGTGAAGTTGAGAATTTTTTCATATATCTATTGGCCATTTGTATGTCTTCTTTGGAGAAGTGTCTGTTCAGGTCCTCTGCCCATTTTGTAATTGGATTGGTTTTTTTGTTGTTGTTGTTGAATTGTACAAGTTCTTTATATATTTTAGATATTAGCCCCTTATCAGAGGGGCTGTTTGTAAGTATCTTCTCCCATTTAGTTGGTTGCCTCTTTGTTTTG
This sequence comes from Rhinolophus sinicus, assembly GCF_057876585.1. NCBI lineage: Eukaryota > Metazoa > Chordata > Mammalia > Chiroptera > Rhinolophidae > Rhinolophus > Rhinolophus sinicus. Next base: position 61,014,506 of record NC_142517.1, on the reverse strand, counting down.
TTGGGGTTTTTGCTGTGCAGAAGCTTTTTAGTTTGATACAGTCCCATTCATTTATTTTTGCTTCTACTTCCCTTGCCTTTGAGATCAAACGCATAAAATCCTCTCTGAACCCAAGGTCCACTAATTCAGTGGAGATTAAACAACTTACTAAAGAATGATTGGGTCAAAGAAGAAATAAAAGGACAGATCAAAAGACATAGAAACAAATGAGAATGAAAATATATCATATCAAAATTACTGGGATGCTGCAAAAACAATAATAAGATGCAAACATATCATTACAGACCTATCTCAAGAAACGGGAAAAATCCCAAATAAACAACCTAACATTACATCTTAAAGAAGTAGAAAGAGAAGAACAAATGAAACCCAAAGTCAGCACAAGGAAGGAAATAATAAAAATTAGAGCAGAAGTAAATGAAATAGAGAACAAAAAGACAATAGAAAAAATTAATGCAACGAAAAGCTGATTCTTAGGAAAGATGAATAACATTGAAAAACTCCTGGCTAAACTCACTAAGGAAAAGAGAGAAAAGTCACAAGGAAACAAAATCAGAAATGAAAGAGGAGACGTTATGACAGATACCACAGACATACAAAGATCACACAAGAATACAAAGGACTTTATGCCACCAAATTCAATAACCTAGAAGAAATGGACAAGTTCTTAGAAACATATAACCTTCCTAGACTGAATCATGAACTGGACAATCTAAATAGACCAATCAACGCTAAGGATATTGAAACAATCATCCAAAACCTCCCCAAAAGCAAAAGTCCAGGACTAGATGCCTTCACTAGTTTGAATTCTACAAACATTCAAAGATGTAATTCCTGTCCTCCTCAAACTCTTCCAAAAAATTGAAGAAGGGGCAATAATTCCTGAATCAGTTGTCCTTATATGAGACAGGAGAGAGCTTGCTTGCACTCTCTCCCCGCCATCTGAGGACACAGTGAGAAGGCAGTCAGGAAGAGAGTTCTCACCATAAACCAAATTAGTCTTGATCTTGGACTTACCAGCCTCCAAATCTATGAGCAACAAATGTCTGTTGTTTAAGCCCCCAGTCTACGGTATTTTATTGTAACAGCCCAAGCAAACTCAGACTTTGCTCTTCCCCCGCCCCTCCCTCGATATATAAATCCTGTAGATAACCCTCTGAAGAACTAGGAAAAAATGTTCACGTGCCCAGACTACCGGACATCTGGAAGATCGCCATTGCGGACCAATCCAGAAGCTAAGAATGCAGGACTGATTCTTCTCAAAAATGTACTTTTTACTGTAAAAACTCTCAACTTTTCTTTTTCTTTGGAACACTCTGGGTATGGTCCGGTAGTGTTTCCGGAATTGCAATTCACTCAAGACGCTCAAATAAAACTTTGTCATTTAATTCTAGCGAAGCCTCCTGATTCATTTACGCTGGGTCAACACATCTGTGTATACACTGGTCTCAGCACCAGGTGGGACGAGATGGGGCTCAACGATCTCAGCTCTAACCACCAACAGGTTACTTTGTATGTGTGCTTATTGTTTCTGCTTTCACCAAGTCTATCCTAACAGAGCCAGTTTTCCATTTAGCTCTACTACCCATTCACATATTTCTTAAGCACCTTTTGATAATGACAATAGTAGCTCCTTATCAGTGCTTTCTCCAAGTCACACAGGCTGGTGACTGAATTTAGATAAGGCTCCAAAACACCCAGTTTTGCTATTTCAATCTGAGCACACCTGTTCTTTGGTATAAAGAAATTGTATAATGTGTGATGGCCCTAAGTTTTCACACTGAGGCTATGCCAGCCTAAAGCAGCCTGTGCAAGGGCTGTCGCCTGGCCGGTATCTATGAATTTTCCCTCCGCCACAGTTCTGGCATGTGTGCTTCTGGGGCCTATGAGCTGACAACTCTCAGCTACAGGCAGAATGCAGACAGAGCCAACGAGAACTTTTGGGTCCCTGCTGGTGTTGGATTCGGGGCCTTGTCAGTCAGTGCCCTGAGGTTTGATAGTTTTCTTGCTGCTGTTGCTGCTGAAGCTCTAGAGGTTTGTCTGCTTGTCAAGCTTATTTTTATCACTTGCAATGGTGCCCAGATCCTGTGGTATTGGCCTTGGCCCTGAAGATGGTATAATAGGCAGAAAAATGCAGAGTGAGACTTGAAAGGATTGAGAGGTCTCCAGAGTAAGAGACCTCAAAGTACTAAGGGAAGGAAAATTGAAGCTGGTTCCCCAGAAATGTGGACAGGCTCTAACCTTTCACCCCCTCCTTCGGCCTCTTTGGTAATTCCTCGGACTGCCTGAAATAGCCATCAGTTCACCAAAATGCTTCTCCCCAACCCACACTGAAACCAAATGTGCTCAGTGCTTGGTGTGCCTTACTCCATTTAATCCTTACAACAGCGTGTGAGGTGTAGGTGCTATTACCCCCATTTTACAGATGAGAAAACCCAGGGAAAGAGAAGTTTTATAATTTACACAAAACTAAACAGCCTATAATATGTCAGAGTTAGGATATGAAACCAAGCAGATTGATACAGATGTTGCACTTCTAACTACTCTAGAGAGAGCCCCCCAGTATAAACCAGAAAAGATGAACATAAAACCTGCATGTGCAGATCATTAGTTATAAGGATTTGGGGGGATTGGGCTCTGACAGCACCGTGTTTTGACTGCTGGAAGGGCTATGCTCGTTGATCTTTCCACACACTCTAAGGGATGCCTGTTCAGTGGTAGGGGACAAAGGACTCTTGGCACACAACACACTTTATTCATAGCAGTCACTCAATAAATGTTAGCGGGAGCAGAGCCCTTTTCAATAACCTCCACTTGCCAGAATCACTCTTGTAGCCCACACTTCCGGTTCCCGCTGTACGAGATACTGACTGATGCCACATCACGCTGAATGTTCAGGGCTAGTAGATTATTCTCTAGTTTTCTAGTCCACCTGCACACTTCTGCTCCCTCCAGGTAAGCGGTCAGCTGACCTGTACCCCAAAACCATTTGTGCCAATTGTGTTTATTCAATTATGTAACTAAGTTCACATCTAATTCAGCCTGACTCAATCATGCCACATGTCAGCCATTTCCAAAAATCGAATGCATGTTCAAAAGATGACGCTGTGTTGTAACACAAGATACTAAAGACTGTCCAAATACTACTATCATACAAAGAGCTTCTACAACTCAATAAGACAAAGGCAAATAGTTTAATAGAATATTGAGCCAAGGACAAGAACAGACAATTCACAAGTAGCCCCCCAAAAAAACATGCACAAAATTACTAAAGTAAAAATTAAAATAACGGGTTAGCATTTATTACCCATTAGATTGATGAAAGTCTAAATGACCGATCTCATAAGGTGTGGGCATCAAATTGTTACTAGTCATTTCCTTTAGGGAGTAGAAACAATAAATGCATGTACATAAATAAATTTTAAGTGATGGGATTATCAGTGTTTTCAGACGCAGCTAAATACAAAGCAGAACTCTGCCTCAGAAGGAAGAAGCAACTGTACCAAGCCGAACACTATTCTAAAATGAAAATTCCAAAAACATTTTGAGCACTAGCAGCAACACCAGAATAAGAGGTAGTGATACATAGTCTCCAAAGAGGACTATTTTGAAGGACATCTGTGGTTAGACAATGACTTCCAGCATTGATTAAAAATACCCTTCTTCCAACTCCGCAGTCCCATCTTGGAGGGCATGGCAGCACCCTTCCCCCGGCAGCACCCATCTCCTCCGGCAGCACCCTTCCCCCGGCAGCACCCATCTCCTCCGGCAGCACCCATCCCCCGGCGGTACCCATCCCCTGGAAGCACTCATGCCCCGCAGCACCCATGCCCCGCAGCACCCATGCCCTGCAGCACCCATGCCCTGGAAGGCCCAGCACAGGGCTCCTGACCAGAAACTCAGTGGAAAGCACGCTGCTGAGCAGCAGCCCTGCCCTCTTCCCCGCTGTGGTCCTTCCTCACTCTGTCGTGTACAAGGCCTGGGTCGCACTAGGGGGACAGTTTGCCTCTCACATTCTTTGATCAGAGCAGTGCTGTGTCTCCGACCTCTCATGCTTGAAACAGACTTGCTGGTATTTGGGTCTTTAGGACACCCAGCGCCTGCAATAAAATAAAGACCCAGCTTCTCTTGGAGACCCACTGAGCCAAGGACATAGTGTTCTATCTATACAATGAAACGCAGATTTCCTAATAAAAGACAAAATTCTTGACTTCTGGAGGTTGAATAGGATGGAAAAGAATTCCAGCTGGTTAAATTTACGGCACTGAAAAAAAGCCCTGTCTGAGAATAATTCTTGTGTCTGAGCCCAAGATGCTGTCATCTTGCCATGGATTGTTAAACTATTCACTCCCAGTGTGCTCCGATCGTCAATGCTGTGCCCTGAGACTGTCTAAATGGGCCAATAAACACTGTGGTTCCGTCTTACTGCCTCCTCTTCTGAAATTAAGAATATTTTAGCTGAACTAGTGCCAGGGCAAAATGTACAAGAGGACGTATTTAGTTAAAAACTGGTGGGATTCTATGTGATTACATGTTAAGATCATGAAAGAAATGTCAATCATCCTCCTTCCCGCTCTATATTTGAAAGAGGAGACCCATCAAATACTAGCCAGCTGGGCCTTGCAGGCCTAACAACATAGAGAGACTGCTAGTTCACACCCTGGCCCATCACTTCCGGCCTCAGGACCGTGCGTAAGTCTCCGGGTGTCTGTCAATTACAGGGATTCTAACAGCTCATCTCATAGACTCATCACAAGAAGCAGATGAGTTAATCTAATCACAGCGCCACCCTCCCAGTAAGCACTCAAGGGTTAGTTGTTCCCACTGCGGGGAGGAGGTGATGGGATTGGAGGAAGGCGGAAGGGCCTGAATGCCTATCATTGGCTTGACAACCCCTGTAGAAGGGGTTCTTCATACACTCTGCCCAAGCCACCACCTGGCCATTTCATGTGCTTGGCCATCCACATCTGGCACTTATCATGGACCTCTTTGCGCCCATGTCATCTCCCTAACTAGATCGTGAGCTCCTGGGGGGCAGGCACTCCCCTGCCCTCGCACAGAGTCTGGTCCTCAGGGAGCACGCACCGAATACTTACTTGATGAATCTGCTTGCTGTTCATGTGTGGAGTAGATGGCACTCAAAATATGGAGGATACAAACTCCATGTAAACGGGCTTTTCTAAAAGGGCAGCCAGATCTAGCAGAGCACATGCATCAAAACCACAGACAGACACGGTTTTCTGTGATTCACTGGGCAACAACACTCTAGAAGGTGCCATGCCCTCCACAGGCAGAGGTGCTCGCTTCCTCCCTGTCGCTCCCAGCAGGAGCACCCCCTGCCCGCTGCAGAGCTCCAGGCCTGTGGGGACCCCACGCAGAACCTGGGCGAGCAGTTAGTACCCTTCCCAAGGAAGTCTTTTCAGGCCATGTTGGCTCCGCACCAGCCGTCGGAGCCACCCTGAGTATTTAGAGACCAGCTCCAGCTCACAATCCTGGCTTCTTACTCTACCTTCCTGGCCATGTGTTCTAAAACTGCCAACGTGTACAATTTTAGTTGGAGAATTCTGTGTCTCTAGAGGTCCTCTGTTCATTCAGCAATCCCTAAGGGCCTACGATATTCCAGGTACTAACCACATTCCTAAAATACCGAATCTTCAAAGAAGTTACCAACATGCCATTTATAGAGTTTTTATTTAGTATGTGTCAGATACTGTGTGAAGTGACTTAAATCCATTGTCTAATTTAATTCAGTGAGGCTGGTGTTGTCTTCATTTTACAGATGATGAAACTGAGGCACAGAAACGAAGTACCGTGCTTGAGCTCACGCCAGTGAGCAGCAGGTCTGGGAGGTGGGCCACAAGCCAGGTTTATTTGACACAGAGCAGGCACTCTCATCGCGATGCTTGCTGACCCTTCCTGCCCCACTGAATCTATTTCTCTTTTCTCGCTTTATGACTCTTGCTCATGTCAACCTTACCACCTCAACTGAAAAGATCTACACTAACTGGATCTTGCCTATTCCACGGGCTCTTCTGGACCAGGGCTGATGTGACACGGTACCAATCCCCTGACACTAAACAAAAGGTCAAAGTTCACATTGGGTTTAATAATGTCCCCTTTCAGCACCCTCTGCCTCCCTCCTCTTTTGCTTAGCACCCTCCTCCCTACTTGTTCTTCCTTTCTTTTTCTATCTTCTCCCCGTGTACCCACTCAGGTATCCAACAGGCTCACGAACTCAGCCCCCTTCATGACTTCTCTGCAGCTCAGCTTCATACTGAGCTGCCTGGTACTCAGGCCAAAAGCGTCAGAGTCATCAGCATGAGAAGAAACAGAGGACGGTGCTTAAAAATACAGGCCCTGGGTTCAAATCCCGGATCTGTCTCTACCAGCTGTAGGACCTAGGAACAAGTTCCTAATCCAGCTCTGTCTCGGTTTCTTCATCTGCAAAATGAGGATAAAAACAGTACCTAACAGAAAGCAACACTTTTTTTTTGCAACAAATCTGGCAGGAACAACTGAATATCTACCAGGGGAACAAAAGAATCTTGACCCTCACTTCACATCATACACAAAAATTAAGTTGAGGTGAATGATAGATCTAAACAAGAAGACTAAAGCTATACAGTTGCTAGAAGAAAACATAAGAGATGAGCTTTGTAATATGGGAGTTGGCAAAAGTTTCTTAGGACACAGAAAACAAAAAATCGCCTTACAAAGAAAATGATAAACTAGACCTTGTCAAATTTAAAACTTCTGTTCATCAGAAGACGCTATTAAGAAAATAAATAAGCAAGCCACAATTAGGAAAAACATTTGCAAATCACATATCTGACAAAGAAGTGGTATTCAGAATAAATAATAATTCCTAAAACTCCACAATAAAGAGGAAAAACACAATTTTTAAATGGGCAAAATATCTGAATGACACTTATAGAAAGATATATAAAAGGTCAATAAGCACGTGAAAAAGTACTTAGTATCCTCATTAATCATTAGGGAAATGTAAATTACAAGCATCTTGGGATCCTGCCACATATCCTCCAGAATGTCTAAGAAAGACTGACAACACCAGAAGGTAATGAGAATGTAGAACAACTAGACTCCAACACATTATTTGTAGAAGTGTAAAAATGGTACAACCACTTTGGCAGTTTCTTATAAAACTAACCCTCGACCTAGCCCATGACCCGGTGATATTCCACTCCTACGTATTTACCTAAGAGTAATGAAAACCCATGTCTACCAAAAAAAAGACCTGCATAAGGACATTCGTAGCAGCGTTACTCAGAATAGCCCCAAACTGGAAACAGCCCAGTGTCCATCAACAGAGGAATGCAGAAACTACCTGTGGTACAGCCGTACTATGGAATACTGTTCAGAAATAAAAAGGAACGACTACTGATACACGCAACCACATGGATGAATCTCAGAAACATTGAACCGAGTGAAAGCAACCTCAAACCAAAGAATACATACTGCATGATTCCATTTGGGTGAAGCTCTGGGAAAGGCTCGGTGGGTTGATGATTTTAAAATCAGAACAGTGGCTGCTTCCGGTGAGTGGGGACAGAGACCGATTAGGAAGGAACATAGAGGAATTTTGGGGATGCTGGGAATGTCCAAATCGTGAAAGGGGCTTGGGTTGCACAGGCACATGAGTTTGTCAAAAGTCATACAACGGCACACTTAAGATTTGGGCATTTCACTGTATGTAAATTTTACCTCAAAAGAAAAGTAATGTAAAAGTAATCTAAGCAACCATCGAACTCTCATTAACAGTATGCATGCGTAAGTGTTTGGGGGCATACACTACCGTCCACAACTTACTGTGAAATATATCACAGTTACAGGATGGTCTGGTGCATGATAGAGGGATGGACAGGTATGTGACAAAGCAAACACAGTAAAATGTTCATTTTAGAACCTAGTGGAGGGTATCGAGGCACATTTGTTTCAGCTTTGCTGCGTATTTGACATTTTTCATAATAAAGTTATAGAAAACAGTACCTACAATATAAGATTGTTGTGTCTTTTACTCGCTTTTCTGCCACCACTCACATAGTTTCCAACACCTACGAACTTCACAATCACTCACGTCCCTCCCCTCACGGGCTCTCCTGCAATCTCCAGCCAGGTCCAGGCCCTGGTCTCACACGGGAACTGCAGAATCTCTGTCCTGCCTCTCACTGCTGCTCCCCTCCCCCAATCCTTCTTCAATGTCACTGCCAAGTTAAGCTTCGTAGTCCACAGCTTTTATTACGTGAACTGTGCTGCTCAGCATTATTTGATGACTCTCCATTAACTAATAACCTCGAAGCTTTCCGCCTGCGGCAAGGCCTCTGCCTTTTATCCTTCTTCTACCATTGCCCAACGGAAATACAGAAACTCTTTGCTACAGTCAAACCAGATTACTGCTTATCCCCTAACACAACACACACCTCCCATCTCTGCATCGTGGCCTCCTCCACAGCAATCTACTCCTGGGCGGCCAGAGGCTAAGCCACAGGTCTCAGCAGTTCGGTCCGTGACTGAAGCTTTACACAGAGTGAGGTATAGTTCAGAAAACTTCGGCCTTGACAGATGAGTTTCCAGGCCTCCTGTAGATTCTCAGAGTGCTATGCCCGGGCAGAACGCACCTACCCCCTTTGTTCATTCATTCACTCACTCTCTGTCTCACTCGCTAAGTATTTATTACGTGCTAAGTATTTATTATGTGCCAGATAATCTACTAGGAGCCGCAAAAGAGGTAAAAACCCTCCCTGAAGAAACTCAGTGAGTGAAAGAGTGAGGGAGAAGCATAGTCCTCACCAGGGTAAGTCCTGATCTGAAGGTGGCAGAACCAAACATTTCACTCGTTTCACTCCAGATTGACGCTGGTGGGCGCGTTGTAGGATCCCTGCAGCAGTTTGAAAACAAGGCCCCAAAGCCCTTGGCGCTCCTCCCCTCCAAGCAAAGGGGAATCTGTGCTCCCTCTCCCTTGCATCTGGGCCAGCTTTTAACTGCTTGTCACAGCGAAAGTGACCCTCTGTGACTTCTGAGGTCAGGGACTAATAGACCCGACAGGTTCCACCTGGCTCTCCTGGAATGCTCATTCTCCAAATGCTCCCTCTGGGGACACTCCTTGCACAACCCAGCCCCCTGCTGTGAAGAAGCCCAAGCCACAGGGAGAGGCCACACGGAACACACTGGCTGCGTGCGTCCCAGCTGAGCCCAGCCGTAAGTCACCTCAGCCTAGATAGCATGTGAGTGAGGAGGCTCCAAATGATTCCAGCTTCTAGCATTTGAGTCACCCAAGCCATTCAGGTTTTCATAAGCCAGCCCTCCCCACCCATGTCCTGTTCAAATTCCTGACCCCCAGAACTCCTAAGCATAATAAACAGTATGTTATGATTACGACAAGCATAATAATATTGTTTTATGCTACTAAGTTTGGGGGTGTTTTGTTACCAGCAGTGGATAACAGGGATAATGACTTCAAAAGCAGGTGGTACTCAGGGTAGGCTAGGCTGGGGACCTGGAGCCAGCAACGAGTGACACCCCTTTAAAGATTATAACTGGTACGTCCCTTTAAAAAAATTCACCCCACTTATCAAGCTTATTATGTCTTCATTTAGTCAACAATCAACAAATACGTATTGAGTGCGTAGTATGTGACAGTCACTGTTTTAGTACTGGATGGAAGTCTCTGCCCTCCGGGAGCTTACCATCTAGTGGAGAAAACAGACAATAAGTGATCCAAGAACGGAGAATATAAACCATGTAACATAGGGGTTAAGTATGTGGAGAAAAACTAAAGCTGGGACATGGAATATCAGGGTGGGGTTGGAATTTTAGGCAGCCTGCCCAGGAAAGGCCTCATGGAGAAGGCGACTTGAAAAAAGTCCTATTGGAAAGGTCTAGGATGGGAAACACCAGGTCCCATCTGGTTGTCCCCAACTCAGGGCCCTTCCCATCTCAGCTGCTCACACCTCATCACCCAGACAGGCTCATGACAATCCTTAGAGTCAAGGAACCTGCGCGTCTCTAAGACGTCAACTCTCAAATCAGAAGCATGTGATGTGAGAGCAGGAAGAGCCCTCAGAAGCTACCCAGCCTCACCCGTCACCTTCCAGCAGAGCCATGGTGTGCAGCCTGCCTGACTTAACAAGGTCAGTCCTGCGCTCTTCTTCCCACTCTCCACGGGCTCCTGGGACACCGCTTCCTTTCCCTCAGTTACTAAGCTCTTTCTGCCCGGGCTGCCTCACCCCAGCCAGACGCAACTGATGTGCCACATCTGTCACTAGACAGAGTCCCAGGCCCCTCCCCAGGGTGGGCAGGGTGGGGGAGTCCACGAATAGATGCAGCACTGACCCTAGGCTGATGCCAGCCGTCCCACCAGCGGCACTACTACTGCCCATGGCCTCTCCATCAACACCCCCTCCACAATGCAGCCTGGGACACAGAACATGGATACTTCCCGTGTTCTCTTCTTAACCCCTCTGCTGTGGGTTGAATCGTGTCCTCCAAAGATTCATGGTGAAGTCCTAACACCCCCTAACCTGTGACGATGACCTTATTTGGAAACAGGGTCTTTGCAAGTTAAGATGAGGTCATACTGGAGCAAGGTGAGTCCTAGTCAAATGACTGGTGTCCGGGCAAGAGGAGGAAACTGTGGACACATCCACAGAGGGAATACCATGTGAACGTACGCAGACACAGAAGAGAGAAGGCCGTATGAAGACGGGGGCAGGAATTGGAGTGATGCATTTACCAGCCAAGGGACACCAAGGATTGCCAGGAAACCATCAGAAACTAAAGAGAGAAGGAAGGATTCTGCCTTGGAGCCTTCAGAGGGAGCATGGCCCTGCTGACACGTTGATTTGGACCTTGAGCCTCCAGAACTGTGAGAAAATAAATTTCTGCTCTTTTAAGCCAGCCAGGCTGTGGGAGTTTAGTCGCAGCCACCCTAAGAAACTAGAACACCCACGTCTATAAAACGTCTGGAGCCCCCCGGGCTCCCCATACACAGCCCTTCTCTCTGCCAACCCAGTGCTGAGAAGCAGCTCCGGCCTCCCCTGCCCCCCTCCTCCATGTCTGTCCATATCCGCTACAGCGCACGGGCGAAGACCGCCCACAGAGCCCTGCAGAAAGCAGGTGAGAGGCCAGCCGTTCCGGGTGTTGCCCGTACAATCTGCTGACCACCTTGGCCTGTGTCTCGCTGCAGGCACAACCTATTTCATAAGGTTTGGCTCCAACCAGTCCAGGATGTGTTGGTCTTCTCATCCTCATTAAGAATGACTGACGGGCCCTAGAAGGGGCTGAGAGGTCCCGGGGAAGTACCACCCACAGAGACGGGTCACTCTCATGGGTCTAGTAGCGGCCTGTTAAATGGGAATCATCACACTAAAAGGCTATTTGGCAATATGAAACGAAAGCAAAAAAAAACACAAAAAAACCCAGAGGATCATACCTTTCAACCTAGTTAATGCTGTTCTTGGAATGTAATCCAAGGAAATGACACAACAGAAAAAACAAACCATTTGGACAAAGATAATATAGCAGTGTGACTCACAACAGTGAAATAAAAACTGGAAACATGAGTTGTGGAACCCTTAGAAGAGCGCATCATAGGAATACCTACCATGTGCTGATCCCGCACTACTGTATAACTGTATATGGCAGGCACTACGCCACGTGCTTCGCGTGGATTGTCTTGTTTCACCCTCGCAAAAACCTAAGACATAGCTGTACTACCCCTGTTTTAGGGATAAAGAAACCTGTTCAAGGTCACAGCTAGGAAGTGGCAAGTGACCTCTATCTTATGCCTGTGTTTAGAGTAGTGATGCTACTGTGGCCACATTAAACTGTGTGGGCCCTTCGTAACTTCCCTAAGCCTTAGGCATCAACTGTAAAATGGGCACAAGAATAACGTCATAAGCCTGACAAAGATGAAATGCAAAATGTGTGACAACATTAAGACTAAAGCATTAACTAAATGAAAAGTACTTACAGCCACTCACCAATAGGTCTGAACATCTCAGGTGGCCAGAGTTGGACTGCAGCCTATGTGGCATGCCAAGCGGAAACAGCTAGAATTTTATCTTTTATGGAGTAGAGCATCCACATGATTCTGTAACCAGGGGTGTTACAAGCAGATCTGTGTTTTAATGTTGTTTTAGGGTTGATATAATACCATAAAATCATCTCAGGGTGACAAAATTGGAATTTTATCTAATTCTTGATCTTCCACAAGTTTCTGAGCTCTCTAGTAAAGGCTGGTCTGATGTCTCCAGAGGGAGGGCAGGGTGGGCCTGGAAGCAGCACTTTCCTCAACTCACTGACTTTCCGCAAGAAAGGCAGGGGCTTCGTCCCATAACGGCCGCACCCAGGGGTCTATCTGGAACGTTGGAAATAGGACAGCAGAGCCCCCTCTAGCGCACAAGGAGCTGGGAGCATTCTGATGGCATTTGGAGGGGGCTTTCCTCCCCCTTCTCTCCCTGGGTGGATGTAAGCACGGCATAAACATATTCTGCCAACAGCGAGGGCCTATACATGTAAAAAGGAGGGTTATTGTTACCACCAGGTCCTAGGGGCCTGGCACCATAAAATTCCAAGCAATTATGCAATTGGTTCCACTAAACAGGGTCTGGTACAACTCCAGGACCCCGTCCCATCCTGGTGAACCAGGCTGGATAACGAAAGACCACAGGGCCCACCCAAGGCATCACCCAGACCTGGCAGTGGCCCCTCCTTGCTCCAGAGCAAAATGAGAGACTCAGCCCTTGAGTCACCCTCCACACTTTTTAGTCCAGAAATAACGGGGGAGAAAGTGACCAATGCCACCTCTCTGCACCCTCGTCTTCAAATGGATTTTCCTATCATGTTTGCCATTTGTTTAACAAGTCTCTATTGACTTGCCCAACACTCCCTGCTTTATATCCTTCCAAGTCCCTTCTCATCTCCGCAGCCAGGAGAGTGTGGTGTGAATGTAACCCTCACATGCTGGGAGGTTGTACAAATCTCCATTTTAGAAATGAGGCACAGAAATTCAGAGCACAGAGGTACCTCGGTTTTCGAACGTCTCCGTTGACAAACGTTTTGGTTTACGGACGCCGTAAATTTTATGGATCTATGGTATCATGAGATAGTAAAATTCATGCTAAATTTGCAGTTTTAGGGGTTGATTTTAAAGGTCTGGAACGGCTTAATCCATTGTGCATTACTTTCTATGGGGAAACCGAGCCTCGGTTTTCGAACGTTTCAGAACTCGAACGGTCTTCCAGAACGGATTATGTTCGAAAACCGAGGTACCACTGTAGTTAAATAATTTCCTATGATCACCCATCTAATAAGTTGTTGAGCAGAGATTCAAACCCAGGTCTGTTAGCCACAAAGCCCAGACACTTCCCATCAACTAACTACGCATCCAGTTCCCCCAGTCACTGAGGAAAAGGAGCCGAGACGGACTCTGCAATCTGCCCGTACAAAACCTGTCTGGCGCACCAAGTCGCCGTGGCACTAAGTGCTCAACACGAAGCTGACCACAGACATGAAGGTCAAGGGCGCTCACTTTCAGGACCCAGCCAGGCGCGGCCCATCCTGCGGCACTGCTCCCGCACACAGGCACACCCCTCTGTAGGAGGAGGCCATAGCCCTTTCAGAAGCCCAGCGCTGGGCTGGCATCTGGATGCCTGAGTTCCTGGGCCTGGCGACCACTGTGCCAACCACAATGCTCAGGAAAAGGAGAGAGTAATTAGAAAGCAGCACCCCACAGACCAAACTTAAGTCATGTTTCCAAAATAGTCTCCAAAATGACAGATCAGCCTGCGCGTGCAGTGACAGCCTTTGAGCCCAACTCTGCCACACAACCCCCACTCCTCTGGGCCCTTAAAGGGACCATAAAGGGTATTTAGCAGAGGCACCGTGAACATGTACAGTTGTTTCCATCCAGCACAAATGTTTACCAACCATCCACTATATGCCTGATGGGAGATATGGGGTGGTACCATTGTGTCCCTGCTCCTGAGAAGCTCACAGTTTGGTGACAACACAAGCTAAGGTGCAAAGACAGGGCCAGGTACAGACCAGATACTCTATAAACTAAGTGGAGTTTATCTAGGGATTGCAACGTTGGTTCAACATCTGAAAATTAATCAATGTAATTCACCGTATTAACAGACCAAAGCAGGACTGGGGAAACTATGGCCAAATCCAGCCTATTGTCTATTTTGTAAATAGTTTTGTTGAAACACAGCCTGCCCATTCATTTACATACTATCTGTGGCTGCTTTTATGCTATGGTGGCAGAGTTGAATACTTTTAACAGAGGTGGGATAGCCTGCAAAGTTGAATATATTTACTATCGTCTCTTTTCAGAAAAAAATTGCCTACCCTTGCTCTAAACTATTAGGAGAGAGCCCTTTCACCCATAAAACTGCAGCAACTCCAGCCCCTCTATTCTGTGTTCTACAGACCAGGTTGGGAGGCAGATGAACATTAGGATGCCAGGCTATCAGGACTAGAAGACCCCGCTCTGCCTTCCACGAGAAAAGCAGTCCAAGGTGTGACATCCAAGGTGTGACATCTGCTCCTCCCTCCCACTGGTCCCATTCCAAGAACTGAAGCCTCAGGGCTCTCTGGAAGAATCGGGCGCAAGCTTTTACCAGAGCTTTCATAATAAACGCTTGGAGGTAAAAACACTGGTTCTACCTTCCCATGTTCCCTTTCCCAACCCAACTGTCCCAGCAAAGGAGAACCCTGGAAGTCTCAAATCAATGACCTAAGCTTGCACTTTAACAAACTAGGCGAATAAAGACAATTAAGCTAAACAAGCAGAAGAAAAATAACAAAGAAGAAAGAAGAAACCAATGGAATTGAAAACAGAAAAATAACAGAGAAAAAATCAATAAAACCAAAAGCTAGTCTTTGAAAACATCAATACCATTGACAAACCTCTAGCCAGACTGACAGAGAGCAAAAAAGATATAAACTATAAATATCAGGAATAAAAGAGGAGACATCACTACAATCCCTGAAGACATTAAAAGGATAATAAGTAAATATTATAAATAATATTTGGTCATTAATTCTACATGTTAGATGAAATAAATTATCCAAAAAACACAGACTATCAAAAATCAATCAAGAAAAAAACAAATAACCTGAATAGCCCTATATTTACTAAAGAATTTAATTTGTAGTTAAAACCCATCCTACAAAAATACAAAAATTCCATGTTCAAATAAATGGCTTCACTCGCAAGGTCTAACAAAAATTTAAGGGATAAATGACAATCTTATAAAACTCTTCCAGAAAATAGAAGGGAAAGGAATACTTCCTAACTCATTTTATGAGGCAACCAATACTCTGACACCAGAATCCAACAAAGACATTACAAGAACAGAGACCAATATCCTTCATGAGCATACAACAAAATGTTAGCAAATTGAATCTAGCAATATATAAAAAGATGAATAATATATCATGACCAATTGAAGTTTATTCCTGGAATGTAAGGCTGGTTCAACATTCGAAAATCAATTAATGTAATTTATCTTATCAACAAACTACAGCAGGGGTCGGCAAACTATGCAGTCTGTTTTGTAAATAATAGTTACTGGAACACAGAGACATCTATTCATTTATGTATTGTCCACGGTTGCCATCATGCTACTATGCCAGAGTTGAGTCACTGAGTAGAGACTTTATGAGAGTCAAGTAGAGAGTTGAAGAGAGACTTACATAATCTACAAAGCCTGAAATATTTACTATCGGGCTGCTATGGTCTGAGTGTTTGTGTCCTCCCCAAATTCGTATGTTGAAATCCTAAGCCCCAAAGATAATGGAATTAGGAGGTGGGACCTTTGGACAGTGCTTAAGTCATAAGGGTGGAGCCCTCGTGAATGAGCTTAGCACCACGTAAAAGAGACTCCAGGGAGATCTCTAACCATCTTCCACCATGTGAGAACACAGTGAGAAGGTGCTGGCTATGAACCAGGAAGAGGGCTCGCACCAAAACGTGAGTATGTTGGCACCTTGATCTTGGACTTCTCAGCCTGCAGAACTGAAGCAATAAATTCTGTTGTTTATAAGCCACCCACTTTATTCTCTGATTTATATTTTAATATAAATGATTTATATTTTAATATATTTAATAAATCACTTTATTCTCTGATTTATATTTTTTAAAAAATCTATTAAAAAAACTTATATATACTAGCAATGAACAACTGGAAAACAGAATTTTACTAAAAGTACCATTTAAAGTTGCACCAAAAATATGAAACACATATCTATAAGTCTAGCAAAATATGTTCAATATTTTATGCTAAAAACTATAAAATATTGATTAAAAAAAAGAAGATCTAAGTAAATGGAGAGATACAGCTTATGTATGTATTAGAAGACCCAATATTGTTAAGATGTCAATTCTCCCCAAACTGATCTATAGATTCAATACAGTATCAATCAAACTGCCAGCAGGATTTTATGTAGAAAACAATAAGATGTTTCTGAAATACATGTGAAAGGCAAAGATCTAGAATAACCAAAAACAATTCTGAAAAGGAAGAACTAAGTTAAAGAACTCATATTACCTGATTTTGAAACTTACAATAAAGCTATAATAAAGACAGCGTGGTATTGCTGAAAGAATAACTACATAAGCCAATGAAACAGAATAATCAGAAACATACCCACGCAAATATGCTCAGTTGATTTTTAACAGAGATACAAACACAATTCAATAGGGGAAGGATGGCCTTTTCACTGTAGTGCTAGAATAATTAGACATCTATATGCAAAAAAGAATCTCTATACCTTGCACCATGTGTAAAAAATAACTCAAAAGGGATCAGACCGAAATATAAAATCTAAAACTATAAAACATCGCAAAGGAAGTATTGAAGAAAATCTTAATGACCTCAGATTAAGTAAACATTTCCTTAGTTAGAACACCAAAAGAATATATTTTTAAAAACTGATAAATTGGACCTCATGAAAATTAAAAACTTCTGCTCTGAAATAATAGACATTTTAAGAGAATGAAAAGACAATAGTGAGAAAATATTTGCTAAACATGTACCCCATAAAGGACTCGTGTCCAGAATATAAAAAGAATTGTATCTCAAATGTCAATCATAAGGAAATAACCCAACAAAACCGAGGCAAAAGACTTAAAGATACTTCACCAAAGACAACACACGGATTACAAATAAGCCAAATAACAAAGACGCTCAACATCATTAGTCATTATTAGAATACAAATGTAAACCACAATGATAAAACTATACCTATTAGGATACCTAAAATTTAAAAATCTCTTTAGTGCCAACAGGATGTGAAAATTATAACCCTCATATAATGCTAGTGGGAATGCACAATGATACAGCCACTTTGGAAAACAGTTTGGCATTTTACACTTACCATACCCCCCAGCAACCCCACTATCCTAGGTATTTACCCAAGTGAAATAAAATGTTCACATAAAATCCTGTACGGTTATATTTATAGTGAATTTTTCATTATTACTCCAAACTAGAGACCACCCAAATGTCCTTCAATTGGTGAATAAACACATTGTGATACATCGACACAAAGAAATACGACTCATCCACACACAGAAATACGACTCAGCCACAAAAGGGACGACCCACTACTGAGGTACCAACAACATAGGTGAATGTCAAGCACGCTGTGCTAAGTGAAAGAGGGCAAACTAAAAAGGCTACCTATGTATGATGCCGTGTATGTGGCATTCTGAAAAAGGCAAAATCATAGGAACAGAAAACAGGTCAGTGGTTCCCAGGGTCTTCAGCCAGTGGAAGAGTTGACTACAAAAGTGCACAAGGCAATTTTGTGGGGGTGATGGAATTGTTCTGCATCTTGATTGTAACGGTGCTTGTATGACTATATATATGTTTCTCAAAACTCAGAATTATACACTAACATGAGTGCATTGTTTGTATGTAAATTATACTTCAATTTAAAAAAAAATGTCTTCAAAAAGATTCCATTATGATGCAGCACTGAATGAAAACTTGTGTACCAGAACAGTGCCTACCACTTAACGAGAAATGGACTCAAAAGGCAGGAGAAACGGCCAAATGTATCAGAATAAAGCACAGATGCTTCAAAGCTAGGAAAAGCAGGTGTGATTGATTTATGTGCAATAGATCATCGTTGGATACTGAACAATAATTTTTTTTAAATTCTTCAGTTAACTTTCAGAAGATATTTAACTTTCAGCAATACTATTTACTTACAGAAAACAAACAAACATAAAACTATTAAGTTTAACCTAAAGGAAATGTAGCTAAAACCCTGATATACTTTAATATTCCTCTCAATTATTCTGTCAATACTGAAGGTGCTAAACATGTCAAAATCGTGGGCACATACAAAACTGGCCAAGGAAAGAAAGGTAATTAATAGTTTAATATCACTCATGACCATAAATGAAAAAAAAACAAAAAAAACCAATGAACTATTAGAAAATCAAAGCCAGAACTACACATCATGACCAAGTT